>NC_090729.1:14523540-14541040 GCF_036898095.1 Palaemon carinicauda | reverse complement strand
AGTGATACATAGTTCACTTGATACTCATGGAAATTTCTTCTCTTTACAGAAGGACCCTCCGAAGTGAGGAAATGTTTTCTGCAATGTCCGCAGCAAGAACCTCTGCGGACATGAGTGTTGTAGGAGACACGCAGCATGCGCTGTCTCCAAGGATGATCTCCAGTATTGGGACCCTCAGGTATGTACTGTATGCACTAACCTGATTACTGAGGCTTTTGATTCCCCTAGAACGGCGGAATCAAGGGATATAGCAAGGGAAAAGCTTCGTACTTGGGTAAGGGGCTTCAAGAAGAACACCTCTGGCCCTTATCTTCCAAGTGAGAAGATGAGGGCGTATCTTTTTCCCCAGGCATCAGCTGAGGCAGTGATTCCCCAGCCTCAAGAGGAGATCCCCCAAGATCAAGTCCAGGTGGACGTGGAAGTCGCAGTCGCGATGCAAGACATCCAGTTGGATGACAGGATGTCTGACCTGGACGAACGTTTGGAAGAAGACCTCCTGGCAGAAGGTCAGGATCAAGTTCAAACCCCGGATGTCGTAGAGGATGAGGTCAACGAGGTGTCGGCCACTCCGGTTCAGATGCCGGAGCCTATCCCTTCAACATCGGCTGGTCTCCCAGTAGAACTGGGACAGGCCCTCTCTTCGATTGTTGGAATGATCCAACAAATGCAGAAGGAGAATCAGGAGAAGGCGGCTGCAATGGAACTGCGAATGCAGTCCCTGGCAGAATCACATGGGCCCCAGAAAAGGCTCAATGTGAAAGACCTTCCCATATGCTCAGGTGCTAACCCATGGAGGTATGCTGAGCACATGCCGATGACGACTGGAAAGATCGTCATCTCGGATAAGCTGGGTTCAGTTCCCCTAGAGGAGGTAGAATTCAGGCCCAGCAAGGCATCATATCCGGACTGCTATGTCCGGCTGAGAAAAGAACCAGCTTCAAGGGAGGAGACAGAGCCGAAGGCGGTCATTATTATGGACCACGCTAAGGCTCAAGCCCTACTTTCAACCTCGATGAAAGAGAGGGGCTTCTCTAATTCGAAGGTAGCTGTATTGAGCAAGAAGCTCCCTTCTTTTGTGTCCTCTCCTGATAAAGCCTTCCCCTTTTTACAGAAAGGGTTTGCGGCTGTCCTAAAGGCAGTCGAGGCCGGCAAGCCTTGCCCCTCCCTGGAGGAGTGTAAACCCTTGTCGCTGGCTCTGCCTATGGACCACAAAGACTGGAAGGATGTCCATCTGACATTCTCAGTGGGAAAGTTGGAGGCTGATATTGCCGGACGGCAATTTGGCGAGGACCTCCCCAAGCCGTCCGAATCTCTTTTACGAAGAGAGTTCGAGACAAAAGAAAGACTGGCTGCCTCAATGTCTCATCAGACTACTCTTGAGACGATGGCAAGTGACCCTAAGGTCCATGAAATGTTCATGGTAGTGGCTAAGTCTCACCTAGCCACAGTAACGAAGGACCTTTATGGCTTCGTCAAAGCAAGGAGAGCTTGCAGGGAGTTCGTGTTCACCGGGGCTTCGGTGAGACACAAGCCAAGGAAGTTAATCTCCTCCAACATTTGGGGAAAAGACCTTTTCCCTACCGATGTGGTCAAAGAGGCCTGGCTATCAAAAGAAAATCTTCCCCGGATGAGGGTCCTCAACCAAAGAGGAAGAATATGAAGACTAGGCTACCGTCACGGCCAGCCAAGCCTTATAGACAGCAACAGCAACTGCAATTGCCTTTGCCTCCAGTGCCCCAGATGGTGGTACAAATCCCGACTACTTTTCAGTGGGTACCCCAGGCTGTGCCAGGTCAGTCAACCACATTCACCCCAACGTTCGAAGGACAGTCTTCTTCCTTTCGTGCAAAACCTAGAGGAGCAGCCAGAGGCTCGTCTAGGCGCCCCTCAAGGGGAAGGGGATTCAGAGGTGGTCGTGGTCAGGGAGGCAAGACCTCAGGACGGCAGTCCAAGTGAAACGATACCGGTAGGAGGGAGACTTCTGAAATTTTGGGATCGCTGGACCTTCGATCCCTGGGCCCAAAGCCTACTCAAGAATGGCCTGGGTTGGAGCTGGTACAGCACTCCACCCCCGTGCCTTCGGTTTTTCCAACACTCCACCCCCGTTTTGGAGGAGTACGTTCAAGAACTGTTGGAGAAAAAGGTGATCCGAAAGGTGAAGTCCATCAAAATCCAAGGGAGGCTGTTTTGTGTTCCCAAGAAAGACTCGGAAAAGCTCAGAGTCATTCTGGACTTGTCGCCACTCAACAGGTTCATAGTGAATTGCAAATTCAAGATGCTAACACTGCAACACATAAGGACCTTACTGCCCAAGAGGGCATACTCAGTCTCTATAGACTTGTCAGACGCCTATTGGCACATTCCAATCAGCCGTCGACTCTCCCCCTACCTAGGGTTCAGGCTACAACGGAGACTGTACGCCTTCAGAGCCATGCCATTCGGGCTAAACATAGCCCCAAGGATTTTCACGAAGCTTGCGAGCGCAGATCTCTCAAACAATTACGCCTAAAGGGAATTCAGGTAGTAGCCTACCTGGACGACTGGCTGGTGTGGGCAGCATCCGAGACCGAATGCTTGCAAGCTTCCAGTCAGGTGATCCAGTTCCTAGAGTACCTAGGCTTCAAAATCAACAGAAAAAAGTCTCGACTTTCTCCATCCCAAAAGTTCCAGTGGCTAGGAATCCACTGGGACCTTTTGTCACACAGTTTCTCCATCCCGACGAAGAAAAGGATGGAGATAGCGGGCTCTGTCAAGAGACTTCTAGATTCCGAAAGGATATCAAGACGCGAACAGGAGAGGGTACTAGGCTCTCTCCAGTTTGCTTCAGTGACAGACCCAGTGCTAAGAGCACAGCTAAAGGATTCAACCGGAGTTTGGAGAAGGTATGCATCAAACGCGCGAAAAGACCTGAGAAGACCAGTGCCGCCTCGGCTACATACTCTTCTCAGACCTTGGTCCCAAGCCAGACATCTAAAGAAGTCGGTTCTTCTTCAGCCACCTCCCCCGTCGATGACGATTCACTCAGACGCCTCAAAGGAGGGATGGGGAGGTCACTCTCATCGGGAAAAAAGTCCAGGGGACTTGGTCTAAGCTATTCAGGACCTTTCATATAAACTTTATAGAAGCTATGGCAGTGCTCCTTACCTTAAAGAAAGTCTCCCCGCGTCACTCGATCCACATAAGATTGGTGACGGACAGCGAGGTGGTTGTGAGATGCTTGAATCGACAAGGGTCGAGGTCACCACCTCTCAACCAAGTGATGTTAGCCATTTTCCGATTTGCCGAAAAGAAGTGGTACCTGTCGGCAGTTCACCTTCAAGGAGTCCGCAATGTGACAGCGGACGCTCTATCCAGGTTCACACCGATAGAGTCGGAATGGTCCTTAGACGCAGGATCATTTTCCTTCATTCTGAATCAAGTCCCAGAACTGCAAATAGACCTCTTTGCAACGAAAGACAACAAGAAGTTGCCCCTGTACGTGTCCCCGTACGAGGACCCCTTAGCGGAAGCAGTGGACGCAATGTCCCTCGACTGAAACAGATGGTCCAGGATTTATCTGTTCCCTCCTCACAACCTTCTGTTGAGGGTCCTCAACAAACTGAGATCCTTCAAGGGGGGTAGCGGCAATAGTGGCCCACAAGTGGCCGAACAGTATGTGGTTCCCCTTGGCGTTGGAACTACAGATGAAGTTCGTGCCGCTACCACATCCAGTTCTGACCCAGCGAGTCCAGAAGTCGAATGTCTGCGCTTCATTACAGAAAACCCGGACCCTGCAGCTCATGATTTTCTCGCCCTTGCGGTGAGAAAGCGTTTCGGGATTTCGAAAGCCAGCATAGACTTCCTTGAGGATTATAAGTGCAAATCGACTAGAAGGCAATATGAGTCATCTTGGAGAAAATGGGTGGCCTTTGTAAAGGCAAAGAATCCGCAGGAGATCTCAACAGACTTCTGCTTATCTTTCTTCATCCACCTCCATGGCCAAGGGTTGGCAGCTAACACGATTTCAGTGTGTAAATCTGCTTTGATGAGACCCATTTTATTTGCCTTCCAGATCGACGTAGGTAACGAGATCTTTAATAAAGTTCCGAAAGCCTGCACTAGGCTCAGACCTTCAGCACCTCCAAAGCCCATCTCATGGTCTTTAGACAAAGTTCTTCATCTCGCCTCCCTGTTGAGCAATGAAGAATGTGCGTTAAAGGATTTGACGCAAAAAGTTATTTTCCTATTTGCACTCGCGTCCGGGGCCAGGGTTAGTGAGATCGTAGCCCTCTCGAGAGAGGCAGGTCGTGTTCAGTTCCTGGATGGGGGGGAGCTGAACCTGTTTCCGGATCCTACGTTTCTCGCCAAGAATGAGTTACCCACCAACAGGTGGGGACCCTGGAGAATCTGCCCTCTGAAAGAAGATGCATCTCTATGTCCAGTAGAATGACTAAAGGTCTATCTTCGTAGAACTTCAGACTTCAAGGGTGGTCAACTATTCAGGGGAGAAACATCAGGCTCAAATTTATCTCTGAATCAACTCAGAGCGAAAATCACATATTTTATTCGCAGAGCGGATCCTGACAGTACACCCGCAGGTCACGATCCGAGGAAAGTTGCCTCATCCCTAAATTTCTTTAATTGTATGGATTTTGAACATCTCCGTCATTACACGGGCTGGAAGTCTTCCAGGGTGTTCTTTCGCCACTATGCGAAGCAAGTAGAGGAACTTAAGAGATCTGTGGTAGCAGTGGGTCGTGTAGTTAACCCTACTGTTTAACTCTGCGAGGAACAGTGGTCTTAATTGGGACGATTAAGTCCAGGGTGAGTGTGTAGGTACATACTGTACTACAAACTAAATGAGGGCACCAAGTGCCCATATAGACTGTTCCTTCTTTCAAAGGTGAACCTAGCATAAGTTCAGACATGTGTGCCGAGCGTTTCTAACGCTAATGTGATTGATTTGTAATACAGACTTTTATGACTTGATACCTTGGTATCTTATTAAAGTGGTGTTTAATGTTTTTTCTTTCAGATAAACAAGTTCTGTTTACTATCATACTTATGCTTAAAGTTTTGAGTTATCCTCTTTTATATATATATATATATATATATATATATATATATATATATATATATATATATATATATATATATATATATATATATATATATATATATTTGTTGTTAACCTGTCTGTTTATTATCTGTCAATAAACTTGTTCTTGAGAACCTTGCGTCTCTTTCACCTGTGTCAATTTATTGGTATAATTGAGCATTTTAATTCTATGTATCTTATCTGGGATAATTCTGATAGAATTGTTCTGTTATGCAAGCTATGTTGCATTGGTTTATGTAGTCCCCTAATGGGAGGACTCCGTCCCATAAAGGGACGAGGGCGGTTTTATTAGTTTCTTCCTATGCGGATATAAACCTTTGTCCAATACAAGTACTGTGCGGATTACTGGTCAATATATATTGACGCAGTGGTTCTATACAAACTATGCTTTACTTAATATAGGGCGAGACCACTATATTAGCTTGCCTGGTATTCATACATAGATATATGTACTCTTCGAGATTTTCCAGAGTCTAGTAGGACTCTTCCCTGTAGGGGGCAGGAGGCTCTAACATAGTTATAGTTAGTTGAAAAGATGTATAACAGTAACATCTTAGGTCTCTAGGTCTAGTCGACAGGGAAAAAATTACCTCCGGGGAGTACGGCACGTTCTGAGAATCCACAGATACAGTAATACTCTGGTACACTTCCATCAGGACGACATGGCTTGAGCCCAAAAAACGGATTTTGAGCGAAGCGAAAAATCTATTCCTCGTGTACGCTACAAGGAATACAGATGGCGCCAGGATTGGCGCCAGGATTTCTCCTGTGTGGGATATTCTTGTAACTTTCCTCCAGTTATTTGATTTCTGGTAGTTGGACGGACGCTAGTTGATACCGCATTAGGAAAAAGCTGAAGAAGAGAGGAAGGTCTTTGTTTAGATAAATCATTTTATTGATTTATATGTCATTTTGTAAACAAAAATGTATAGATATCAGGGAATCCTATATATATATATATATATATATATATATATATATATATATATATATATATATATATATATATATATATATATATATATATATATATATATATATATATATATATATACATATACATATATATATATATATATATATATATATATATATATATATATATATATATATATATATATATATATATATATATATATATATATATATATATATATATATATATATATATATATATATATATATATATATATAATCTGTCTTACTTTTACAGCTTTTTATGTTGTATTATTTGCATACTAGGCGAACTAGTTTTCATGTTCACACATTCCCTAAAATCCTCGAGATACCAGTTTGTTGATAGACAAACTAGTCTTAAATCCAACTGAAATAATTTAAATGTTAGGGAGGTAAATTAGATATTATTAAAAGGTAAAAAAAGTTTCATAAGTTTAGTGAAAGATAAACTAATGTGTTGTTATAAAAGACTTTAATGAGATATGAAGATATTGTCTTTCAAATCATATTTGTAGAATATTAGAATATAAGTTCTTCCTTTTTTACGCCACAAACTGAGTTGGGAATTTTGACAGGAGAGAGAGAGAGAGAGAGAGAGAGAGAGAGAGAGAGAGAGAGAGAGAGAGAGAGAGAGAGAGATTATTATTATTATTATTATTATTATTATTATTATTATTATTATTATTATTATTATTAATGATGTTTCCTTAAAAAATTAGAAAGAAAATTGCTTCCAGGAAATACTTTTAGGAAAAATCGGGTTAATTTTGAACCCCTACTCTCCTCAGTCAACAGTAATGAGAGTGAAAACATGAATATATAAAAAGCCTTTCTGTGTTTTCTCAATATATTCCAGTGGGTTACGGTAGATCACATGAAAGACTCTGTGTGTTTAGATAAGAAATTTTATCAGAAAACTATACTAATTTCTATATACTTTTAATGAAAGCTAAAATTTATGACGAGAAATAGGTGTAAGGAAGGAAAAACTAATTACATCAAATATATATAGCCTAAATTTTGAGTACAATTTACAGCATTCCTCTGATGCAAATTAGTTATAAATTTTCACTTCATATATTATTTATACATGTTGAAAGATATTCATCCAATGATATTCTAGTTGATATTTCAATTGTTAGGAAGAGTTCACCTCACACAGATTTCTCAATCACTGATTTTCATATAGTAAAACAGATGGTTCAAACCTTCCAGAAATACTCGTTCACATCCGATTTGTGTAAAAATGCTCTAGTTGTATTAGACGGAAAGTCATTATATTTTAGAGGTGTTGGGAGTGTAGTAAAGAAATAGGATTTCTCTGGCTAAAATACAGATGCTAAATGTTCAGGAAAGTAGGATAGAGAGAGAGAGAGAGAGAGAGAGAGAGAGAGAGAGAGAGAGAGAGAGAGAGAGAGAGAGAGAGAGAGAGAGAGAGAGAGAGAGAGAGAGAGGGGGGGGGTTCTGATTACGTAGAATATTAGGTAGATTTATTAAAGTATTTGGTTGTGTTCCCGCTTTTATGAATTCGGGACATTTTCTGAGATTTACCTGGAGAAAGGTCTTAACTCACACTTCTGGGACTGAAACATTTTAGCCTTGATCAGCTTTCTTTATACAGACGGTCAGTACTTAGGTGATAAACTAAAATTTGCTTCAATTAGTTACTCCAAAGGGGATAATAAGGAAGATGAAAAGCCATTCCAGGAATATTTTCTATTTTAGATTTATTGTCGAGAAAAGTTCTGCATTACCACTCAATATTATTCGTAAGGAATTATTAGAAAATTATATTAGCTTCGATTTGGATTCTAAGAAACGTAAATTAGAGAGAAATAAATAACGAAAAGGGAAGAAATAACGGAGGTTATTTCTCGATAATAATTATAACAGCCTGAGAATTTAGAGGTTAATGTTTTCCTCTATATTCCAAATGGATTATAAATTACCGTAAAGAAAACTCGATGCGTCTGTTGAGAGGTAATCACAAAGCTATTTTGAAAACTCGAATATTATGTGAAGATTCAGAGGCAGAATGGCGGCTAAAAACAGAAGAACAGCCTCCGTTCTGAAGATATTACATTTAGTTCATAAATGATACTCAAGTAACAATTATAAGAAAAGTCAATGAAATTGTTATTTGTTTAAAAATCCCATTTCCATACTTATATTTTGTACTTGAATAATATTTTGAGTGAAAGAAATATTATCGGGAGTTGGATATAAGTTATTATTGAAGCTGTGAATTAAAATTTCAATACATAATTCCCCTAATAACTATAAGACAAATAATTTTCAATTTAGAATTTATGCGTAACTTGTCTACTTTACTGTATGTACGGCATCGCAAAAACAACAATATGGGCTGTTATGTTATAACAGAGAGGTGAGAGGGATGCAATTAAACTTTTTTAAACAGACATGGATCTTATATACAAGAGATTGAGAGCAAGAACGTTACAAAAATTCTAAGAAAATACAACATGAGCTAGCAAGCTTACACAGGTTGGTCTACTATCCGTATAAAGAAAAGCAAGCAATGATATAAAAAGCAATACCGTACAGGCGTATATCAAACACGTATGGTACATTGTTCTCAACGTAGAAAGGCCATACATGTAAAATAGGGCATTCTGCTCCTTAGAGACGCACTGTAGGCGTGCCATTTGGCATGAGAAGCGCAGGTTTTAGGCAATCGAAGGAGACCCAGTCTTCTTTGCTACGAAAATTAAATAATATAGCCTTTGGTGTACGACGGATCATGAGAAAATGGCCCTTGTAAGGGGGCGTTAGTGGTGGTTTGCTAGTGTTGTTGCCAGGAAAACTAAAATTTATCAAACAGAAAGCAAGTGTATATATAGAGATTTATGATCAAAAACATTCAAAAAATTCAGAATAAATAAAAATTGAGCCAGCAAGGTTACACAGGTTGGTCAATTGTCAGTGCAATGATGAGTAAGCGGTAAGATAAAAAAGCAATACCCGTTAGTGTACGAGCGTGCATGAAACATGTATGGTGCAGATGTTAGGTATATAGTCATTGTTATTTTCCATGATTTTGTGTTTGCACAAAAATGAGAGTACGATACTATCCCATTCCAATGACTACTTATGAGTAGTAATTCTGCTTTTATATAACATGAGTTAAATGTAAAAAAAAAAAAAAAAAAAAATTGTTATCTATAATTGGCCTACCATTCTGATAAAAAGTCTTTTATCATATTCAGTAACATTCACTATTCCACCAATTAAGAAGGTTATCCTGCAGTTGATATAGACATAAGTTCTATAACTTCTACAAAATACTTAATATATACCTTATCACTCCAAACTTCAACTGGAAAATGAAAGGACAGAAATAAAAGAACCTCTTAACAACGTTCTGACCTGGAACAAGATTTTTTTTTTTTTTTCTTTTTATTGAGGTACGGAAAAGAACTTTTATAAACCTTTATGTTTCTATTCAACAGTTGAACAACGCAATTTATTCATGAGAGTGAAAAGTATCTTTTAAATCTTCATTCATATTTGAAAGCTAATATTAGTGAGGCGTGGAAATTTTTTTTTTTTTTCATATTACACACACAAAAGAAGAGTATTATATTTTTTTATAATTCCTAAGAAAACACTAAATAGAGACAAAAGCCCAACAAATCTTTCGAAAAATGCGATGAGCAAGAGCGTCTACTGTATGAGCAAGTGGCACAGCGAGCTAACAGTTTGACGTCTGTCGGGGGAATTTCCCATCGTATTACAATTGTTGACATTTTAAGACTAACATCTCCTTGGCTATGGTATGCAGCTCTTCTAGGAGGAGGACAATCCAAAATAAAATCAATGCTCTCTAATTTTGGGTAGTGCCCCAGCCTGTGTACCATGGTCTTCCATGTCTTAGGTTATAGTTCTCTTGCTTCAGGGTACACCCAGGCACGCCATTCTCTTATTTCTCCTCCTCTATTTTTTTTAAGTTTGTAGAGCTTATATAGGAAACATGTTAATGTTCCTTTTCATAAAATATTCTATTTTTCCTTGTTTCCTTTCCTTGCCGGTCTATTTTCCCTGTTGGCACATCTGAGCTTTTAGCAAACTGCTTTTCCAACCAGGGTTGTAGCTTAGCAAATAATAATAATAATAATAATAATAATAATAATAATAATAATAATAATAATAATAATAATAATAATAATAATAATAATAATAATAATAAAATTTTCAACTACCATTTACAAGAGACTGATCTTCCAACAGCTTTTGCTTCAGGAGATCAAAGCCAGACAACATTCTTTGACGTCGAATTTTACATTTTTTTTCCTTTAGATTTAACTTCCTATTTTAGATTGTTGCTTACAAGCAACAACTTTGAATTATGCAAACAACGTATTTTGATACCCGAACAAACAAACATACAGACACACACACTCAAACACACACATACACACGCACACGCACACACACACACACATACATATATATATATATATATATATATATATATATATATATATATATATATATATATATATATATATATATATATATATATATATATATATATATATATATATATATATATATATATATATATATAATTAATGGCATTTTCGCTTCTAGAAAGCTTGAGGTTTAGCAGAAAGGCAAAGGAAAGCAGATACTTCAAATGCTGAAGTATCTGCTTTCTGCTTTCCTTCGCCTTTCTGCTCTCTCTCTCTCTCTCTCTCTCTCTCTCTCTCTCTCTCTCTCTCTCTCTCTCTCTCTCTCTCTCTCTCTCTCTCTCTCTTTATATATATATATATATATATATATATATATATATATATATATATATATATATATATATATATATATATATATATATATATATATATATATATATATATATATATATATAAATATATATATATATATATATATATATATATATATATATATATATATATATATATATATATATATATATATATATATATATATATATATATACATTAGCAGAGATACCAGACATTTCCCGGATGTACGATGAAAATGCAATGTCAGTATATGCTACAGAATGATTCATATAAGTTATCCCTGTTATGACTTATTATAACTTATTTTAGCTCTTAGATTCTCTTACACCGCCCAATACTTCGTTTGTGGAAACTCTCCAACTATGAAGATGAAATATTTTCCATTTTAAGGTCAAGAGAATATTCGTAAGAAAGTCCGCCGAACATTCCCTCGACTGTAACACAATCTAGGATGTTTATTCTTCCATTTTAGAGCATCACAGTGATTAAATTTTTAGTGAAATAAAGTAAATTTGTACTATCTGTTCTGTTTTAGGTTTTATATTGCGTCATAGGTGAAAGAACCAAGATGCTATTGTTCTGGATTAAACGGACTAGCTCTAACTTCTACAGGAGGGACTCGTATCAATATTTTTTTTTTCCTATGATTGCTGATTTCACCTATTAATCAGTTACCTCGAGGTCGAGTTATACTTTTATTTCTCGATTCATGATATTTCTGTACTGTAATTCTTTGTTGATTATCCTCAAAGTGAGAATTTCTTCATCTTATCCTTTATTCGTGGCTGCCAGCGATAATACAAAGGGGATATTTTCAAAGTAAAAATGAAGGAAGTCAAGAAACTCTAGTAATTTAATTCGGAAGTAGAAGGCCACAAAGAAATGAAAAGATAGGGTCCATAGTAAAAAGGAAGAGACACGAGGATGATAATAGTAAGACCGAGGAATAAGAGGATAAATAAAAATGAAAGCGATTACTTAATTGAAAGTTTTAAAAATACATTATATCAGTTCAATCATTGAAAGTATTGTGTATAAAACATGTACTTAGATATTCGACAGAGAGACAGTCATAATTATAATCCAAATACATTTGGCACTGACAAAAATTGTGAAAAGGATACATTACAAAACATTCCTCAGTTCCCGTGTGAAAAGAACGGGATCGAATATTAAGAAAAATTCACGAATTTTTAGATGATAATGAATCTGATTGAATACGAAATTAGATAATGATTTTTAAACAATAGAACTCTCCTATAAGAATTGTTTATAATTACTTCCTCCTGAAGAATCTGAATTGTTGATCAACCTTGCATTCACTTACTAACAGAAGAAAATAATGTAAATGAGCCAGACAAGGATCTGTTATTAACGGAAATCATAGCATAATCAAACGCATTAACACAAATACACATACACACAATATATATATATATATATATATATATATATATATATATATATATATATATAATATATATATATATATATATATATATATATATATATATATTATGTTAGTGCGTTTGTGTGTGTGATGAGAATCAACACAATATCATGGAAAATAACAATGACTATATACCTAACATCTGCACCATACATGTTTCATGCACGCTCGTACACTAACGGGTATTGCTTTTTTATCTTACCGCTTACTCATCATTGCACTGACAATTGACCAACCTGTGTAACCTTGCTGGCTCAATTTTTATTTATTCTGAATTTTTTGAATGTTTTTGATCATAAATCTCTATATATACACTTGCTTTCTGTTTGATAAATTTTAGTTTTCCTGGCAACAACACTAGCAAACCACCACTAACGCCCCCTTACAAGGGCCATTTTCTCATGATCCGTCGTACACCAAAGGCTATATTATTTAATTTTCGTAGCAAAGAAGACTGGGTCTCCTTCGATTGCCTAAAACCTGCGCTTCTCATGCCAAATGGCACGCCTACAGTGCGTCTCTAAGGAGCAGAATGCCCTATTTTACATGTATGGCCTTTCTACGTTGAGAACAATGTACCATACGTGTTTGATATACGCCTGTACGGTATTGCTTTTTATATCATTGCTTGCTTTTCTTTATACGGATAGTAGACCAACCTGTGTAAGCTTGCTAGCTCATGTTGTATTTTCTTAGAAATTTTGTAACGTTCTTGCTCTCAATCTCTTGTATATAAGATCCATGTCTGTTTAAAAAAGTTTAATTGCATCCCTCTCACCTCTCTGTTATAACATAACAGCCCATATTGTTGTTTTTGCGATGCCGTACATACAGTAAAGTAGACAAGTTACGCATAAATTCTAAATTGAAAATTATTTGTCTTATAGTTATTAGGGGAATTATGTATTGAAATTTTAATTCACAGCTTCAATAATAACTTATATCCAACTCCCGATAATATTTCTTTCACTCAAAATATTATTCAAGTACAAAATATAAGTATGGAAATGGGATTTTTAAACAAATAACAATTTCATTGACTTTTCTTATAATTGTTACTTGAGTATCATTTATGAACTAAATGTAATATCTTCAGAACGGAGGCTGTTCTTCTGTTTTTAGCCGCCATTCTGCCTCTGAATCTTCACATAATATTCGAGTTTTCAAAATAGCTTTGTGATTACCTCTCAACAGACGCATCGAGTTTTCTTTACGGTAATTTATAATCCATTTGGAATATAGAGGAAAACATTAACCTCTAAATTCTCAGGCTGTTATAATTATTATCGAGAAATAACCTCCGTTATTTCTTCCCTTTTCGTTATTTATTTCTCTCTAATTTACGTTTCTTAGAATCCAAATCGAAGCTAATATAATTTTCTAATAATTCCTTACGAATAATATTGAGTGGTAATGCAGAACTTTTCTCGACAATAAATCTAAAATAGAAAATATTCCTGGAATGGCTTTTCATCTTCCTTATTATCCCCTTTGGAGTAACTAATTGAAGCAAATTTTAGTTTATCACCTAAGTACTGACCGTCTGTATAAAGAAAGCTGATCAAGGCTAAAATGTTTCAGTCCCAGAAGTGTGAGTTAAGACCTTTCTCCAGGTAAATCTCAGAAAATGTCCCGAATTCATAAAAGCGGGAACACAACCAAATACTTTAATAAATCTACCTAATATTCTACGTAATCAGAACCCCCCCCCCCCCCCCTCTCTCTCTCTCTCTCTCTCTCTCTCTCTCTCTCTCTCTCTCTCTCTCTCTCTCTCTCTATCCTACTTTCCTGAACATTTAGCATCTGTATTTTAGCCAGAGAAATCCTATTTCTTTACTACACTCCCAACACCTCTAAAATATAATGACTTTCCGTCTAATACAACTAGAGCATTTTTACACAAATCGGATGTGAACGAGTATTTCTGGAAGATTTGAACCATCTGTTTTACTATATGAAAATCAGTGATTAAGAAATCTGTGTGAGGTGAACTCTTCCTAACAATTGAAATATCAACTAGAATATCATTGGATGAATATCTTTCAACATGTATAAATAATATATGAAGTGAAAATTTATAACTAATTTGCATCAGAGGAATGCTGTAAATTGTACTCAAAATTTAGGCTATATATATTTGATGTAATTAGTTTTTCCTTCTTACACCTATTTCTCGTCATAAATTTTAGCTTTCATTAAAAGTATATAGAAATTAGTATAGTTGTCTGATAAAATTTCTTATCTAAACACACAGAGTCTTTCATGTGATCTACCGTAACCCACTGGAATATATTGAGAAAACACAGAAAGGCTTTTTATATATTCATGTTTTCACTCTCATTACTGTTGACTGAGGAGAGTAGGGGTTCAAAATTAACCCGATTTTTCCTAAAAGTATTTCCTGGAAGCAGTTTTCTTTCTAATAATTTAAGGAAACATCATTAATAATAATAATAATAATAATAATAATAATAATAATCTCTCTCTCTCTCTCTCTCTCTCCTCTCTCTCTCTCTCTCTCTCTCTCTCTCTCTCTCTCTCTCTCTCTCGTGTCAAAATTCCCAACTCAGTTTGTGGTGTAAAAAAGGAAGAACTTATATTCCAATATTCTACAAATATGATTTGAAAGACAATATCTTCATATCTCATTAAAGTCTTTTATAACAACACATTAGTTTATCTTTCACTAAACTTATGAAACTTTTTTTACCTTTTAATAATATCTAATTTACCTCCCTAACATTTAAATTATTTCAGTTGGATTTAAGACTAGTTTGTCTATCAACAAACTAGTATCTCGAGGATTTTAGGGAATGTGTGAACATGAAAACTAGTTCGCCTAGTATGCAAATAATACAACATAAAAAGCTGTAAAAGTAAGACAGATTATATATATATATATATATATATATATATATATATATATATATATATATATATATATATATATATATATATATATATATATATATATATATATATATATATATATAGGATTCCCTGATATCTATACATTTTTGTTTACAAAATGACATATAAATCAATAAAATGATTTATCTAAACAAAGACCTTCCTCTCTTCTTCAGCTTTTTCCTAATGCGGTATCAACTAGCGTCCGTCCAACTACCAGAAATCAAATAACTGGAGGAAAGTTACAAGAATATCCCACACAGGAGAAGAGAGAGAGAGAGAGAGAGAGAGAGAGAGAGAGAGAGAGAGAGAGAGAGAGAGAGAGAGAGAGAGAGATGTGAGCTAGAGTTTACTTAGTTTGAAATTGCATAAATATTATGCAGCTATTGTGGAGTTATTGATATAGTTACCATTGATTTAATCTAGAACAAAGGAATCCCATAGATCTCATCTCAAATGAAATGAAATGAAGCTTATAATGGAAGGGAAAACTTGAAGTTGATAAAAATTGTTTTACGAGGTGGAAGAAATATTTAGACTGTTATCCAATTGTTCTCTTATATTTTTGTATGAGAGCCTTACCTTATTGCCTTATTTTTTGTTTGGGTTCCCCCAGGTCCCTCAGTGTGAGGCACCAGAGAGAGAGAGAGAGAGAGAGAGAGAGAGAGAGAGAGGAGAGAGAGAGAGAGAGAGAGAGAGAGAGAGAGAGAGAGAATAATCTCATCTTAAGGATATCACTAAATTTAAGACTGCAGTGTGGTCTCGTAAGATGGAATTAATACACTATCAAGTATTTTACTTCAAAATCAAAGGTTTAAAGATCTCTCATGAATGGCAGAAGCAAAGGACAGTGACAATGCCCTAGCTAGCAAGAGAATGCCCTAGGGACTGACAATATATCCATATGATCAGTGCTGAAACTCCATTCTCCACCCCATTCCAGGACCAGGGAGCGCCGTGCAAAAGGCGGTGATGACTTCATCATCCTTAAAACACTTTCAATATGAACTTTTCTCTTATAATTTAAACAAAAATTAGCAGCATATCGTTTGATAGCGTACAAGAATTTTGCTAATAATAACTAGATACAACGTAGGGATACAAACTTTTTTAATATATTTCATCATTTCTTCAAAGTTCAAATACCAAAATATCTAGTATATTAAATTTGATTGGATGAAAAGCTATTATTATTATTATAATGATTATTATTATTATTACTATCCAAGCTACAACCCTAGTTGGAAAAGCAAGATGCTATAAGCCCAGGGGCTCCAACAGGGAAAAATAGCCCAGTGAGGAAAGGAAATAAATAAATGAAGAGAACCAATTAACAATAAATCTTTCTAAAATGAGTAACAACGTCAAAACAGACATGTCATATATAAACTATTAACAACATCAAAAACAAATATGTCATGAATAAACTATAAAAAGACTCATGTCCACCTGGTCAACAAAAAAGCATTTGCTCCAACTTTGAACTTTTGAAGTTCTACTGATTCAACCACCCGATTAGGAAGATCATTCCACAACTTGGTAACAGCTGGAATAAAACTTCTAGAGTACTGCGTAGTATTGAGCCTCGTGATGGAGAAGGCCTGGCTATTAGAATTAACTGCCTGCCTAGTATTACGAACAGGATAGAATTGTCCAGGGAGATCTGAATATAAAGGATGGTCAGAGTTATGAAAAATCTTATGCAACATGCATAATGAACTAATTGAATGACGGTGCCAGAGATTAATATCTAGATCAGGAATAAGAAATCTACTAGACCGTAAGTTTCTGTCCAACAAATTAAGATGAAAATCAGCAGCTGAAGACCAGACAGGAGAACAATACTCAAAACAAGGTAGAATGAAAAAATTAAAACACTTCTTCAGAATAGATTGATCACCGAAAATCTTGAAAGACTTTCTCAATAAGCCTATTTTTTGTGCAATTGAAGAAGACACAGACCTTATATGTTTCTCAAAAGTAAATTTACTGTCGAGAATCCTACCTAAAATTTTGAAAGAGTCATACATATTTAAAGAAACATTATCAATACTGAGATCCGGATGTTGAGGAGCCACCGTCCTTGACCTACTTACAATCATACTTTGAGTTTTGTTAGGATTCAACTTCATACCCCATAATTTGCACCATGCACTAATTCTAGCTAAATCTCTATTAAGGGATGCACCAACCTTAGATCTACTTTCAGGGGATGGAATTGATGCAAAGAGAGTAGCATCATCTGCATATGCAACAAGCTTGTTTTCTAGGCCAAACCACATGTCATGTGTATATAGT
>NC_090729.1:14516040-14521040 GCF_036898095.1 Palaemon carinicauda | reverse complement strand
AAACGTTACTCCAGTCAATTACTAGTTTCATAAATCAATTTCCCATTTAAGATTGTAAGTTCGTTTTCAGTTCTACTATGGATGTAATGGACATATGTTCCTGATTCTTACTACTTTCATTCTCGATATATATATATATATATATATATATATATATATATATATATATATATATATATATATATATATATATATATATATATATATATATATATATTTATATATGTATATTGTATATATATGTATATATATATATATATATATATATATATATATATATATATATATATATATATATATATATATATGTATGTTTATATATATATATATATATATATATATATATATATATATATATATATATATATATATATATATATATATATATATATATATATAAATATATTACAAAAACATTACTTGAAAAAAGACAAGAGAGAGAGAGAGAGAGAGAGAGAGAGAGAGAGAGAGAGAGAGAGAGAGAGAGAGAGAGAGAGAGAGAGAGAGAGAGAGAGAGAGCTGTAACAGTAGGATCATATAATGTCGCTTTCAAGAGTGGCTATAAATTAAAATACTATGTCCTATTCTTTTCAAAAAGGTAAAAGAATGGAAATTATTCGAAAGGATTACATGAGCAATACCAGGAAAGTAAAATGTCACTGAAAAGTCTTATATAACATAAAATATGTATGTGGAAAACTCATTATCATACGTATAGACATTTAATAAGTCTTTATTCTAAACCATGGAGGAGGAAAGATTTACTGTTACAGCGATATTTTTAGAAACTGGAATTTGTTGCAGAATTCGACGAAAGTTCTGAAAGTTTGTATGGAATTGCATGGCAAACACACCCACAAAGGTACACATCACAGCACTAGAAGCTGTTCCATTATTTCCTATTTAATAAGAGAAGGGACGTCGTCATCAAAGAGTCTCTGAGATCAGAAATGGCTAATTGACTATTGCCAGCCCTTAAGAATTATCTGAAAGTGAGTCGCTGAACTGCTGCAAATCGAGTAATTGGTTCTCAGTGAGAGTACTTAATATAGTTAAAACTCACTAACACAATAAGGGAAAAGTCACCAGTACATCCAGTCAAATAGCTCTCGATTAAGAGATTAACTCATTAACCATCAGTTCTGCATATACTTTTGTAAAGGTTGATTCACATTGCACCGTCACGTCACATGACATCACGTCACGTCAACATATTCCTGGAAAATATCCGTGATGCAACGGTACCGTGATATGATGGTGCTGTGACGGTGATGAACATGTAACGAGCCAAGAGTAGATTGTGACTCAAAAGTGGGATGAAAGCAACTGAGTAACTTTATTCCGAGACATCGAGTATATATACACACAAGGTCCCGGTAAGGTCACAAAATACAGACATGATATGTCTTGTCAACCGACAAGCGGTTATGTTAACACTTAACAATGGAATATGCAGACATGTTAAAACAAGTTGCTGTCAGTGCGAGGGGAGAGCGAAAATACAAAAGATAATATATACAAAAAAGATAAATGTCATTACTAAGGACTCTCGTGTGACACACGGGTGGTACAAACCGTTTATTGTGAACACGTCTATTTATTTGCATGGAAAACTTTTTTACGGAACGATGATGAGATGTGATGAGACGATGGCGTGATGAATAGTGTAAATAACTAGCATGGTTGACGGAACGGAGACATGATGTGATGTGACGGTGCAATGTGAATGGCCTTAAGCCGTGGTTTCAAGCCAAGTCTGAGTTGAGCAGAAAACAAATATTTCTACCAAATGATATGAGAATGGATTAATTACCCTTACAAATAATTTTACCAGGATATAATTATCTTCTTATAATCCATTTGTTGAATGCAGGTGATATCTTTAGGTTTCAGCAAAAAGTAATCAATGAAAGTGTAAAAAAGAACAAGTAGTTTAGATATAGTTGAATTCAAATACTTTCCACTTACGGCATATTAGTGGGCAATGGATCCTGTGTTTTTAACTGGATATAAATCATTTCCAATCCTAATTATGATGGGTATTTACAAAAAAAAAACATACGCCAAGACTCGTAAGAGGTATTTATTGAAATTTTTTTTTTTTTTTCAAACGAAAGGTAAAAGATTAAAATATCCAAAATTTTCTCTTTAATTTGAGCATGCCATTCTTGTCGAGGAAAGAAAGATAATGATAGCATCTATTTGATGACCTTACTTGACTTGAGAAAGTTCGAGGCTTCCACAAGGTAAGTCTGAGTCAGTGGGTTGACAAACTTTGAAGAGATTTTCGCTACTCTTAATGACATAAACTTTTTAATTTCCAGAAAGTTGTTCTACACATTTTCTTCTCAGGGAATGGAGGAGAGAAACACTGAACCTTCACCGCTCTCTTTTATCCGCAAAAGGGTTTTTGAAATTATATTGAATAAGTTGTCCTCAGATGTAATGATGATATTATAAGCATCAGGTTTTCGAACAATCTTGTGCGAATGGGGTGTTAGGTTATAACAGATAGGTGAGAGGATTGCAACTAAACTTTATTTAACATATAACATGCTTATATACATGTACCTACGAACAAGAACTTCAAGGAAAAAGATCAAACCAACTATTGCATAATAAGGCAAGCCTAACAGGTTCAATTATCAGTGCGGTGGTAGCGAGATATAAAAAGAAGCAAATGCCATTACAGTGTACAAGCGTGTGTGAAACACATTCGTTACAATCTTCGCAGTTTAGCTATCAGCCAGAATCAGACGTAAAAGAAAATAACCTTTTCTGATAACAACATAGAGTAGTTCGTGTTGAATATGATATAGTATAGTATAATATAGTTATAGGAAAAATTCTACAAGTGCAATATCAATCAAAATGTATGAAGCCAATCAATAAGATTGATGCAATGCTCACTATAGATAGACTATAAGACAAGAACTTTCAACATGTTTGGAATATTCACCAGGTCCAAAGCATTATATTAATCAAATTTATGAATTACAACTTTCTTATATCTTACATCTACTCATTGTAATATATCGCTTCAAATATATTATATTGGGCGATACTTGTTTTGAAAGATAAATTTTCTAAAAAAGGTAGTTGTTGGTTTCTAGTTATATTGGACTTTCCAAAACCCTTTTTTTCTAATATAGTTATCAGACCTTTACACCATGATACGCTTAGATAAAATTTTCTATAATTACAATATTATTTTCTTTATAAATATTCCTACTGGAATGACATCTAAATCTTGATTTTTCTAAACTATTAACATCATTAAAAGTATTTTTTTTTTTCTGAATTCTTCAGTCTACACTTATCTCTAATTTTCATCAAAATTACATGTTAAAAGACAGAGATATTTATCTTGTAAGTCAATACACCCAACGTTACCTTTTCATAGGTTAACATAATTTTTTTTATTTTTTTTTATTTTTTTTTTTTGGTGGCGGGGGGGGGGGTATATGAGAATGGTTGTAATTGCCTTGACATTGATGAATGGATTCCAAATGATATTTGAATGCAGGAACGTTGCCATGTCACATAAAGTCTATTCTTGAATAGGAACAATTTATGCTCTATTACATCTTATAACGGATTGTAACTTTATCTATTTTCAGTAGATACACTATTATTGTTGCTGGGCGAGGATAGCAAAATCCCAGTAAATAAAAAAAAATAATGTGTAGGTATTGCTGCTAAATTTTCTCCCTTCGAAGGAAACTGGACCATGTCCTTCTTAAAAGTCTTTATTAGATTTTTCCCAATTCTTTTCTTCACCGTATTTTCACATTGGCTTTAATTTCAATACATACATTTTATGATCCACTTCTGACTTGATGTCTTTTTGTATATTGCAATGCTTGACTATTTTTCTCCCGTTCTTTACAAACTTCTAACCTTTCATTTTACTTGCTGAGAGATTCTGTCAATCTAACACGGTCATTAATGACGTCAATCATGTTACTTTGATTATTATTATTATTATTACTTGCTAAGCTGCAACCCTAGTTGGATAAGCAGGATGTTATAAGCCTAGGGGCTCCAAGATGGAAAATAGCCCAGTGAGGAAAGGAAACAAGGAAAAATAGAATGTTTTAAGAGAGTAACAACATTAGAATAAATATCTCCGATATAAACTATAAAATCTTTAACAAAACTAGAGGAAGAGAAACAAGACAGAACCGTGTACCCTCAAGCAAAAGAACTCTAACCCAAGATAGTGGAAAACAACGGTACGGAGGCTATGGCGCTACCGAAGACTAGAGAATAATGGTTCGATTTTGAAGTGTTCTTCTCCTAGACGAGCTGCTTACCATAGCTAAAGAGTCTCTTCTATCTTTAACAAGAGGAGAGTGGCCACTGAACAATTACAGTGCAGTAACCCTTTTGGTGAAGAAGAATTGTTTGGTAATCTCAGTGTTGTCAGATTTGAGAGGAGAGAGGAGAATAAGTAAAGAATAGGCCAGACAATTTTCTGTGTATGTGTTCGTGTGTTTAGGCACCGGGAAAATGAACCGTAACTGGTCAAAAGACCTCATAACTCTCTCCCCTAATATATTTTTTTGAATAGTTTCAGATCCTTGTAATGACTATTGTATATTCATTATGCACCAGTGCTTCCAAAGACGTCATACTCTTTTCACTTCTATTAATAAATTCTTAAACACTTAACGTTGCAAAGCCATAAATTGACCAAGGTCAATCCTCTAAGTAGATTTTCTTCCCCAAATATATTGAATAGGATAAGGTCTTTCGATTCAGTTTTTAGGTTTCTGATTACACTTCTTGTTTTCCATTGCTAATAATGTTTATGGATGGAGGTTAAGAATTATTTGAATAAAGATTAACGATAAACAATTGAACTTGCAAAGCAGGACTCTCATAATGGGGAAAAATCACATTTCCTGAAACGGTAAGTATAATTGCAATATATATTCATTTCATTATACTTGTTTTAATTTCTTAAGCATTTTCATGGTAATTCTTGATCTTTCGCA
>NC_090729.1:14506040-14511040 GCF_036898095.1 Palaemon carinicauda | reverse complement strand
AAAGACTGAAATTAATAAGAAAAAAATTGACGACTAAAACTAATAAATTACTTTTTTGGTTACACTCCTTATCTGATTTCATATTTCTTTGTTCAGTGAGGTTCAATAGTCTCGTTATATAACATTTTTTTTGACGCACACATGCCATGAATAAATATATTTTCTAGAGTGAAACACCGAAGGATTTTACCAAGTTAAGCCAAAAATTAAATATAAGTCTCTTTGTGCCGGCAAGCATTCGTTATCTTTCTTTTTTCATATTTGAAAATATTATAAAATAAATAAACAAAAGAATAAGGGTGAACATTTTTTTTTCAGATTCAGGAGGATATAAATCAATAAGAATAAATGGGCACAAAGAAGTTACAATTAAGATTTTGGTTTTATAAGTATAGAAACTGTAAAACCTTTTCATGATAATCCTCAGTCCAGTATTAAACCCCTATTAAATTCTTTACATAAAATTCTTTCCTTTTACTTTTTACTTTTTGCCATAACAACGCCCTAGCTACCAGGATAATGGCCCCTCTCCACCTAATTTACGAACAGGGAGGGCAAGGCAATGGTTAAAGATGTGTGGAATGGTTCGTTATCAATTCCTTGAAGACTAGAAACAAATGCCTATAGAAAAAGCTAACTTTTTTCCCCACTATTGAAGGGGAAACACTAAATACAACTGCCGGTATATCGCCATATACCTTGTAACAAGTACACGCTTGGTTTTCTACCTTCACGAGTTCACTAAACAAATGGTTTTTAAGGAGCAATCTTAGATTAACCGTAGAGATACCGGTGGTGAAGGGTGGAGGTCTCTTGAAGAGTTTTCAGTTATTTGGTTAGGCTAGAAATACGAAATGCAACATTAGGTCGTTCTTAATAAATTATTGCTGCATACACAGTCAAGTTCACAAAAAGTAAAGCGTGCATTGATGTTGAAAGAAATATTAACCTAGTTTTTTTATAAACACAATAAAGTGCATTACTATTGGAAGTAATTTTCGAAGGTTTTCAGTTCCATAATACTATACACTCTGCCATTTCATCCCCATTTTACTAAATGTCAAAACATCAACCTTTCTTCCACGAAACTAAAAATTTTTGTCACATTTCTTGTGTGTTTTTTTTTTTTACACCCATATATATTAAAGATTTTTTGGTTATATAATCAAAGACTAAAAATCAAATGTGCCTTCTTTTATTTTCTTACCATTTCAATACCATGAGATAAATTACCTATGATAATGGTGATAACTCTAAGAAGTAAATGATATCTCATTAGAATTAACATCATAGTATTGTTACTTACGTCCAAAGTCCTCTTTGACAACAAATGTAAAGAAATCATAAATCCTTTTGACAGAGCAATTTTCATAAACTCTCTGTTTCGGGGAATTTATATAGGTAATACTTAAATGTTTTTCACAGATACTATAAATAAATTTAATAAGAAATTTTTCCTTTATAAAGTTATAAGCAAAATATGATATGACTGACATGGTTCATATAATGGCGATCATAAAACAATAAAATTTAAAAGAAAATGACATTATTCAAAATATCAATATGATATGTAAAAGAAGAAATAAAACTTGAATTTACAATATTTGGTATATTATGGGTAAACTTCTGCAGTGAAGAGATTTTTTTTTATCTTTCAACGAGAAGGAAACGCATAAAAGTCTCTGTTTTCCGTTGGATGTTTTTGCTCGAAATCTTCGGCGAAAAAAGCGGAAGTCTTTTGAGACTCGCGTCGTCACCAGTCCGGAAACATACGTAAAGAAGACGTTTGGAATAAAACTGGCCATACGAGAAAGAATGACGTCAGCAGACCGGAATATTATAAGCTCAAGACTCGTAAAACGAATGCCTATAAGTCAAGATGCACCATAAGTGAAGAAGAAGAAGAAGAAGAAGAAGATAAATGAAATTAATAACTGATATCTGTATTTTCTTTTTTACGTTAGTTACCCTGAAGAGTAAGTAGTAAAATAAGTTAATAGTATTTGATGATTAAAATGTAATTTTTTTTTATTTAATTTCTCACGACAAAAATTAGTTCGATTCTCCTAAATATATATGTTGAGTTTACAAAAACCTTGAATTAGTCATCTTCTACAATGTAATTTTTGCAGTCAAGTATTTTAGCAAATATTCATCGGTGTTATTTTTTTAAGATATCCGATAGTAAGGAACAACACGAACCAAATAAAAACAGTTTCAGTTATTCTAGACGACGCCACACGTAATCGATTCACGAACACAGACTCCTGTGTTTAATGTATAAAGGTATAAAGGTTTCTTCTCGCCGGAAAGCAATAAGTCACTATAATTGCCAGCATACTGAAAATTTAACTGAGAGCCATACGGCTATGATCTAAAAATGTATGGAGATAGCGTCTAAAAGTTTGAAGAAAGAGATTACCATTTCTGCAGCAACAAAATTCCAATAAAAAACCAAACAAATTTGTTTTTGCAAGATGATATGAGGTAAACTGCTTTTATCTTTTTGGTGAATATAGCAGATAAATCAACTGTGAAACGATGTTGGTACCTCAACCCTTGAAAAGAGTCTAGTCGTAATGTAAAAAAAATTCGTTGCCATGATAAGTATTTTCTTTGGTGTAATCTCCTTTCCTTTCATAACTATCTGTGGGTGGTGAGTGGTGTGACTTTTGGCATGTAGTTCCTTATAATTTCCTTAACAAAAAACACTGTCAGATTCCAACAGTAATTTCGTTTTGATTGTTTCATGGCAGCTAATGTCCACTTACTTTGTTTCTTACGCCGAGGCTTCTTGCCAACTCAATAAAAATCAGAAGTAATTTTCTACACCATTTTCCACACTTCTAGGAGATGTATTCTTCGGAAATCATGAAAAGGTGAGACCAAACTTTTGTGATATTTCTTTATATTTTAAATTTTATCTCTCATTCGTACCGTGATAAATGATCTTTTGTAATTCTATAAATCTTATTGATAATTCTGGCTACATCCGAATGAAAATATCAATGCCTAGGTGAAGGACCATAGGAAATGTAATTAATTTAAGGAAAAATAGTAGTTGGTCTTGATTCCTTTGAAACAGTAATGGTGAATGGGAGGACGAACTCTAATGTAATTAAATTTGATGACCCTCTTCACAGAATCCCTCGCAGTTATTAAACCAACGAAATTATAATGGAGCATGACCACTGATAACCAGTTTGAGTTTAAAAGAAAGTACCTGAAGTGTATTAATATCTTCCATCATTCAATGTCACCGAAAATCTGTATTTTCGTCAAAAACAGAATGTTTTCCGTTAACTGGAAATAGATTGTTTTATTACCTTTTTTATCAAGATATCCGGGTATGCCGGTAGGTGACATACCTGAATTGTTTTCTGAATAACATCTTTCTCTCTTGTCTTTCTATTCCACTACCTTGGCCTCCTCATCTAGATGGCCTGTCATGTTTGATCTAATCCATTTACTTACTTCGAAAAGTGGAACAAGAATGTTAGTTTCTTGTCGAAATATATTTTTTCTTGAACGCTTAGAGTCACTTGAGATCACAATCTTCATCAATTTAGCCCTTTGAGTATCAAAATGGTTTTCGATGATTTCTTATTAAATATCATTACATTTGAGGTTTTTTTTTTCGTTCGTTTTCTCCTTCCGTGTCATTTAAATAAGTTTTCCTCATTAGCTATTTACTGAGGGAGTTTTCTCGCTTATCCTATGAAGTGCCACCGCCAAATAAAAGGTAATGGAAATTAAAGAAATATGTAAATTTTGTGGTCTAATATGGAATTGCCGTCTGACAACTAAAGTCTAAGAATCGCAGAAAATAGAAGAAAAACCCTGAATATAGTTAAGAATCCATTACCTAGATCCCACACTCTTTTGGAAACATGTAGATCATCCGAGGCCTAAAAAATTATCACGG
This sequence comes from Palaemon carinicauda, assembly GCF_036898095.1. NCBI lineage: Eukaryota > Metazoa > Arthropoda > Malacostraca > Decapoda > Palaemonidae > Palaemon > Palaemon carinicauda. The sequence goes on along the minus strand of NC_090729.1, from coordinate 14,507,115 downwards.
AGATCTGTCTCCCATTCTCCACACGACAGACATTTATTGCCGCCGCAAATTAAATCATAATATTGGATACGACTCAAGACTGACAAGATTTTTCACTTTTATTAAGGGGAGAAGTTTTTTGAAGTCGTCTGCTACATTTAAAAAACATTATTGAGTTCATCACCAAACTTTTATTTTTTCCCATTCTTGACATCTATTGTTTTTTGATAATGTGGACCCTCTTAAATTCTGCTATCGTAATAAGGAATGTATGTTGATTTGAAAGGAAATGACTTTTGTGTAGTTTTATTCGTAAAGATTTTGAAAGAACTGTAAACTGCATAATTAGAATTTTTTCAGCAAGAATCTGAATTTTACTTAAAACTCTAGCTTTTCATTACTCTCTGATATATAGAAGGGTTAAAATACCGTTATCTGAGTTTTAACATGAAGAGAATGTTGTCTCTCCTGCGGAAAAGTACTTTTTTATTTTCTTAATGCACAGACAATTTATCTAGATCTCATTATTCGATAAGAAAACAATACGTGTTTTTTGTTTTTTTTCTGAAATGCTTCGGTGCAGATTATATGGGTATTTACCCCCATCCCCACACCTTTGATATGACAAAGGCTGAAAAAAATACACACATAAATGTTATTTCAGGATGCTGTTCGCTTTCATTTTTTTTTTTTTTTTTTTTTTTTTTTTTTTTTTTTTTTTTTTTTTTTTTTGTTACATATTCTGCGTGATTACAGGACATTTATACTCACATGTGAAAGTGCATTGGATTTGACATATGTCAAAATTAATGCAAGATTTTTGCAAAAACATCCAGCTACAAGCAACAGAACCTCACTTATTTTAATCATTGATATTTTTTCTGGCCTTGAGCAGTATTACTTTCATAATACAAATACTAATGGAAATACAGCAGAGGATAATATACCAGATATCACATTACTATCAAGTTTTAAAAAAGGTTGTGCCCCTACGTTAACGGAAACGTTATAGAATTGGGTTTGATTATATGGTCATTGTGAATTAAGTAATTTTACTATGCTTTGTATAGCACTGTAGTCGAAGATGTTTAGCTTA
>NC_090729.1:14488540-14491040 GCF_036898095.1 Palaemon carinicauda | reverse complement strand
GTTTAAAGGTCACTCATGAATAGCAGAGGGAAAAGCCAGTGACAACGTCCTATAAGGGTAATGACATAGAAACTGACTATATAACCATAAGATCAGCGCTCAAGCACCTCACAACCCAAACTAAGACAAGGGAGGGTACGGCAATGGCTTCTGGTGACTCTGCTATTAGACCTAGTGGCTTCGCCGAAAAGGATGATGAGGTTGCGGGCAATACAAGAAATTATCGAGTTTGAGCGGGACGGCATCACCATCCAACAGAACGCCAGATAGGGACGTTTACAATACGCCACCAAAACCCTTATATATTATGAACACCTCTTCCTCCCGATCTAGATTTTGAATCTTCGGTTTACTACTAAAATCTCCTAATCATATTCAGTGTTCTAAAACCTTGAATGAGAATTCTCTGCAAAGTTAATCAAAAGAGCAAGAACAGTTACTTTCAACATATTCACATCAACAAAATGAAAGTTTGTTAAATGACCAACATTTTATGGAAAGCCAACTATAAACTAAAAAATCATAGACTTACTAGATAATAGAGCTATACAAACAGTGAAGATAGAAATGATCAGATAACGGAGACACGAATTCCTGGAAACATTTTATTTCAGACAAGGTACTCCAGCAAAACTAATCTCACCGTTGCTGATGTTTAGCTCCTTCATAGCTTTAAAAAAAAAAAAAAAGAAAAAAAATAAGAGAAAAAAAAAGGAAATTTAATTTCCAGGTCTGACTTCTCTGCATTCATCTAGCCCCCGCAACTCTCCTGCCTTTTCAATTCGACGAGAATCCTTCCTCATATGCTTGCATTCATTCTGATATCCACGAAAAATAGAGATGAAGAAAGTGGATAACATGACGAAAAAGGTGCTTTACTTAGGAACTCTTATTTTTAATCATAGTCCATTCCCCTCTCTCTCTCTCTCTCTCTCTCTCTCTCTCTCTCTCTCTCTCTCTCTCTCTCTCTCTCTCTCTCTCTCTCTCTCTCAATATTAAGAATATTAGGAAACATGATTTCTACGACTCTAAACATGCCTTCCAATCTAAGAATGAAAAACAAGTTGTCTTTGGAAACTTTTCCTTTGCATGAGATTGAACAAATAATCAAATCTCTCTCTCTCTCTCTCTCTCTCTCTCTCTCTCTCTCTCTCTCTCTCTCTCTCTCTCTCTCTCTCTCTCTCTCTCTCTCTCTCTCTCTTTTGCAGTTGGGTGAAACATAGAAAAAGCTTAAAATTAATCAATGTGTAGGATTAGGCCAAATTATCGTAGCTCGTAGCTAGTTTACATTGAAAATATATTTTTATATGTTCCAGTTATTTTAACGTGGAATATGTCTTCGTCAATTTCAATTCGGAGTCATAAGTTGTGTTTACATAAACCTAATTTAAAACCCACCATTTATGTATGAATTCATTTCCTTTGTAGGGCCCCGTATGTGGTTGTTGAATGCAGTTCGGGTTCCAGCTGAGAATTATCTCAGTGCCCGTTACATCTAATGAAATTTTTATCATTATGTTGAATCCAGAATCCCAAAAGAAACAACCTTCGTACATGATAACCTTATTTTTGACACTAAACACACCAATCTCTGATACTATCAGAATATTTTATTTTCTCCATCCCTTCTATTGATGTATTTTTCTGTTTAATGTTAACAACCCTTGGGAGTTCATTTTTGGGCTTCATTGGTCAAAAAAGTCCGCAGCTATACTCTATTTTCCTAATCTAGCATAGTATTCAGTACCACGCCTCTAGCAGATGTTGATTGGGTGAAATCAGTTTTTCCGAAACCATTAGTCTTGCGTAGACGCATTATTATATTTATGAATATATTATAGTGTCAACTGAGTATATGTAGCCAAAAAGATTAATACTAAATGAACTCAATAAATATATTAGGAAGTAGTTCATAGATGAATGACGAGTTTTGTTGTATAATAAAATACTCCCATCGTAAATGTAAACATGGAAAAAGTTTGAGTTGGATTGATCTAATTTTTTGTTTATTCTACTAATTTTCAGTGTATAATACGTCAGTGGTCTCATCGGGATATTTAATTACTAAAAGTACATAATGTATATTTTAAGTTGTCAAAGGCTTGACAACCATAGTAATAGTAGATAATCTAGACGGTTGTTGGGATGTCTTGTGGGAGGAACTGCTACACATAAAGAAGAAGAAAACATCTGATCAGCTGTCTTATAGTGAGGGATCCTAGCCGAGGTTTTCTTTTTTTTTTTCTTTTCTTTTCTTTTTTTTCTTTTTGATTAGCTTATATTGCTCAAATTATGATTTTGCAAGCATATTTGTATTTCATTTGCAAATGATATATTTGATATTATAAAACTTACAGAAAACCAATTCAAAAAATACTAACTGGAACTGTTTGCTTTGCTATTGCCATGCTATTGCTGTATTGTTTTCTGTACTGCATTTCTAATTAATAACATTAGGTTGAATTGGTCAATTCCGTCCCCATTCAATGTGGCCGATGTG
>NC_090729.1:14473540-14478540 GCF_036898095.1 Palaemon carinicauda | reverse complement strand
CAAAAGAGTGGGGGAATAGAGTAGGTGGATGTAAAAGGGAGGTAGTGAGGAATGAAGAGCTAATAAAACCGGGGGGTAAAAAGTAAATATCAGGAAAGGTTAAAAATGGCATATGACGAGGTGAGAGTAAGAGAAACTGGTAATTTAGAGGAGGAGTGGAAGTTAGTAAAAGAAAATTTTGTTGGGATTGCAAGTGATGTATGTGGCAAGAAGGTTCTTGGAGGCAGCATGAGGAAGGGCAGTTAATGGTGGAATGAAGGAGTGAAGGTAAAAGTGGAAGAGAAAAAGAGGGCTTTTGAAGAATGGCTGCAGAGTAATAGTATAGAGAAGTATGAAAAATATAGAGAGAAAAAAGGTGGAAGTAAAACGCAAGGTACTTGAGGCAAAGAGGGCAGCTGACCTGAGGTGGGGTCAGGGATTGGGTCAGTCATATGAAGAGAATAAGAAGAAGTTTTGGAAAGAAGTGAAGAGAGTAAAGAAGGCTGGCGCAAGAATTGAAGAGACAGTGAAAGATGGAAATGGAAGGTTGTTAAAAGGAGAAGAGGCAAGGAAAAGGTGGACGGAATATTTTGAAAGTTTGCTGAATGTTGAGGATAATAGGGAGGCAGTTATAATTGCTGTTCCAGGTGTTGAGGTGCCAGTGACGGGAGATGAGAATGAGAGAGAGATTACAATAGATGAAGTGAGGAGAGCACTAGATGAAACGAGAGTAGGAAAAGCATCTGGTATGGATGGTGTGAAAGCTGAGATGTTGAAGGAAGGGGGGTGTGACTGTACTTGAATGGTTGGTGAGATTGTCTAATATGTGTTTAGTGTTGTCAATGGTACCAGTAGATTGGGTTTGTGCATGTATTGTACCACTATATAAGGGTAAGGGAGATGTGCATGAGTGTTGTAATTCAAGAGGTATTAGTTTGTTGAGTGTAGTTGGAAAAGTGTATGGTAGAGTATTGATTAATAGGATTAAGGATAAAACAGAGAATGCAATCTTGGAAGTACAGGGTGGTTTTAGAAGGGGTAGGGGTTGTATGAATCAGATTTTTACAGTTAGGCAGATATGCGAGAAATATTTAGCAAAAGGTAAGGAGGTGTATGTTGCGTTTATGGATCTGGAGAAAGCATATGATAGAGTTGATAGGGAAGCAATATGGAATGTGATGAGGCTATATGGAGTTGGTGGAAGGTTGTTGCAAGCAGTGAAAAGTTTCTACAAAGGTAGTAAATCTTGTGTTAGAATTGGAAATGAAGTGAGTGATTGGTTTCCGGTGAGAGTGGGGCTGAGACAGGGATGTGTGATGTCGCCGTGGTTGTTTAACTTGTATGTTGATGGAGTGGTGAGAGAGGTGAATGCTCGAGTGCTTGGACGAGGATTAAAACTGGTAGGCGAGAATGACCATGAATGGGAGGTAAATCAGTTGTTGTTTGCGGATGATACTGTACTGGTAGCAGACACAGAAGAGAAGCTTGACCGACTAGTGACAGAATTTGGAAAGGTGTGTGAGAGAAAGAAGTTGAGAGTTAATGTGGGTAAGAGTAAGGTTATGAGATGTACGAGAAGGTAAGGTGGTGCAAGGTTGAATGTCATGTTGAATGGAGAGTTACTTGAGGAGGTGGATCAGTTTAAGTACTTGGGGTCTATTGTTGCAGCAAATGGTGGAGTGGAAGCAGATGTACGTCAGAGAGTGAATGAAGGTTGCAAAGTGTTGGGGGCAGTTAAGGGAGTAGTAAAAAATAGAGGGTTGGGCATGAATGTAAAGAGAGTTCTATATGAGAAAGTGATTGTACCAACTGTGATGTATGGATCGGAGTCATGGGGAATGAAAGTGATGGAGAGACAGAAATTGAATGTGTTTGAGATGAAGTGTCTAAGGAGTATGGCTGGTGTATCTCGAATAGATAGGGTTAGGAACGAAGTGGTGAGGGAGAGAATGGGTGTAAGAAATGAGTTAGCGGCTAGAGTGGATATGAATGTGTTGAGGTGGTTTGACCATGTTGAGAGAATGGAAAATGGTTGTCAGCTAAAGAAGGTGATGAATGCAAGAGTTGATGGGAGAAGTACAAGAGGAAGGCCAAGGTTTGGGTGGATGGATGGTGTGAAGAAAGCTCTTGGTGATAGGAGGATAGATGTGAGAGAGGGAAGAGAGCGTGCTAGAAATAGGAATGAATGGCGAGCGATTGTGACGCAGTTCCAGTAGGCCCTGCTGCGTCCTCCGGTGCCTTAGATGACCGCGGAGTTAGCATCAGTAGGGGAGTCACCATTATGAAGCTTCATCTGTGGTGGAAATGTGGGAGGTTGGGCTGTGGCACCCTAGCAGTACCAGCTGAACTCGGTTGAGTCCCTGATTAGGCTGAAGGAACATAGAGAGTAGAGGTCCCCTTTTTGTTTTGTTTCATTGTTGGTGTCGGCTACCCCCCAAAATTGGGGGAAGTGCCTTGGTATATGGATGGATGGATATATATATATATATATATAAATATATATATATATATATATATATATATATATATATATATATATATATATACTGAATATATATATATAAATATATATATATATATATATATATATATATATATATATATATATATAAATTTATATATATATATATATATATATATATATATATATATATATATATATATATATATAACGTTACAGCTGAAATCCTTCTAATCTTCTCCTTAAAATTCCAGCAGAATTCATGCACAGTACATGAGACTCTAGTAATACGCTTTCAGAAAGGCTTTTTAAATTGGTGTTGTAAGGGGAAGCTAAATTGAGAGTCTAGAAATCCCTCGTACATGAGACTTACTAAGAGTTCTTTTCCGAATCCTGCAAAATATACCTTTTGGATTTTACACAAGTGAAGGCAAAAAATTCCACTTAAAAGTGTTCAATTTTGATTAGGAGATCCGCATTATATTTTGTCGAGGTGGGTATTCTAGTATGTATGTATGTATGTATGTATGTATGTATGTATCTACCTATCTATATATATATATATATATATATATATATATATATATATATATATAAATATATATATATATATATATATATATATATATATATGTGTGTGTGTATATATACATAAATATATATATACATATATATATATATATATATATATATATACATATATATATATATATATATATATATATATATATATATATATAATATATATATATATATAACTAGTAACATTTTCCCTTCTGGCAAGCTTAAGTTTAAGGATGAAGAGGACAGCAAGAAGACTTCGGATCATCTTACATATTTATTCAACACCAACGTTCCGGGAATCCATTCCCATCATCAGGGCTACATAAAACATGAAATTATGTTTTCATTAGAAATTAATCATACATTTTTGCTTAAAATTGCTTTGGTATAAAAAATATTAAAAAACGGTTAAAAGAATCAAAATACAGGAACCTAGACGGTATATAAAAACATGTGGCTAACAGAGGTCCTTTACAATTATGATGATAAAAACACTTGTGATCAAAATAGAATAAAAAATATGCATATATGTAAATGAATGGTCGAACTTACTGTCAAGAGATGTGGCGGAAAACTATAGGAATATTTGAGAAAATTCTTGAAGAAAATGCTTTAACTACGAACAAAAAATAGATCAACAAGGGATGATAGGTAATGGTAGTTAGACAATATGTAATGGTGTGGAAGTGGTTTGATTATTTAAGGAAGGGGACAGTTTCTTTATATAGAGAGATTCTAAGAGAAGGAGCGAAAGGCAATCGGATGTTTGGGAAATAATTTCGAAATGGTTGTATTGTATATGAGTTTTACATGAGTTTGAATGATTTCTTATAGAGGAAAATTCTTGGGATTTTAATACGGAACCAGTGCGATGACTGACACCCCTATGGGAATCTATGCGGACCTTCAGTAATCGTCGGGTAGACCCGATATAGTTTCCAAAATTACATTTTGGACAAGTATACTTGTAAACAACGAAGGACCGCATCAACTCTGGGAGGGTGTCTTTGAACCTGAAAAGTTTGCCAATATTTAAAGGGTTTTTTAATATAAACTTAAAATTCACAATATGGGTATAGAGTGCTGAGGGCTGTGGTGAGCTCGTTTCTGAAAAGGGCATTTTTAACATAAGGCAATGATACATACATTAGTTTTTTGGGAACTTCAGGACATTTATATTTAGGCTGAAAAATACCATTAAGAAATTTATTAACAATTTTGTCATAGAGGTGTGAAGGATAACAATTGTATGTAAAATATGTTTTTATAAATGAAATTTCTTTATGAAAATTATGCCAGTCCAAACATAAGGAATATGCTCTAAATAAAAGGGTTTGAATAGAGTTAATCTTGAATGATTTCGAACAACTGCTAAAAAAATTGAGACCCAAACCAGTGTATGTCTCTTTTCTAAAAATACCTGTAAGAAATCCTCTATTTGAACGTAAAATGTTTGTCAAGGAATGGCAACTTGGTTATCTTTTTCTATTTCCATGGTAAACTTAATGTTTGGGTGAATTCTATTTACATATTCTAAAAACTTGTCAGCATGGGATTTTTCTCTAAATAGCAAAAAAGTGTCGTCAACGTATCTCTTATAGAAACTAGGACGAAATGCTTCCGGACATTGTCCAAGGTATATTTCCTCCAAGTGGCACATGAATATATTGGCAAAAGTAGGACCCAAGGGTGACCCCATTGCCATTCCATCAACCTGTTTGAATAATTTGGTATTAAAAACAAAATGAATATCTATTACTGAAAGTTTAAGGAGTTTTCTGAAACTGTTTGAATCAAAGCCGTTGAATAAGGTATTTTCGGTAGGAAAAAGCTTGTTGAGTATAATTTCTATTGTTTCATGAAGGGGCACGTTAGTAAACAAAGATTCTACATCCAAGCTAACCATAATTGAGTTACTATCTTGTTCAAGTATTTCGGGAATGAACTTGGCGGAGTTTTGAGGAGTAAATTGATTATTGGTTAAATGACTAGGGAG
>NC_090729.1:14471578-14473040 GCF_036898095.1 Palaemon carinicauda | reverse complement strand
TCCTCATTTGAAGCTGGTTCCTTCCTCAGCCGGACATAACAGTCCGGATATGATGCCTTGCTGGGCCAGAATTCCACCTCCTCCAGGGGAACTGAGCCCAGCTTATCCGAGATGACGATCTTTCCAGTCGTCATCGGCATGTGCTCAGCATACCTCCATGGGCTAGCATCTGAGCACAAGGGAAGGTCTTTCACATTGAGCTTTTTCTGGGGCCCATGTGATTCTGCAAGGCACTGCATTCGCAGTTCCATTGCAGCCGCCTTCTCCTGATTCTCCTTCTGCATTTGTTGGATCATTCCAACAATAGAAGAGAGGGCCTGTCCCAGCTCTACTGGGAGACCGGCCGATGTTGAGGGAATAGGCTCCGGAATCTGAACCGGAGTAGCCGACACCTCGTCGACGTCTACCTCTACAACGTCTGGGGCTTGAACTTCATCCTGGGCTTCTGCCAGGAGGTCTTCCTCCCGACACTCGTCCACATCAGACATCCTGTCATCTAACTGGATGTCTTGCATCGCGACCGCGACTTCAGCATCCACCTGGATCTGAACTTGGGGGATCTCCTCTTGAGGCTGGGGAATCACTGCTTCAGCTGATGCCTTAGGGAAAAGATACGCCCTCATCTTCTCACTTGGAAGATAAGGGCCAGAAGTGTTCTTTTGGAAGCCCCTTACCCAGGTACGAAGCTTCTTCCTAGCTATATCCCTTGATTCCTCCGTCCTAGGGGAATCAAAGGTCTCAGTAATCAGGTTAGTGCACTCAGTACATACCTGAGGGTCCCAATACCGGAGATCAACCTTGGAGACAGCGCATGCTGCGTGTCTCCTACAAAACTCATGTCCGCAGAGGTTCTTGCTGCGGACGTTGCAGAAAGCACTTCCGCACTTCGGAGTGTCCTTCTGTAAAGAGAAGAAATTTCCATGAGTATCAAGTGAACTATGTATCACTGGAAATGCATAGTATAGCATAACAATTCAGAAAGGAAAGACACACACTTGTGTTTCCCTCACGAACCACTGCTGCAGCCTTCCAGATAATAAAATCAAATGGTTAATCTCTTCTAGAGTAACCAATGCAAAGTTTCCAGAGGAAACAGGTGGAGCTCACACCTAAGCAATGATTTTAAAAACCTGGATAATAGATAGGAAAGAACTCACTTTCCTATCTGTAGGGCAACAGCAAAGGACTGTGCAAGAAAACACAAAAGTGTTAGAACACACAGTGCTGTACCAAAACCCATACTATAGTTTTCCTCTTACTGTATATGTTATACTGAAGAATACTAGTACAGTATAGGAGGATACGTGCCGGCCGGCACCTGCCGGCCGGCACACACCATAACTAGCTTTAAAGTATACTACTTAACAGCTATAAGGCGGCAGAACTCTGGTTCAAATGCATGTGCCGGTCGGCAGCAATTGCCGGCCGGCAACAGCCAATGTCGGCCGGCAATGGCTGCCGG
>NC_090729.1:14451578-14466578 GCF_036898095.1 Palaemon carinicauda | reverse complement strand
TCCTCCTTAGGGTGGATGAGTAGGGCTACCCGAGCTTCCCTGTGCTGTCCGCTCTGGTACATATACCTTCATAGTGTCCTATAAGGTTAGTTACTAGTGTAGCTCTGCATAGGGGAGTCTCCCCCCCCCCTCTTGGGCGTTCCCTAGTCCTCCCTTGGGCTACCTGCTCCCGGTCCCTAGTGACCCCTGCTTATGGATGCTAGAGCCTGTCTCTATCATGGGTACACCCCCTCAGGGAGGGGGAGGGATGTCTGGAACCCTGACGGTACTTCCTGCATCCTTTCCCCCCTCCCCCTGTCTCTCTATCTATCCGGGTGCCGGTCTCTTGCCGCCTCTACTGCCGGCAATACCTGCCTCCCTCTTGGTGACTTCCCTACCCTTGCCGCCAGCCCCCCGTGTACCGAGGGACTGCCGGCTGCCGCCGGCTACTACCGGCAGCTCTCCTACTCCTATCTAATCGTCCGCTTGCCGGTCGATCTCCGGAGTGCCGGCATATACTGCCGGAAACCCGATACTACCTGTACCATCCTTACCCCAGTCACCAATCCGGCATCCTCCGGCTGCCGGAATCGCCGCTCCCTGCCGGCGTGCCGCCGTTGTGCCGGCGGCCGCCATCCTGGTATCTAACTGACTTTGAAAATTGTCCGTTCTAGTGCCAGAATCTATGCTGGAGCGAGCTCCGGCGTGCCGGCGGCTTGCCGGATGCCCCGGAGGCGTCAAGAATACTTGCACCCCCTCTCTGTAGCTATCATAAGACTAAGATAGCCCTACCTTGCAAATAGATAAGCTGCTTTGCTTCTAAGATCAGTACCTAGTACTGCTCTATTAGTGATCATGCTGTCTCTTTGCATTCTTCTATTTCCAGCATGCTATGTGCATCTTAGCGCGGCTGGTTGCCAGAAGCAGTTACCCTTAATGAGGCCTTCTGGCTCTTATCTGGGAACCGAATGAATTCGATCCCAACCTTGTCCTTGGCTTTCCATGGAGTTCCAATATAATGGGAATCCTAGGAAACTAAATCCAATGATCTCGGTCATTTGGATTATCCCAGGACCAAGCCTATGGTAACCAGCCGGGCGAGATGCATGGAGTGTGTTCTCCTTTACTGTTTCATTCTCTATGCATCACACCTTCCTTAAGTTAAAATTAATGATTAATATTAACTTAATTTAAGAGCCATTCCTATGACTCCCCCATACTCATTTTCTCTTTCTTCCACAGGAGGAGCAGATGAAGTGCGATTTCGCTTACTGTGCTGTGAAACGCTCGCAGTTTTACGGACATACGGCGTGCAGGACTCACGCCCCTTGCTCAGACAAGAAAGGGGATTGGAAGTTCTGGAATCCACTGGAATGTACGGTCTGCCAGGCCTACCTAGTTGAGGCCTTCCATAACCCTCCCTCAGCGGAGGTTAGAGACATTGCTCGTGAAAAACTGCGCAAGTGGGTGCGTGGTTTTCAGAGAAATGCTACTGGACCGTACCTGGCCACCGAAGAACTGAGGTCCCTGTTGTTCCCTAAGGCCTCCCCTGACTCAGTGGTTCCAAAGGAAGCAATCCCCACTGTCCAAATTACGGTGGAACCTGATGTGGTCATGGCTCAGTCCATGCACGAGTGTCGTTTGGATTCCGAGGATGATGAACAGATCTCTGACGTCTCGGAAGACACGGAGAAGACGCTTATGGCTCAAGGAGCCGAAGAGGACGAAGACAAGGTGGAATACACCGAGTCGGAGATTGGAGCTACTCCCTCGTCCATCCCTCCGCCTACTCCTACACCGACGGAAATTTCCCTTCCGTCTACCTCCTCGACCCCGGATCCTTCCTCTTCTACCCAAGAACTGATCCGACTGATTAGAGCTGTCATGGACGACAGACTGAAGGAGAACCAGGAGTCCATCAGGTCTATGATTGGATCCAGAGACACGAAGAAGATCTCGGTCAAGGATCTCCCAGCTTGCTCTCATGCCAACCCGTGGAGGTATGCAGAGCATATGGTTATTGCGACCGGCAGGATCTTTGTTAGTGACAAGATCGGCACGGTCCCGTTGGAAGATGTGGAGTTCTTCCCAAGCTTCGAGGCCTACCCGGACTGTTACGTCCGACTTCGTTCCGAACCTGCCTCGAAGGAAGAGACCGAACCTAAAGAAGAGATAGTGTTCGATCTCGCAAAGGCCCAGGCTATGCTAGCCTCCGCATTTAAGAGCAGGGGCTTTACCTGCTCTAAGCTTCCTGCCTTGAGCAAGAAGCATCCTACATATGTCGCACCTGACACTGCGATTCTTCCATTTTTGGAAAAGGCCTTAGCTGCATGCCTTAAAGCGGCGGAAGAAGGAAAACCCTGCCCTGCACTGGAGGAGTGCAGACCCTTCTCCATCGTGACACCCCCTGACACTAGACAATGGAAAGATGTCCAACATACTTTCGTCGTGGGTAGGCTCGATCCTGACGTCGCCGGACGTCAGTTTAATGAAGACCTCCCTAAGCTCAATGATCACCTCCTTCGCCGGGAACAAGACACGAAGGAGAGGCTTGCGGCATCTCTTTCTCATCAAGTCCAACTTGAAGTTATGGCCTGTGACACAGCAGTACCTGATCACTACATGGTACTGGCCAAATCCCACTTACTCACGGTAATGAAGGACTTGTACCATTTCATAAAGGCTCGTAGAGCCTGTCGTGAATTCGTGTTTGTCGGTGCCACCGTGAAACACGAACCCCGGAGGCTGATTTCCTCCAACATCTGGGGAAAGCACCTGTTTCCTTCTGACCTTGTCAAGGAAATAACTGACAGAGCCGCCACGGAGAATAGGAACCTTCTCCACAAGTGGGGCATGTCCAGAAAAAGGAAAACCTCTCAGGACGATGGACCTCAGCCTAAGAGGAAACCTCAGAAGCCGAAACCCCAGCAACGTCAACAACGACGTCAGTTTCCGGGACCCGCTACCTCCCAAGTGGTTGCCCAACCACAACAGACCTTTCAATTGGTCCCCCAACCGGTGTTGTCACAGTCACCGGTCTTCACCCCTGCCTTTGAGCAGCCATCCACTACCTTTCATGCCAGAGGTAGAGGCTCGTCCAGGGGTGCAAGCAGAGACGCCTCTCGTCGTCCCTCCAGAGGTAGAGGAGGAAAGGGAGCTAGCGGCCGAGGCAACAAGTCCTCGGGACACCAGAAGCAATGAAGTGCTTCCGGTGGGAGGAAGACTCCGCCAATTCCAGGATCGTTGGACCTTCGATCCTTGGGCACACAGCATCATCAAGAACGGTCTAGGCTGGAGTTGGGTGCAACCACCCCCAATCTTCCAGCGGTTCTTTCAACAATCAACCCCCATTCTGGAAGAATATGTTCTAGACCTCTTGAACAAGAAGGTGATAAGGAAGGTAAAGTCCACCAGGTTCCAAGGGAGACTGTTTTGCGTTCCCAAGAAGGACTCAGACAAGCTCAGAGTCATTCTGGACTTATCCCCCCTCAACAAGTTCATAGAGAACAACAAATTCAAGATGCTGACGCTTCAACAAATAAGGACCCTTCTGCCTCAAGGTTCCTACACGGTCTCTATAGACCTGGCGGATGCCTATTGGCACATTCCAATGAACCATCACGCTTCCTCCTACCTAGGATTTCGACTCCAAAGAAAAAGCTACGCCTTCCGGGCCATGCCATTCGGCCTCAATGTGGCCCCTCGGATCTTCACAAAGCTGGCGGATGCCATAGTACAACAGCTCCGCCTAAGAAACGTCCAGGTGATGGCCTACCTCGACGACTGGCTAGTCTGGGCTCCATCGCCCGAAGAGTGTACAAAGTCTTGCGACGAAGTTACCCAGTACCTAGAACACCTGGGATTCAAGATCAACGAGAAGAAATCTCGCCTCTCTCCGGCTCAGAAGTTTCAGTGGCTGGGAATCCACTGGAATCTTCAGTCACACCGCCTTTCCATCCCCCAGAAGAAAAGGAAGGAAATAGCAGGGTCTGTCAAGCGACTACTGAAATCCAAACGCATTTCAAGACGACAGCAGGAACGAGTTCTAGGCTCTCTACAATTCGCCTCAGTGACAAACCCAGTGCTTCGTGCACAGCTAAAGGATGCCGCGGGAGTCTGGAGACGATCGGCATCCATCGCTCGAAGAGACCTCAAGAGACGGCTTCCAAACAGACTTCGACGCCTCCTAAAGCCGTGGTCGGAAGCAATGGCCCTAAAAAGGTCCATTCCTCTCCAACACCCTCCTCCATCACTCAACATCCACACGGATGCCTCACTGGAGGGCTGGGGAGGTCACTCCCACCTGAAACAAGCTCAAGGGACCTGGTCTCCACTATTCAAGACGTTCCACATAAACATCTTGGAGGCCATGGCGGTCCTTCTTACTCTGAAGAAGCTATCCCCGCCGCCCTCGATCCACATCCGTCTAACCCTAGACAACTCGGTGGTAGTTCGTTGTCTCAATCGCCAGGGCTCAAGATCGCCCCAGATAAATCAGGTGCTTCTCCCAATCTTCCGTCTGGCGGAGAAGAAGAAGTGGCACCTGTCTGCAGTTCACCTACAAGGATTCCGCAACGTGACAGCGGATGCTCTATCTCGGACAAACCCGATAGAGTCGGAATGGTCTCTAGACGCAAGATCATTCTCCTTCATCTCTCATCAAGTCCCAGAACTTCAGATAGATCTCTTTGCAACGAGCGACAACAATCAACTTCCTCTGTACGTAGCCCCGTACGAGGACCCCAAAGCAGAAGCGGTGGACGCCATGTCACTGGACTGGAACAGATGGTCGAAGATATACCTGTTCCCTCCCACCAACCTTCTGTTGAAAGTCCTCTCCAAACTGAGAACCTTCAAAGGGACAGCGGCCCTAGTGGCTCCCAAGTGGCCCCGAAGCAACTGGTACCCCCTGGTCCTGGAGCTGCAGCCCAAGCTGATCCCTCTCCCGGGCCCAGTTCTCTCTCAACAAGTACAGAAGTCGACTGTCTTCGCTTCATCATCGAAAATCAAGGACCTTCATCTCATGATTTTCTCTCCCTTGCCGCAAAGAAGAGGTTTGGGATCTCGAAGAAAAGTCTAGACTTCCTAGAGGAATACAAGACCGAATCCACGAGACGGCAATATGAATCATCCTGGAGGAAATGGGTCTCCTTTGTTAAAGCAAAAAATCCTAAAGAAATCACCATTGATTTCTGTATGTCCTTCTTCATTCACCTTCATGGACAAGGATTAGCAGCCAATACGATTTCAACCTGCAAATCGGCTTTGACTAGACCAATTCTATATGCTTTCCAAATTGACCTGTCCAACGACATCTTTAACAAACTGCCGAAAGCATGTGCTCGCCTACGCCCAGCACCCCCTCCGAAACCGATCTCCTGGTCACTAGACAAGGTGCTCCATTTCGCCTCCAACTTGGACAATGATTCATGCCCCCTCAAGGATCTGACTCAGAAAGTTATATTTTTATTTGCTCTCGCCTCGGGAGCTCGAGTCAGCGAAATAGTGGCATTATCAAGAGAAGAGGGACACATCCTGTTTGCTGATTCAGGAGAAGTGACCCTCTCCCCTGATCCGACGTTTCTCGCCAAAAATGAATTACCCACCAAAAGATGGGGCCCTTGGAGAATATGCCCCCTGAAGGAGGATGTCTCTCTATGTCCAGTAGAGAGTCTCAAGGTCTATCTTCGCAGAACTTCAAACTTTGGTGGAGGCCAACTCTTCAAAGGAGAAACATCGGGCAGCGACCTGTCACTGAAACAATTAAGAGCGAAAATCACCTACTTCATTCGCAGAGCGGATCCGAACAGTACACCCGCTGGTCATGATCCTAGAAAAGTGGCATCTTCTCTGAACTTCTTTCAGAGCATGGACTTCGAGAGCCTTAAGAACTTTACGGGCTGGAAGTCCTCGCGAGTTTTCTTTAAACATTATGCGAAACAAGTGCACGAAATCAAACATTTTGTGGTAGCCGCAGGTAGTGTTATGAAACCTGCACCTAACTCTGCGTAGAACAGTGAGTTACTTGGGACTCTAACTCTTCGGGTGCCTATGTTGACCCTCGAGTGATTCATAGTGATGTCTAAAAACACTTAGTGCTTTTATAACTGTTCTTATCCCAGGTGAAATGTCATAGTGTCACACAAGTGCCGCATGCCTTGAGCATGATGTGTTATTTAAAGACTTGCGTTCCTCGAGAACGAGTACCTTCTAATCCTGAAATTCCCTTTCAGATTCAAGAGCAAGCCTTTATTTCTATGTACATTATTATTACTGTAAATGAACTTTACTTTTGCTGTAAATTATTTAATTTCTGCATTGTGAAATAAAATTTCTATTTTATTACTTATGCGTCTCTTTCAGCTCCTACTTACTATGAAATACATACTGT
Source organism: Palaemon carinicauda (assembly GCF_036898095.1). Lineage (NCBI taxonomy): Eukaryota > Metazoa > Arthropoda > Malacostraca > Decapoda > Palaemonidae > Palaemon > Palaemon carinicauda. The sequence continues at coordinate 14,460,208 of NC_090729.1, read as the reverse complement.
CATAGTTTTATTTATTCCTCCTTTCTTATGGTCATGAAGAATTTAAGATGTCTATTCTTAAATTATATTCACCTTGTCTCAGTAAGGTTCCTACACGAATACTTACTTCTGATAATCAGGAGATGAACTCTACACACAGTGCCCAACCACCACTGGCCTACTTCAGAATGTTCCTATACAAATATCAAACATTCTGCTTCATCTCTAAGCTCTTAAAAGTTCTTCTGTCAAGATGAATAGCCCTTCAATACCACTTTGACGTCGGCATAGCCCATGGGAACTTCCTACCAATGGGGGGCAGGATACTTCGTTCCTATGGTTCTTACCTAAGATTACTTTGCTGTTTTGTCAATGCCTAGGCACTTAACTCTGGGGGAAAATCTACCACGATACATTGATTCTCTGGTACTCTTCCATCAGGACGCCATGGCTTGAGCCCAAAAAACGGATTTTGAGCGAAGCGAAAAATCTATTTTTGGGTGAGATAGCCATGGCGTCCTGATGGACCCTCCCTACTACTTCGTTCAGTTTGTTCCCACCCTACACAATTGTATCATGGTGATGGGCAGCAACTGGCGCCAGGATAAAGACGCGCGTGACGTCATTAGAGCAATGGCGTCCGTTTGTTTACGTCTCGAGTATCAGTAGTAGCCACGAGTGAGATTAGCTGTGGAACGGCTCCCAGCTATTCTCAGCCCTTACACACCGAAGCGTTAACTCTGTTCGGGGTGGAGATAGCTATGTGGCACGACCAGACATGCGTGTCCCCTGTTGTATTACGATGTCTTAAAGGGAAACCTTTGAGATACTCGCTCCAGAAGTTAGAATTCTGTGATAACCTGTGGTTAAATTCTCTGGGAATATCTTAGTAGTCTTATACCCAAGGAAGCTACCAAACAGGAACCTTCCATCAGGACGCCATGGCTATCTCACCCAAAAATAGATTTTTCGCTTCGCTCAAAATCCGTTTTTTTTCTGTTTTTCTCGCAAATCTTGGATTTATTCGACTTTTCATGGCTTCTTCGTCTTTGTCGGCCTCTGATAAGTTGAGTATAGTGTCTGTTATGTATAAATGTAGGCTCTTGGTAAAATTTTGAGTGATTAATAGGATTAATCTTTGATACGAGAGCCGTAGCCTACCAGAGGCGTCTTGGACGCTGTCGCTCGCTAGGTATAAGTTAGTTAGTCAGAGCGACATTCCTGGTTGTTTTGCTTTAATAAATTTTAGCTATTTAGCATTACATAGGATTTCCTTTCGTGCTTAGTATTATTTGGCGAAGTAATCGCCATTCTGGCCTACGCTAGGCCATGTAGCCTAGTCGTTTGGTCCTAGTACTTCATGCATGATTATGGTTTTTCCGAGTGTAATTAAAATTTTATTGAAGCTTTAGGCTATATTTTATACATTTTAGACTGTGTGGAATATTTCCAAGATAGTATACGAGTGAGTTTCGGTGAATTAGGTAATCGATTCTCTTGGTGCCTAGGCTAGTTGCTTATGGAGCCTTAGTATACTTTATCATACTCCCCGGTTGCTTTCTTTTCTTCGTAGAAGGTATGCAATCCCTTTCCCTCTGTTTAAGCCTTGGGCTTATCCCTAAGTGGCTTTTTCCGAAATTTATTTTCGATAATACTATACTAGGGTGTTACTGTATCTTCCTGTTCCTGTAGTATGGTTCAAGAGGGACAGAACAACAGAGTTTTTAGTCTGAGTCTGTGTTGTCTAGCTTGGGGCTGAGTCCCCCTCGCTGACCTAACACATACAAAGGGAGCTTAGCTCCCTTAGGTCACTACCGAAGGTTTCTGTGGATATGATTCCTTCTTTTGTGATCTACCAGACTTGTCCTGATGCTGTTCTCGCAGGAGGATAAGTTCTTCCCTTGGGAGTAGCAACGCCTTCCTTGCTTTGGTGCTCTGGAAGCTGGCAAGTATTGCTGGCCTTTCCCCTTAGATCTCCCTTAGGCTAAGATAAGTTTCTTAGCTGCGGGTGATCTGTCACTAAAGCAAGGTTGGCAGGACCCTCTTGTCCCTTCCCCCTCTTTCTTCATACTGTACTGTACGTCGTTCTACATCTGGACCTAGTATAGGTTAGGATGTGGAATTGACTCAGCCCCTTGCCGGCCGGCAGAGCTGGCCGGCAGGGGTCTTACTGTACTGTACGTCGTTCTACTTCTGGACCTAGTATAGGTTAGGATGTGGAATTGACTCAGCCCCTTGCCGGCCGGCAGAGCTGCTGGCCGGCAAGGGTCTTATGTTTTCGAGTGCTGCCCGGACCTCTCTTGGTCCCTCATCCATGCCTGCCGGCAGAGCCGGACGGCATGGGTCAAGGAAGCCTGAATTAGTTTCTCCCCTTCCTTATATGCACTCTTTCGGTTGCCGGGCTTGGAGGTTGTGTACACTCTTATCCCGGCATCCATTCTATTTTTCTTCTAAGTGCTGTATCTGTCCCGGCTGCCGGCCTATGAGGCCGGCAGCCGGGCAGGTGTAGTCCTCTGGTTCTTTTGCTGCCGGCTGGCATCGGTCTTGTACCTTTGCCGGCCAGCTTATGTCAGCCCTTGTCTGCCGGTCACCAAGAGTGTGGCCGGCAGCTGGGTACTACCTTATGTAGTTGCTGGCCGGCAGCTATTGCCGGCCAACACTGGCTGTTACCGGCCGGCAGTTGCTGCCGACCGGCACAGGCATTTGAACCAGAGTGCTGCCGCCTTATAGCTGTTAAGTAGTATACTTTAAAGCTAGTTGTGGTGTGTGCCGGCCGGCAAAGGCAGGCCGGCACACATCCCACTATACTGTACTAGTATTCTTCTGTATAGCATATACAGTAAGAGGAAAACTATAGTAAGGGTTTTGGTACAGCACTGTGTCTTCTAACACTATTGTGTTTTCTTGCACACCCCTTTGCTGTTGCCCTCAGATAGGAAGCTGAGTTCTTCCCTGTCTATTATCCAGGATTTTAAAATCATTGCTTAGGTGTGAGCTCCACCTGTTTCCTCTGGAAACCTTGCATTGGTTACTCCAGAAGAGAAAAACCATTTTTGATTTTATTATCTGGAAGGCTGCAACAATGGGTTGTGAGGGAAACACAAGTGTGTGTCTTTCCTTTCTCAATTGTTATGCTATACTATGCATATCCAGTGATACATAGTTCACTTGATACTCATGGAAATTTCTTCTCTTTACAGAAGGACACTCCGAAGTGGGGAAGTGCTTTCTGCAATGTCAGCAGCAAGAACCTCTGCGGACATGAGTTTTGTAGGAGACATGCAGCATACTCTGTCTCCAAGGATGATCTCCGGTATTGGGACCCTCAGGTATGTACTGTGTGCACTAACCTGATTTCTGAGACATTTAGATAGCTAGGAAGAAGCTTCGTACCTGGGTAAAGGGCTTCCAAAAGAACACTTCTGGCCCTTATCTTCCAAGTGAGAAGATGAGGGCGTATCCTTTCCCTAAGGCATCAGCTGATGCAGTGATTCCCCAGCCTCAAGAGGAGATCCCCTAAGTTCAGATCCAGGTGGATGCTGAAGTCACGGTCGCGATGCAAGACATCCAGCTAGATGACAGGATGTCTGATGTGGACGGGTGTCAGGAGGAAGACCTCCTGGCAGAAGCCCAGGATGAAGTTCAAGCCCCTCTACATCGGCCGGTCTCCCAGTAGAGCTGGGACAGGCCCTCTCTTCTATTGTTGGAATGATCCAACAAATGCAGAAGGAGAATCAGGAGAAGGCGGCTGCAATGGAACTGCGAATGCAGTGCCTTGCAGAATCACATGGGCCCCAGAAAAAGCTCAATGTGAAAGACCTTCCCTTGTGCTCAGATGCTAACCCATGGAGGTATGCTAAGCACATGCCGATGACGACTGGAAAGATCGTCATCTCGGATAAGCTGGGCTCAGTTCCCCTGGAGGGTGGAATTCTGGCCCAGCAAGGCATCATATCCGGACTGTTATGTCCGGCTGAGGAAGGAACTAGCTTCAAAGGAGGAGACAGAGCCGAAGGAGGTCATAGTGATGGACCATGCTAAGGCTCAAGCTCTACTTTCATCCTCGATGAAAGAGAGGGGCTTCTCTAACTCAAAGGTAGCTGCATTGAATAGGAAGCTCCCTTCCTTTGTGTCCTCGCCTACTAGAGCCTTCCCCTTTTTACAGAAAGGGTTTCTGGCTGTACTAAAAGCAATCGAGGCCGGCAAGTCTTGCCCCTCCCTAGAGGAGTGTAAACCCTTGTCGCTGGCCCTGCCTATGGACCACAAAGACTGGAAGGACGTCCATCTTACGTTATCAGTGGGAAAGTTGGAGGCTGATATTGCCGGACGTCAGTTCGGCAAGGACCTCCCTAAGCTGTCTGACTTTCTTTTGCGAAGTGAGTTCGATACAAAAGAAAGACTGACTGCCTCAATGTCTCTTCAGACTACTCTCGAGACGATGGCAAGTGACCCCAAGGTCCATGAAATGTTCATGGTAGTGGCCAAGCCTCATCTGGCCACAGTTACGAAGGACCTTTATGGCTTCGTCAAGGCAAGGAGAGCTTGTAGGGAGTTCGTGTTTACCTCGGCTACGGTGAGGCACGAGCTAAAGAAACTAATCTCCTCCAACATTTGGGGAAAAGACCTTTTCCCTACCGACTTGGTCAAAGAAGTTGTTGATAAAGCCGCCTTGGAGAATAGAAACCTTCTCCAGAAGTGGGGCCTGGCTATCAAAAGAAAGTCTTCCCCGGATGAGGGTCCTCAACCAAAGAGGAAGACTATGAGGACTAGGCTACCGTCTCAGCCAGCCAAGCCTCTTAGACAGCAACAGCAACTGCAATTGCCATTGCCCCCAGTGCCCCAGATCGTGGCACAAACCCCGACCACCTTTCAGGGGTACCCCAGGCCGTGTCGACCGTGTGCCGACGATTCCGCGCAGGACAGTTCAGCGCAGACAGTTCAGCGCTGCCAATTCAGCGAATGACAATTCAGCTTAGAATCAATTCAGCGCATGACAATTTAGCGCAACGATAAATCAGCACTAGGACAATTCAGTGCAAAAATGCACACACATTCACCCGTATCTTATTATTAGCATATAAAGAATATTATTATTATTATTATCATTATTATTATTATTATTATTATTATTATTATTACTGTTGTAATTCATGGTTGTTAACAATAACAACCACTGAATAAATAAAGACAGTTATAGTACATGACTAGGACGGTATATATTCCCTTTTCTGGAATGCAGTTGTTTATAAACATTTGCTTAGTTAAAATAAATAAAGACAGTTATAGTACAAGCTTAGGACGGTATATATTCCCTTTTCTGGAATACAGTTGTTTATAAACATTTGCTTAGTTAAAACTGAAAAGCCAGCCTTATGGAGCGGATTTTATCGGAAAAAGGACGCGAGCATATTCTATTAAATGGATTTTGCTATCGTTTGGATAGAAAACTTGGGAATGGAAAAGAGTCTTGGCGTTGTACACAAGACAGATGCAAAGGTCGAATCCATGTCAACGGAAACTTGTGGGAAGATGTAAAGGCCCATACTCATGTGCCTCAGCCAGCAGTATCAGCAATGAAGAAGATGGTTTCGGACCTACGTGAACGAGCCAGTGCTTCTAATGATGTCCCAAGAAGAATAATTCAAGAAACTCAAGTCTCTTTGCCAGATGAAGCTACGGTTTTACTCCCTAAGTATACTTCATTACAACGGACTGTTCAGCGCCGACGAAAAAGAGATGGTGAGCCAATTCCAGCACCTAATGATGTCAGTGATATTGTATTACCTGAACATTTGCGTGTAACACACAGTGGAGAACCTTTTTTATTGTACGACTCTGGGGTTGAAGATACCAATAGAATGTTTATCTTTTCGACTAGAAAAAATGTTGAACTCCTCAAAGAATACAAAAACTGGCTTGCAGATGGTACATTTAAGGTAGCTCCGCGCCTTTTCCACCAACTTTATGTTATTCATATGCTTTGTGAAGGATGTGTTTTTCCAGTGATATATATACTATTGCAAAATAAGACAGAGGATTCATATGAAAAGGCATTAAGAACTATTTTGAATCTATACCCGGATCTGACGCCAGCTACTATGCTATGTGATTTTGAAAAGGCTTTCCAAAATGCATTTTCAAGAGTTTTTGTAGGAACGCAAATAAGCGGTTGTTTTTTCCACCTTGCTCAGTGTATATGGAGAAAAATACAGGCATTGAATCTTACCCAGGTTTATGTAAGTGACGAACATATTCGTCGACACTGTAAGATGTTGGTGGCCTTAGGTTTTGTGCCTGCTGACGATGTTTGTAATGTGTTTGAATCATTGCAAGATGTTATGCCTCCGGAATTGGAAGAGTTAACAAATTATTTCGAGGACACATGGATTGGTCGTCCATTCCGTCGTCGTAGAAGAGATGCGGTTTTTAAACCCGAGTTATGGACTGTTTTTGATCGAGTGCAGGGCGACCTACCTAAGACCAATAATTCATTAGAAGGGTGGCACCGAAGTCTTCAGTTAACATTGGGTCATAACCACCCAACCTTTTATAAGTTTGTCGAGTTTCTTAAACTAGAGCAAGATAGCATAGAGAAAAGGATACTGAGAATAAGAGCTGGACTCGACGATGGTAGAAAAAACCCAAAATACCAAAGGACAGCTAAGGCAATAAAAACGCTTGTTAATGAGTATGGAAGTCGATTTGATAAGTTGGAATACTTACAAAATATAAGCTACCTCATTGAATTGCAGAAATAAATTAATTCATTTCTTTTTACATATACTGTATGTATTATTTTTAATATGTAAATTTAATAAATCTTTTATATCCCTTTTTATATATTATCAATAAAGTGTTAAAACTTTTTGCTGAATTTCCTTGTAGTTGCTTCCTTATGCTGACTTGTTACTGTGCTGAATTGTCATTCACTGAACCGTGTGTGCCTTTTGGCGCCGAATTGTCATGCGCTGAATTGATTCTAAGCTGAATTGTCATTCGCTGAATTGGCGGCGCTGAATTGTCTGCGCTGAATTATCCAGTGCGGAATTGTCGGTCCACGGCATTCACCCCAGCGTTCGAAGGGCAGTCTACTTCCTTTCGAGCAAAGCCTAGAGGAGCAGCCAGAGGCTCGTCTAGACGCCCCTCAAGGGGAAGGGGATTCAGGGGTGGTCGTGGTCAGGAAGGCAAGACCTCAGGACGGCAGTCCAAGTGAGGTGATACCGGTAGGAGGGAGACTTCTGAAATTTCGGGATCGGTGGACCTTCGATCCCTGGGCCCACAGCCTACTCAAGAATGGACTGGGCGGGAGCTGGTACAGCACTCCACCCCCGTGCCTTCGGTTTTTCCAACACTCCACCCCCGTTATGGAGGAGTACGTTCAAGAACTGTTGGAGAAAAAAGGTGATCCGAAGGGTGAAGCCCATCAATTTCTAAGGGAGGCTGTTTTGTGTTCCCAAGAAAGACTCGGAAAAGCTCAGAGTCATTCTGGACTTGTCGCCACTTAACAAGTTCATAGTGAATTGCATATTCAAAATGCTAACACTGCAACACATAAGGACCTTTCTGCCCAAGAGGGCATATTCCGTCTCTATATACTTGTCAGACGCCTATTGGCACATTCCAATTAGCCATCGACTCTCCCCCTACCTAGGGTTCAGGCTACAACGAAGACTATACGCCTTCGGAGCCATACCATTCGGGCTAAACATAGCCCTAAGGATTTTTACGAAGCTTGCGAGCGTAGCTCTCAAACAATTTCGCCTAAAGGAAATTCAGGTAGTAGCCTACCTGGACGACTGGTTGGTGTGGGCAGCATCTTAGACAGAATGCTTGCAAGCTTCCAGTCAAGTGATCCAGTTCCTAAAGTACCTAGGCTTCAAGATCAACAGAAAAAGTCTCGACTTTCTCCATCTCAAAAGTTCCAGTGGCTGGGAATCCACTGGGACCTTTTGTCACACCGTTTCTCCCCCCCGGCGAAGAAAAGGAAGGAGATAGCGGGTTCTGTCAAGAGACTTCAAGATTCCAAAAGGATATCAAGACTCGAGCAGGAGAGAGTACTGCGCTCTCTCCAGTTTGCTTCGGTGACAGACCCAGTGCTAAGAGCACAGCTAAAGGATGCAATCGGAGTTTGGAGAAGTTATGCATCAAACGCGTGAAGATATCTGAGAAGACCAGCCGCTTCGGCTAAGTACTCTTCTCAGGCCTTGGTCCCAAGCCAGACATCTAAAGAAGTCAGGTTCTTCTTCAGCCACCTCCCCCGTCGGTGACGACTCACTCAGACGCCTCGAAGGAGGGATGGGGAGGTCACTCTTATCGGAAAAAAGTCCAGGGGACTTGGTCCAGGCTATTCAAGACCTTTCACATAAAACTTTCTAGAAGCTAGGGCAGTGCTCCTTACCTTAAAGAAAGTCTCCCCGCGTCACTCGATCCACATAAGGTGGTGATAGACAGCGAGGTAGTTGTGAGATACTTGAATCGACAAGGATCAAGGTCACCACTTCTCAACCAGGGGATGTTGGCCGTCTTCCGATTGGCGGAAAAGAAGAAGTGGTACCTGTCGGCAGTTCACCTTCAAGGAGTCCGCAATGTGACAGCGGACGCTCTATCCAGGTTCACACCGATAGAGTCGGAATGGTCCTTAGACGCAGGAT
>NC_090729.1:14431578-14444078 GCF_036898095.1 Palaemon carinicauda | reverse complement strand
CATGTCGTCCTGATGGAAGTTCCTAAAAGGTAGCTTCCTATGTATATTTGATTACAGTGATATTCCCAGAGAAATTTACCTTAAGGTATCCAGAATTCTAACTCCTGGAGCGAATATCCCTAAATAATCTCACAGGGATATCGCATAATATCAGCGGACGTATTCATGACATGTCACATAGCTATCTTCACCCCCGAACAGTATTAACGCTTCAAGGGGTTATAGTGACAAGAATCTGAAAAGAGAATGAAAAGAGAGCCGCTCATAAGGCATCTCTCCTATTCCGTTTCAAGTGTGTATCTGATGAAGGCGGTAGCGCCCTCTTTATTCCTTTTTTGAGGCTCTACTACTCCGTGTTTTCCCTTGTATTCTCTCGTTATTTTGGATTTAATTCAACATTTTAATGACTTCTCTGGCGTCTTTTGCCTCTGGAAATTTGAGTATTATCTTTACTATGTATAAATGTAAGCTCTTGTCGTTTTGAATTAAATCAAAAGTGATATTAACGTAAACAAGAGCTGTTGCCTACCGGAGGCATCCTGGATGCTATCGCTCGCTATTTATGGGTCATTTAGTTAGCCAGAGCGATGTTCCCGGTTTGTTATGCTTTAATAATCTAGCCAGTTAGCTCCTCTAGGAATGCTTATATTATACCGTCAGTTTTTAGTTCGGTGATTTAGGTAACCGATCTTGCCCTTCACGAGGCTTAGTAGCCTAGGCGTCTGGCCCTCATACTTTCATGCATGATATAAGTTTTTTTCGAGTGTTATATTATTGAAGTAGAGGCAAATATTTTATACATGTAAGATATTGTTGAATGTTCTTTCCAAGATTGTATATGAGAGAGTTTCGGTGAATTAGGTAGTCGATTCTCTTCACACCTAGGTTAGTAACCTAGGTACAGTAGCACACTTTCGCACATCCCCGATGGTTCTTTTCTCCTCCGGAGGCTTAGTTCAATCCATCTTTCCCTCTGTAAGCCTTTGGCTTAATCCTAGTGGTTCTATCTGTATAATAATTCAGGTATAACTATTCTAAGATATGTCTGTCCTGACCTGATAACCAGAGTGACTGGTTTTTTGGGTTAGGGCAGAACATCAGAGTTTCTAGTCTGTGGTCTGCTTCTTCCTAGCATAAAGAATGAGTCTCCTTTGCTAGGTTAGGGGCGGACACAAGAAGCTTTGCTTCCCTAGTCCACGTCGGAAAGATTCTGTAAGAGCTGATTCATTCCTTTAGTGGCCTAGCAGACTGTCCTGTGTTATTTTTCTCGGGCTGGAGAATGAGTTTTCTTTGTTGCCCGGCGAAAAAGCTTCACCTAACTTTGTTCTGGTTAGGAAGAGGATAGCAAGTATTGCCAGTCTTTCTCCCTAATAGACAACTCTAGGTTAGGATTAGCTTCCCTATCTGCTGAGTGTGTCTCTTGCTAGAACGAAGTTTATAGGACACTTATCCCTTCCCAACCTCTCTTTCTTATATTATCTTTTGGCTGCAGTCCTACTTCCGTATCTAGTGTAGGTTAGGATGGAGGACCGGCTCAGCTCTCTGCCGGCTGGCAATTACGTGTCGGCCGGCAGAGACCCTTTGTTCTTTGCAGAGTGAGCCCCAGACCTCCCTTGGTCTCCCTTTTATGTCTGCTGGTAGAGCCCGGCAGGCTATGGATTCTTTGGAAGCCTGAATGCTACATTCTCCCCTTCTATAAGTTCACTCTTTCTGGATGGAAGGTCGTATGGCAATGCCGCCTTATAACCTTATATCCATACTGTTTCTCTGACTAATGTGTTGTACCCCTAAACCGGCTGCCGGCTTAACAGCCGACAGCCGGGCAGGTGGAGGTTCTTTGGTTCTTAGCTACTGCCGGCAGGCATGGGTATTACTACCTTTGCCTGCCGGCAGTGGAAACACATACCGAATCTGCTGGCCACTACAATTAGCAGCCGGCAGCTGGGTATTAGTGTTTTCAGCTGTTGACCGGCAATGATTGCCGGCCGGCACACATTTGAGAATCGGTGGGCTGTCGCCTATTAGTTAAAGGTAGTATATCTTTGAACTATATAGGGGTAGATGCCGGCAGGCACGTGCTGGTGCACGCCGGCATGTACCGGCGCGTGCTGGCCGGCAACAACAGCATGCGATGTACAGTTGTTACTATATTTGTAGTGTAGTACACACTGAATTAGTATAACTACAGTACAGAGTTTATGATAACACTAAAGTTCTTCAACATACTTAATGTTATCTTGTACAGCCTTTTGTTGAGACCGTACAATATATAGAAAGTGATTTCTTTCTGTATTCTTTCTATCCCGTATATTAAAACTTTATTTCAAGGGGTGAACTACACCTTAAATTTCTGTTTAGGAAATTACATAAGGAATTCTAGAATAGAATCAACCTTAGTTTTAATATCTTGGGAGGTTACAGCAATTGACTGGACAAGAAATATTAGTATGTGTCTTTCCTTCCTTCTTTTATAGCTTTTCTATATAAGCTAAATGTTTCAATATAAGTGAAAAGCCTTCACTTGATACTCATGGAGTTTTCTTCTCTTTACAGGAGGACCATCCGAAGTGCAGGAGTGTGTTCTGTAATGTCCGCAGTAAGAACTTGTGTGGACATCAAGTTTGTAGGAGGCACGCAGCATGCGCAGCCTCCAGAGGTGTTCTCCGGCATTGGGACCCTCAGGTTTGTACTGTATGTTCTAACCTGATTACCGAGGCTTTTGACAATCCTAAGTCGATGGAGTCAAGGGATGCTGCCAGGGAAAAGTTACGAACCTGGGTGAGGGGTTTTCAGAAAAACACCTCAGGCCCCTAACTTCCAAATGAGAAGATGAGGGCATACCTTTTCCCTAAAGCATCAGCTGATGCAGTCATTCCTCAGCCTCAGGTGGAGATACCAACTGTCCAGAATCCGGTAGATTCTGAAGTCTCAGCCGCCCTTCAAGACATCCAATTGGACGATAGGATGTCGGAGGTGTCGGAATCTACGGAGGGAGACCTTCTAGGAAAAGGACAGAAGGAGCTGTCTCAGGCTCCTCAAATAGAAGAAGAAGAAATCGACGAGATGTCGGTTACATCGGTTCCGGACCCAGCACCTGTTCCCTCCACATCGTCTGCTATCCCAGATGAACTGGGAAGGACTCTTTCTTCTATTGTTGAGATGATCCAACAAATTCAAAGAAAGAATGATAAGGAAGCTGCAATGAAACTGGAGATACGTAGACCTTCAGCATCACGTGGGGCCCAGAAGCGACTCAACGTGAAGGAACTTTCTTTGTGCTCGGACACCAATCCTTGAAGGTATGCCGAATGCATGCCAATGACGAACCGGGAAGATCTGATATCAGAAAAGTTGGGAGCAATTCCCCTTGAAAACGTGGAATTTTGGCCCAACAAAGATTCTTATCCGGACTGCTATGTCCGTCTCAGGAAGGAGCCAGCCTCAAAGGAGGAGACAGAGCCGAAGGAGGTCATAGTTCTTGACCATAGTAAAGCACAGGCGTTACTAGCGGGCTCCATGAAAGAGAGGGGCTTCACGAACTCAAAGGTGCTAGCCTTGAGTAAGAAGCTTCCCTCCTTTGTGGCCTCTCCAACCAGAGCCTTTCCCTTCATGGAGAAGGGATATAAGGCAGCCTTAAAAGCGGTGGAGGCAGGGAAAACATGCCCCTCCTTGGAGGAGTGCAAGTCGTTATCTCTGACCTTGCCCTTGAACCAAGAAGACTGGAAGGACGTCCACCTCACCTTCTCAGTCGGGAAGCTGGAAGCTGATATTGCTGAACGTCAGTTTGGTGAGGAACTTCCAAAACTGTCGGAAGTTCTCTTGCGCAGAGAGCAGGAGACGAAAGAAAGACTTGCGCCATCGATGTCGTTGCAAACGACATTAGAAACGATGGTGAGTGACCCCAAGAACCAGGACATGTTCATGGTAGTGGCCAAAACCCATCTGGCTACAGTTATGATGGGTCTCTATAGCTTTATTAAAGCTAGGAGAACATGTAGAGAGTTCGTGTTCGCCTCGGCTGCGGTGAGGCACGAACCGAGGAGACTGATATCCTCTCGTATCTGGGGTAAAGACCTCTTTCCCAATGAAGTGGTTAAAGAGGTAGTAGACAAGGCCGCCACAGAGAATAGGAACCTTCTCAAAAAGTGGGGATTAGATTTTAGGAGAAAGTCTTCTCCAGATGAGGGTCCCCAACACAAGAAGAAGACAAAAAGGCCTAGGCCATCATCTCGGCCGGTTAAACCTTACCGACAGCAATAACAACAACTTCCTTTGACTGCAGTGCCTTAGATAGTGGCACAACCTCCAACCATGTACCAGCTGGTACCTCAAAAAGTGGCGACACAGTCGCCAGTTTTTAACCCAGCCTTCGAAAGGCAAACTTCTTCCTTTCGTGCGAAAGCTAGAGGAACAGCCAGAGGTTCTTCTAGATGCCCTTCAAGAGGAAGGGGATCCATGGGAGGACGCGGTCAAGGAGGCAAGGCCTCAGGTCCACAACAGCAGAAGTGAGATACTTCCAGTCGGAGGGATACTACAGCTACTTAGGGATCGCGGGACCTTCGATCCCTGGGCCCACAGCCTAATAAAAAATGGACTAGGTTGGAGCTGGAGCAGTCCTCCACCTCAATTTCCTCAATTCTTCCAACACTCAACCCCCGTTCTGGAAGAATATGTCCAAGAGTTCTTAGACAAAAGAGTAATCTGGAAAGTTAAGTCCATCAAATTCCAGGGAAGGCTGTTTTGTGTTCCAAATAAGGACTCAGAAAAACTCAGAGTCATTCTAGACTTGTCGCCACTCAACAAGTTCATAGTGAACTACATGTTCAGAATGCTCACACTTCAACACATAAGGACCCTACTGCCCAAAAGGGCATATGCTGTTTCTATAGACTTGTCTGACGCTTATTGGCACGTTCCAATCAATCGTCACCTCTCCTCCTACCTAGGCTTCAAGTTACATTGATAACTTTACGTCTTCAGAACCATGCCTTTCGAGCTAAACATAGCCCCAAGGATTTCCACGAAGCTCGCAAACACAGCCGTCCATCAATTACGCCTAAAGGGGGTCCAAGTAGTAGCCTACTTGGACGACTGGCTGGTGTGGGCAGCATCCAGGCCAAAATGCATGCAAGGTTCTAAGATAGTGATCTAGTTCCTGGAATATCTGGGATTCAAGATCAACGTAAAAAAGTCTCGACCTTCTCCAACTCAAAAATTTCAGTGGTTGGGAATCCACTGGAATATGGAGTCACATCGATTTTCCATTCCTAGGAAGAAGAGGAAAGAAATAGCAGGATCTGTCAAGAGAATATTGAAATCCAAACGGATATCAAGACGCGAACAGGAGAGAGTGCTGGGCTCTATACAGTTTGCTTCGATAACAGACCCATTGCTAAGAGCACAGCTAGAGGATGCAACTGGAGTCTGGAGAAAATACGCATCAAACGCGCGAAGAGATCTAATAAGACCACTACCGACTCGACTGCGAACGCTTCTCAAGCCGTGGTTCAATGCCAAGCAGTTGAAGAGATCAATACTTTTTCAACTTCCTCCCCCATCAGTAACTATCTACACAGACGTCTCAAAGGAAGGCTGGGGAGGTCACTCTCATCAGAAGAGAGACCAAGGAGCTTGGTCCAATCTTTTCAAGTCATTTCACATCAACTTTCTAGAAGCCCTGGCAGTTCTTCTGACACTAAAGAAAGTATCTCATAGCCCCTCGACCCACATAAGACTGGTTCTAGACAGCGAGGTGGTAGTGAGATGCTTGAATCGACAAGGGTTGAGGTCACTTCTAATCAACCAAGTGATGTTGGCCATATTCCATTTGGCGAAATGGAAGAAATGGCACCTGTCAGCAGTTCACATTCAAGGGTTCCTCAATGTGACAGCGGACGCTCTATCCAGGTTTACACCTATAGAGTCAGAATGGTCCCTTGACGCAGGATCGTTCTTCTTCATCTCGAGCCAAGTCCCGGAGCTGCAGATAGACCTCTTTGCAACGAAAGACAACAAGAAAATAGATTGTTACGTGTCCCCATAGAGGATCCGCTAGCGGAGGTATTGGACGCTATGTCCCTAGACTGGAACAGATGGTCCAATATTTATCTGTTCCTCCGCACAACCTCCTTTTGAAGGTTCTCGATAAGCTGAGATCCTTCAAAGGGAAAGCAGCAATAGTGGCCCAAAAGTGGCCAAATAGCATGTGGTTCCCTCTGGCATTGGAACTACGACTAAAATTCGTACCGCTACCGGATCCATCCCTGTCTCAGCGAGTACAGAATTCGACTGTCTTCGCTCCATCACAGAAAACACAGAACCTACATCTTATGATTTTCTCTCCTTGGCTATGAGAAAAAGATTCGGTGTTAAAAGTCAGTTTAGACTTTTGGAGGAAACCAGAAGACATTATGAGGCTTCAGGGAAGAAATAGTTATCCTTTGTCAAGGCGAAGAAACCAAAAGAATTCCCGACAGATTCCTATTTTTCATTCTTCATTCACCTTCATGAGCAAGGTTTAGCACCCAACACAATTCTATTGTTCAAGCCTGCCTTGACAAGTCAGATACCATATGCCTTACAGGTCGACCTTTCTAACGATGTTCTTAATGAACTACAAAGGCCCATGCTGGGCTTAGCCCTTCAGCGCCTCCAAAGACCCTTTGCATGGTAATTAGATATGATTCTTCATTGTGTATAAATAATGAACAATGAGGAATGCGCTTAGAAGGTTTTGAATTTAAGTCATATTTCTGTTTGTACTCGCTTTGGGGGGCCAGAGTTAGTGAAATAGTGGCTCTCTCTAGAGAGGAAGGCCACGTCCAGTTCTTGGATCTTCTGTTGACTGTTTTTCTTTATGCTTTAACGCATATCATCCACATTTTATAAATTTTATGAATGTTGATCTGATATGTACGTTTATTAAATTTTAATAAACTAGTTCATTTTATTAGAAATGTAGTGAGCATTAAGATTAAAATATGGATATTTTTATCATGGTATGTCTTTCAAGACTGTTCCCTGATTCAAGCAAAAGTCCCCTCACTCTAACCCTTCCTTGGAAGGGTTGACGTGGTACGCTAACGGGATAGTGGCAAAGAGGCAAAATTTGTTCCTATGCGGATACAACCATTATCCAATAGTTAATATGAGTAGTCACATTAGGGAAGGTGTCACAAATTCATACTGACATTGGTGACTCTTATATAGACTTTGCTTTATATTGTATAGGGCGAGACCACTATACAAGCTTGTCATTTTGTCATCCATAATTATTATTTACTCCTCAAGACTTTTTCCAGAGTCTAGTACGACTCTTCCCTGTAGGGGGCAGGAAGCACTAACATAGTTCATGCTTAGATAAAATGATGTATGACGGTAATTTCATAGGTCTCTAGGTCTAGACGGACCCGGAAAATACTTTCTTGAGAGTACTGCACTGATTGAGAATCCACAGATACAGTAATGCTCTGGTAAACTTCCATCAGGACGACATGGCCTGAGCCCAAAAAACGGATTTTGAGCGAAGCGAAAAATCTATTTTTGGGTGAGGTAGCTATGTCGTCCTGATGGACCCGCCCTTCCTTTTATTGTAAAAGGGCTTATTGACCCCTCCCTATAATACAGTATCTGTAGTACCTTGTATATCGCTACAAGGAATAATGAGGGCGCTACCGCCTTCATCAGATACACACTGGAAACGGAATAGGAGAGATGCCTTATGAGCGGCTCTCTTTTCATTCTCGTTTCAGATTCTTGTCACTATTCCCCCTCGAAGCGTTAATACTGTTGGGAGTGAAGATAGCTATGTGACGTGTCAAGAATACGTCCTCTGATATTATACGATATTCCTGTGAGATTATTTAGGGATATTCGCTCCAGGGGTTAGAATTCTGGATACCTTATGGTAAATTCTCTTGGAATATCATTGTAGTCAAATATATCCTAGGAAGCTACCTTTTAGGAACACCCTTCAGGACGACATGGCTACATCACCCAAAAAAAGATTTTTCGCTTCGCTCAAAATCCGTTTTGCAGCTATTTATGACCACGCGTTTAAATCTGGTATGCCATTTTAAGGAAAATCTCAAAATTACAGACTTAGTAGCGTCAACCAACTGAGAATGTTGGAGTCTTTATACATTTTTAAGACAAAACCCAGCTTGAATGAGGGGTTACCTGTTCAGTTGCCGGTGACCCATTGATCCATTTGGTCTGTGGATTGCTGGTCTGGATGGGTGGTCATCTTCTCCTTCGGGTGACCAGGTATATTAGTTATTTAGACTTTTATATAGTTGTATAGTGTAAGAAGTCTTTTATATGGTTTTATGTTCCTTGATTAGTTTGATTTTAGAGCTAGTTGGGCAATTCATGGAATTATATCTTCCTAACTATATACTGACGATGATTTTTATTAATTTTATAAATTTTACATAATAATAAATATAGATAGGCTGAGGATAACATAAGTTATGTCGAAAGCTACCGAGCAAAGATGATAATAGCAGCATTGACTATTTTATTTCTACCAAAATTGCTATTAACTAGAGGAACTCAACTATCGACTAAGTATATATATATATATATATATATATATATATATATATATATATATATATATATATATATATATATACACACACACATATATATATATATATATATATATATATATATATATATATATATATATATATATATATATATATATAAATATAAATATTAATATATAAAAATATATAAAAATATATAAAAACTGTATACATATATATATATATATATATATATATATATATATATATATATATATATATATACATATATATATATATATATACATATATATTTATATATGTATGTATATATATATATATATATATATATATATATATATATATATATTTATATAAATATATATATACATATATATATATATATATATATATATATATATATATATATATATATATGTATATATATATATATATATATATATATATATATATATAAATTATATATATATATATATATATATATATATATATATATATATATATATATATATTTCAATATTTATACATGTATACATACATATATATATATATATATATATATATATATATATATATATATATATATATATATATATTTCAATATTTATACATGTATACATACATATATATATATATATATATATATATATATATATATATATATATATATATATATACACACACACATATATATATATATATATATATATATATATATATATATATATATATATATATATATGTGTGTGTGTGTGTGTGTGTCTGTGTGTGTATGTAAATATTTATTTGTTTATATATATGTATATATATATATATATATATATATATATATATATATATATATATATATATAAATAAATATATGTATATATATATATATATATATATATATATATATATGTGTGTGTGTGTGTGTGTGTGTGTGTATCTGTCGGTTAATGTGGCGTAAGTGCGTGCGTGTGAAATACAGCACCTCGTGCATAATGTTATCAAAATAGAATAGTCCAAGAGCAAGCAGCCATTTATTTACCGGAGATGACCAAAATTCTAGTGGGTAGTTTTGGAAAGGGTCTGCCATGGGACATCCAAAAATGGGTATCTTTAAGTTGAGCAAGGGTGGGTGTGGATCGTATTAACTCCTTTTGTCCGAAAACGGACTTTTCATATTTTGGCAAAATATGGGGGTAGGGAAAAGTAAATTGGCTGCAACTCCTCTCACACTGGGCCTAGAGTAAAGAACTATATACCAAAATGAGGCTATTGATCTGTAGATTTATTTCATATCAAACAACATTATTTAAATGATTATTGTGGGTCACCAAAGGTCAAAAGGTGAAGCTCAGCCCTTTGAAATGCTGGTTTTGGGTTTTAGCTGTATTTTGGCTAAATAAGACATCAAAATTTGCCCAAGGTTTACTTGATATGAATAGAATTTAAAGAAGAGACATAAATAAAGTTTTTTTGAAGAAGATGGGATCTATTCCAGCATTATGACTGATATGACAACAGTCATTATTAAACTGTTCCTGTGAAATTAACTCGTCAAACCGTTTCAAATTTAGTTGATAGATGGTTCACCTATATTACTGAGATCTGTTTTATTGACTGTGTGTGTGCACCTGTTTTGTCTTTAAACATTATAAAAACAGCCTCTACATTGCGTTCTAACATCCTTGAAATTTTGTAAGTGTGCAAATGAATTGCCCCTGTCCTTGTCACTTGATGATTTTAAGAAAGGGCAAGTAGAAATTCCAGACCTTCTTCATTTATTTTTTACCACACTTCTCTGTGGCTTGCAGAATAAAGATAAGTCTAGTGAATCAGTAAAATGAAGGATAGTCTCACTATCCCAGGATGTTATTTTCTGTACCAGCCGGGGAAGAGTAAAACCATCCAAGCATCTTCACCTGGGAGTCGGAATGAAAAGCCTCACAGGTATTCCCAGAGTTGTGGAAATTTTTAATTACTTGGGTCATGCTGTAAATTATCCCACAGCTGGATCAATTGAGATGGATATAACGTCAAAAATCACAGTAGAAGGGCAGCTCTTACCTGATTTGCTCATACCTCAAGCTGGTCTCTCCACAGGTCTTGTTTGGGATAATTATGCCGAGCTGACAGAAACCCTATCTGGCAAAGACACTCTTCATGACACCGTTGGGATATGCTACCAGAATAGGCCTGCTGCAGGTGTGATTCAAGGTGCTGAGACTGAAGGGACCACGAATACGGATGCAACTACTGACCAAGTACCTGTGAAAAGACGACGAATATTTGATGCGCCTCAGCGACAAATCATGCCATATAAAAGAAAGCTATCACTGTTGAAGTTCGAATTTGAAAAATATTCACAAGATCCACCATCCAGCCTGGAGATAGAAAAGAAAATGGATATCATCAGGTAAATATGCTGCTGCCTGATGTCCAGCACCCTTATATGCGTGGCTGGAATTCCTTGGTCACAGTGGACAGACTCCCTTGTTGCAGCAGATTCGGTATATGGAAAATATTGATCTGCCACCAACAAGATTGGATGTAGTTAAAGAAACTTTGGTCAAGTCTCAAAAGGTTGTGTGTGAGTGCGATTAGGCATATGCTATAGGGACATATGACCTTGCTATTGCAAAACCTGCACTCCAGATCCAAGCACAAGAATCCCCTCTTTTTGACAATATCTTTGTTTGTTTTGGTAAATTTCATATTTCCATGGCCTATTTCAGTGCATTAGGTTATATTGTTGAATCGTCTGGTTATACCGAGGTTCTCTGCTAGGCTGATGTGTTGGCTCATGGTCCAGTACAAGGGTTCATTGGTGGAAAAGATTTTAACAGATGCAAGCTTAGCCATCCCCTGTTTGCATTTGCCTTGCAGATTCTGCATTTTAAGCAATTTATTTTAGAAGGTGGAATATCAGATGAATGCATGGTGTTGTTGAATTCATTTTCTGCAGACCCATCACCCGAATCACTTTTTACATCATTGGAGTCCACTGCAATTTGTAATTTGGTGGAGAGATATGGTGAATTCTGTGATCAGACTAGTCAGGGTCATCATGGCTCTACTGCTAGGTTCTGGTTTCTCTACATAGATCTTGTTCATATATTCATGCTTTTTGACAGGGCCAGCAGGACAAATGACCTACACCTCTCCATCTATGCTTTAGGCTTAATGATTCCTATATGCTTTGCAACTCACAAGCCAAACTATGCCCGTTAAATGTCATTGTATCACCTCAATCTGCTCAATATGAAAATGACACATCCCGAAATCAAGGCAAGTTTTGAAGCAGGTGCACTCTCTGTGCGGAGAACTAGGAATACCTTTTCCAGAAGTGCAGTTGCTATTACCTTACAGCAAGCTGTGAATGGGGATGCTGCATCCAGTCAAAAGGGTATTGCTGCATTTACACAGAATGTCGCAGTCCGTTAGAGGTGGACAGTGACAAGATTTTTAGGGGAGCAATTGTGAGTTGTCTCCTGGAAATGGCTGGAATCACACTGGTGGATGATGCAATACAGGAACTAAAGCCATCAAGGATAGCCAAAGACAATGCAGACCTTAAGAGCATGATCACAGAGGTGGAGAACACTCTAAATCCATTCACTGTTAATGATGATACTCTGTATTGCCTGAACACTGGCAAAGCTGCCTCGAATGGTGTGGAAGACAGACTTCTTCATTCAAAAGACACTGGATCTACCTGGTATCAAGTTTTTGTTAATGAATGTGATGTAGATGGTGGGCGTTTTGAACGGGCTGTTAAGTGAAGAAATGTGATGAATGTCACACAGGATGCAGTAAAAGTTAAATTCACCACAAAGGACAAACAGATCAAGGAAGAAAAATGCACCAGACATATATTTTGAGGGCTGCTGTATTTGTCAGTAACACAAGAACTTGATCTCAGTATTGTCCTGTCCTACCCTACCCTCTCACCACAGTTCCTTA
>NC_090729.1:14404078-14421578 GCF_036898095.1 Palaemon carinicauda | reverse complement strand
GACTCAGCCGAGTTCAGCTGGTACTGCTAGGGTGCCGCAGCCCAACCTCCCACATTATTCACCACAGATGAAGCTTCATACTGCTGAATCCCCTACTGCTGCTACCTCCGCGGTCATCTAAGGCACCGGAGGAAGCAGCAGGGCCTACCGGAACTGCGTCACAATCGCTCGCCATTCATTCCTATTTCTAGCACGCTCTCTTGAATCTCTCACATCTATCCGCCTATCACCCAGAGCTTTCTTCCCACCATCCATCCACCCAAACCTTGCCCTTCCTCTTGTACTTCTCCCATCAACTCTTGCATTCATCACCTTCTTTAGCAGAGAGCCATTTTCCATTCTCTAAACATGGCCAAACCACCTCTGCAAATCCATATCCACTGTAGCCGCTAACTCATTTCTTACACCCGTTCTCACCCTCACCACTTCGTTCCTAACCCTATCTACTCGAGATACACCAGCCATACTCCTCAGACACTTCATCTCAAACACATTCAATTTCTGTGTCTCCATCACTTTCATTCCCCACAACTCCGATCCATACATCACAGTTGGTACAATCACTTTCTCATATAGAACTCTCTTTACATTCATGCCCAACCCTCTATTTTTTACTACTCCCTTAACTGCTCCCAACACTTTGCAACCTTCATTCACTCTCTGACGTACATCTGCTTCCACTCCACCATTTGCTGCAACAACAGACCCCAAGTACTTAAACTGATCCACCTCCTCCAGTAACTCTCCATTCAACATGACATTCAACCTTGCACCACCTTCCCTTCTCGTACATCTCATAACCTTACTCTTACCCACATTAACTCTCAACTTCCTTCTCTCACACACCCTTCCAAATTCTGTCACTAGTCGATCAAGCTTCTCTTCTGTGTCTGCTACCAGTACAGTATCATCCACAAACAACAACTGATTTACCTCCCATTCATGATCATTCTCGCCTACCAGTTTTAATCCTCGTCCAAGCACTCGAGCATTCACCTCCTTCACCACTCCATCAACATACAAGTTAAACAACCACGGCGACATCACACATCCCTGTCTCAGCCCCACTCTCACCGGAAACCAATCGCTCACTTCATTTCCTATTCTAACACATGCTTTACTACCTTATATATATATATATATATATATATATATATATATATATATATATATATATATATATATATATATATATATATATATATATATCTTAATCCAAGTATGGCAAATATGTGTTTTATATACTAAGGTTAACTACCCTAGAACCATAATGTGACAGTAAATTTCCACCACACTGAAGAATTCCACAAGACCTAACAAACCAGCATGTTGAGAGAGCAATATTGCATCTTGCTTTTAAGAGTTAGTCAGTACTAATTTAGCAGTCTGGTAGACAAGGTACTCACCTAAGTGTATCTGCACTGCACAGTGTATTCACGAACGTTTTTGTAATGAAGTTAAAAAAATCCATTTTGTGATGTCTCATTATTCGTTGACATTGGACATAACGGTGTCAGGTGTATAAATATGTTTGTTTGTGTTTGCTGTGAGCCAAGTTTATCTTTGATCCGGTAAAATAAAAGTTCAAGATGCGTAGGACTAACACAGCTGACGCTGCTGTTGCGGGAGTTGAAAAAGAACGAGTAGATCTCTATAGCGAGGCCGATGAAGAATATAAACAGGAACTATGAACAAAAGACTTGGAAAGTATGTTAAATAACCATTATAAATTAGAATCACCATCATTTCCTACGCTTATTGATGTAAATGGCTTCGACTACATTTCGCCAGATATCTCTATCTTGAGTTTTTAAATAAATCCTTCTCCTTTCATCATTTATTTTGAGCTTCATATTCCTCAGCTGTGAAGGCCTGGGTCTTTCAACTAATCTCTCTTGGGGAGTGTGAAGAGTATGCTCAAACCATCTCGATCGCAGGGTAGATGGAGATGGTTTGAGCATACCATGATCTCATCAACATATGGTACTCGAGTAATCTCACTTATAGTTTCTTTTTAATCCTGGCATGTCATTTAACTCCCAATGTCTTTATGAGGGCTTTGTTTTTAAATCTACTAAATGTGTTTGAGATTGTTTCATTGTCTCACATGATTCATGTCCATACAATAACATCGATCTAACTTAACTAATATATAGCCTGACTTTTATATAACATTTCATGCAATTTGATTTTAAGATTTTACTTAATCTAACCAAATTTTTCAAAACTTCTGGTAATATCATATAATTTGCGAATTGACTTGAGATTATATATTATAAAAGGTATATAGGATTCAAGACAATTTATGAGAATTTTTTTTCTTCAAAATAGATCAGGAAAACGATTCATTTACTTTAATTTGTTTTACTACAAAGAAAACACAAAGTCATCCATATTTCAGAATTTACCCTCTCTGTAGATTTTCCAATATCTCAAGCACCCCTCTTCAAATCCCTAATTATTATTATTATTATTATTATTATTATTATTATTATTATTATTATTATTATTATTATTATTATTGAGTTAAAAGTAATGGCTGCATCGGCAGAGTTTATTTTCTTATCCAATTTTTTTTTTTTTTTTTTTTTTTTTTTTTTTTATTTTCCGGATAATTCTCTTCTCTAGAGCGCTGCAATCAGCCAGCAGACTTGAAAAATTCATCAGTCGTCGGGTGAATGATAAAATCGGGAAGACTTTTCAAGTATATTCTCACAAAATACAAGTAAAACTTTTGGTACAAAATAGTAAAAACTACGACGCGTTTCGAGGATAAGTCCTTCCTCTTCTTCAGGTAGAGAGGGAGGTGGATGCTGCAGTCGGGTGGTATTTATACCCAGGATCAGGATTACAAGTGAAAGGGCTGGAATTTTCATAGAGAAGAGAATTATCCGGAAAATAGAAAAATTGGATAAGAAAATAAACTCTGCCGATGCAGCCATTACTTTTAACTCAACCTGCCTAAAAGAGGGTCTCCTACCGCGATATTATTATTATTATTATAAATAAGATTCCATAATTTATACCTATGGTCTCCAAATGTTAAAAAGAGCCCAGTGAGGAGAGTGAATAAGGAAATAAATAAACTATATTAGAAGCAACGAATAAGGAATATAAAATATCTTGGATCAGTAACAACGTTGAAATAGATCTGTTATACATAAACTGCGATGAAAGATATATATCCGCCTGTTCAACATAAAATAAAAGAAAATCGCTGCACATTTGAACTTCTGAAGTTTCACCGACTCAATCTCCTTATGAGCAAGTTAGTATTAACCAGATATCCCACAAAACGGTTACCTTATTTTAGATATCAGATTGTCGGGTTATTATTTACGGCGGGTTGAAGAAATAGTGTAGTAATGTTATATGCAGTTGCTTTCCCCAACATGAGATATATCTGTTTTAATTTTCAACAGGAAATTGAATTATAACTGTATGCTAGGTTCAAAATCTCAAGATATTTAAACAGAAGATGCTCCCAATGGAGGTTTCTTGAAACTGGTTTGCTGCTTTACCTTGAGAAATTGTAAGTCACGAGATGTACTCTATCGTTCAAGGAATATTGGAGCTCATTCCACAAAGAAATTTTATAATGCTGGCATTCTTAGAACTGTTAGTTGTCGAAATGATCACCGCTTGAAAGGTATATTGGTTCCTTTTTGTAGTTCTAATTTCAATCAGTGTAGCGTAATGTTTTTACGATATTTTAATAAAATTCTCTTCTTTTATTTCATGATTTATAAAGGAGTTTTTATAAATCTAATTAGGTTTATAAAAAAAGATTTTCCCCAGTTATAGAATTAATAGTCATAATAAGGATTAATCTTTTATTTTAGCCTTTAAGCTAAACATCGTCGACTCTAGTGTTATACAAACCATAGTAAAATTAGTTAATTCACAATGACCAGACAATCAAACCAAACTCTATAACGTCTCCGTTAAGGGGCACAACCTTTTTAAAACTTGATAGTAATGTGATATCTGCTATATTAGCCTCTGCTGTATTTCCTTTAGTATTTCTATTACGAAAGTAATACTGATCAAGGCCAGAAAAAATATCAATGATTAAAAAGAGTCAGCTTCTGTTGTTATTAGCTAGATGTTTTTGCAAAAGTCTTGCATTAATTTTGACATATGTAAAATCCAATACACTTTCACGTGTAGGTATAAATGTCCTGTAATCACGCAGAATATCTAACACAAAAAAAGAAAGAAAAAAAAATTTAAAGCAAACAGCATCCGGAAATAACATTTATGTATATATATTTTTTCAGCCTTTGTCATATCAAAGGAGTGGGGGTGGGGGGTAAATACTCATGTAATCTGCACCGCAGCATTTCAGAAAAAAAAAAAAAAACGCGTATTTTTTTCATATCGAATGATGAGATCTAGATAAATTGTCTGTGCATTATGCAAATAAAATAGTACTATTCCGCGGGAGAGACAACAGTTTTTTCATATTAAAACTCAGATAACGGTATTTTAAACCTTTTATATATCAGAGAATTATGAAAAACTAGAGTTTTAAGTAAAATTCATATTCTTGCTAAAAAATTCTAATTATGCAGTTTACAGTTCTTTCAAAATCTTTAAAAATAAAACTATACAAAAGTCATTTCCTTTCAAATCAACATACAATCCTCATTACGATAGCAGAATTTAAGAGGGTCCACATTATCAAAAAACAATAGATGTCAAGAATGGGAGAAAATATAAGTTTGGTGATGAACTTAATAATGTTTCTTAAATGTAGCAGACGACTTCAGAAAACTTCTCTCCTTAATAAAAGTGACAAATCTTATCAGTCTTGAGTCGTATCCAATATTATGATTCAATTTCCGGTAGCAATAAATGTCTGTCGCGTGGAGAATGGGAGAGATCTCCGTGATAATTTTTTAGGCCTCGGATGATCTACATGTTTCCAAAAGAGTGTGGGATCTAGGTAATGGATTCTTAACTGTATTCATGGTTTTTCTTCTATTTCTGCGTTTCTAAGACTTTAGATGCCAGACGGCAGTTTCATATTAGACCCAAAAATATACATATTTCTTTAATTTCCATTACCTTTTATTTGGCGTTGGCACTTCATAGGATAAGCGGAAAAATTCCTGCAGTAAATAATTAGTGAGGAAAACTTATTTAAATGACACGGAAGGAGAAAACGAACGATAAGAAAACTAGAATGTAATGAAATTTAATAAGAAATCATCGAACACCATTTTGATACTCAAAGGGCTAAATTGATGAAGATTGTGATCTCAAGTGACTCTAAGCGCTCAAGAAAAAAATATATTTCGACAAGAATTTAACATTTTCGTTCCACTTTTCAAAGTAAGTGGATGGATTAGATCAATTATGACAGGCCATCTAGATAAGGAGGCCAAGGTAGTGGAATAGAAAGACAAGAGAGAGAGAGAGAGAGGTGTTATTCAGAAAACAATTCAGGTATGTCACCTACCGGCATACCCGGGTATCTTGATAAAAAAGGTAATAGAAAATATATTTCCAGTTAACGGAAAACATTCTGTTCTTGACAAAAATACAGATTTTCGGTGACATTGAATGGTGGAAGATATTAATACACTTCAGGTACTCTCTTTTAAACTCAAACTGGTTGTCAAGGGTGATGCTCCATTATAATTTCGTTGGTTTAATAACTGCGAGGGATTCTGTCAGGAAGGTCATCAAATTTAATTACATTTGAGTTTGTCCTCCCAATCACCATTACAGTTTCAAAGGAATCAAGACCAACAACTATTTCTTCTTAAATGAATTACATTTCCTTTGGTCCTTCACCTAGGCATTGATATTTTCATTCGGATGTAGCCAGAATTGTCAATAAGATTTATAGAATTACAAAAGATCATTTATCATGATACGAATGAGAGATAAAATTTAAAATATAAAGAAATATCACAAAAGTTTGGTTTCACCTTTTCATGATTTCCAAAGAATGCATCTCCTAGAAGTGTGAAAAATGGTGTAGAAAATTACTTCTGATTTTTATTGAGTTGGCAAGAAGCCTCGGCGTAAGAAACAAAGTAGGTGGACATTACGCTGTCATAAACAATCAAAACGAAATTACTGTTGGGATCTGACGGTGTTTTTGTTAAGGAAATTATAAGGAACTACTTGCCAAAAGTCATATCACTCACCACCCACAGAGAGTTATGAAAGGAAAGGAGATTATACCAAAGAAAATACTTAGCATCGCGACTTTTTTTTACATTACGACTAGACTCTTCTCAACGGTTGAGGTGCCAATATAGTTTCACAGTTAATTTATCTGCTATGTTTATCAAAAAGATAATAGAAGTTTGCCTCATATCATCTTGCAAACAAATTTGCTTGGTTCTTTATTGGAATTTTGTTGCTGCGGAAATGATTATCTCTTTCTTCAAACTTTTAGACGCTATCTCCATACATTTTTAGATCATAGCCATATGGCTCTCAGTTACTTTTCAGTATGCTGGCAATTATTGCTTGCACATATAGTGAATTATCGCTTTCCGGCGAGAAGAAACCTTTATACCTTTATACATTAAACATTAGAGTCTGTGTCCATGAATCGATTACGTGTGGCGTCGTCTAGAATAACTGAAACTGTTTTTATTTGATTCTTGTTGTTACTTACTATCGGATATCTTTAAAAAAATGACACAGATGAATATTTTCTAAAATACTTGACTGCAAATATTACATTGTAGAAGATGACTAGTTCAAGTTTTTTGTAAACCAAACATATATATTTGAGAGAATCGAACTATTTCTTTGTCTGAAGTTAATTATCAAATACTACGTTGTAGCTTAGAGTTGCCCTATTAAATTATTTTACTCCTCACTCTTCAGGGTGACTATTATAAAATAGAAAATCCAGATGTAAGTTATTAATTTTATTTATCTTCTTCTTCTTCTTCTTCTTCTTTTTCACTTAAGGTGTGTCTTGACTCATAGGCAGTCGTTTTACGAGTCTTGAGCTTATAATATTCCGGTCTGCTGACGTCATTCTTTCTCGTATGGCCAGTTTTATTCCAAACGTCTTCTTTACGTATGTTTCCGGACTGGTGACGACGCGAATCTCAAAAGACTTCCTCTTTTCTCGCCGAAGATTTCGAGCAAAAACATCCAACGGAAAACAAAGACTTTTATGTGTTTCCTTCTCGTTGAAAGATAAAATCTCTTCATTGCAGAAGTTTACCCATAATATACCAAATATTGTAAATTCAAGTTTTATTTCTTCTTTTACTTACCATATTGATATTGTGAATAATGTAATTTTCTTTTAAATTTTAGTGTTTTATGATCGCCATTATATGAACCATGTCAGTCATATCACATTTTGCTTATAACTTTGTAAACGAAAAATTTCTTATTAAATTTATTTACAGTATCTGTGAAAAACATTTGAGTATTAGCTATATAAATTCCACGAAACAAAGAGTTTAGGAAAATTGCTGTGTCCAAGGATTCATGATTTCTTTACATTTGTTGTCAAAGAGGACTTTGGACGTAAGTAAAAATACTATGATGTTAATTCTAATGGGAAATCATTTACTTCTTAGAGTTATCATCATTATCATAGGTAATTTATCACATGGTATTGAAATGGTAAGAAAATAAAAGAAGGCACATTTGGTGTGTAGTCTTTGAGGATATAACCAAAAAAACTTTAATATATATATGGGCGTAGGAAAAGAAAACAAGGAATGTGAAAAAAATTATTAGTTTCATGGAAGAAAGATTGATGTTTTGACATTTAAAAAAATGCGGATGAAATGGTAGCGTATATAGGAGTGTGGAACTGAAAACATTCCAAAATTACTTCGAATAGTAATGCACTTTATTATGTTTTGAAAAAAAAAATAGGTTAATAATTCTTTCAACATCAATGCAAGCTTTACATTTTGTGAACTTGACTGTGTATACAGGAATAATTTATTAAGAACGACCTAATGTTTCATTGCGTATTTCTAGCCTAACCAAATAACTGAAAACTCTTCAAGAGACCTCAACCCTTCACCACCGGTATCTCTATGGTTAATCTAAGATTGCTCCTTAAAAACCTTTTGTTTAGTGACCTCTTGAAGTTAGAAAACCAAGCGTGTACATGTTACAAGGTATATGGCGATATACCAGCTGTTGTATTTAGTGTTTCCCCTTCAATAGTGGGGAAAAAAATTAGCCTTTTTCTATAGGTATTCGTTTCTAGTCTTCAAGGAATTAATAACGAACCATTCCTCACATCTTTAACCATTGCCTTGCCCTCCCTGATCGTAAATTAGGTGGAGAGGGGGCATTATCCTGGTAGCTAGGGCGTTGTTATAGCAACTAGGATATTATCACTGTCCCTTTCTTCTGCCATTCATGCGAGGCCTTTAAACCTTTAAAACTAAGCTCATTTCCATAAATGTTCATGCGCTCTCCTATACTCCAGACACTCCATACCTGACAACAATGGCAGATTCTTCTCTGTCATCTACCCATCTTTCATAATCTCTTAATATATGTATGGAATAAGCTAATGCTGAATCACCTCTCAAACGTAATCTTCCATTCTCATCCTTTCCTACTCTGCCATATACACACTTATTATAGAAATAACCATTGTTTCTTAAAACTCAATCATATACACCCAATCCACTAGGTAATACATTACTTTTGTTTGTTTTTCATTCTGCGTGACTTGCTAGAAATTACTCTATAAATTTCGTAATCCATTCCCAAAGTCAACGGTTCAGCCCAAATAAAGTTAGTTACACCCAGGCTATCTCTCAGTTACCATATAACTGAAGATACACACATTGGTTACCAGCAGAGTGTCTGCTCCCTCCTGCCTGCCCTATTTACTGCTGTGCCGCCTTACTATCTAAGGATGCTGCCTACTAAACATGCCTCTTTGGTACACACCACCTCAATGAAACTACCACTCTCTGCAAGTGAAAAAGTATTTGGATGGTTGTAGCATGTTGATGTCCAGTTTCGCATTAAGGGCATGACTTGGTCAAGCACCAAAGCAGATAATGATCTCGTGGTGATCCTCAGGAACAAAGCCGCACACCACCAACTTATATCACCCTCCCTAACGCCCAACCAACGATCTCTCCAGTCATTTACTGATGCCCATAGGCCACAGTTATGCCACTAACAATCAGAATTCAAGGCTGCTGTGAAGAAATGTGTGAGCTCTTGTGAGTAGCCAAAAAATGTGTAAGTAAGCCATCGCTTGCGGCTGTGGACTCCACTCTCACTACTCTTCATTTTACATGATGTAGGTACGGGCATGCGATTTTTGTCGGACAAGGGTGCTTGCCATATTCTTCTACCATGGCCACCATCCATGACACGATGTAGTTTGTTGCAGTCTAGTGGCATCTTCCTAATTGCTGCTAATGGATCTGTGATACCCACCTGTGGTTATTAAACATTTTCATGATTTTTGTAAGCGCCAAAATCATTGGAGGTTTCTCGTGGCTGATGTCACATTGCCAATACTCGGAGCAGACTTCCTCTCACATTTCCTACACCTGGTTGATGTTGTTCACCGCTGGTAATTCAAATCAGATTCATACTCCTCGACACCTCTCCAACCAGGCCCCTTAAACCTCACTCCCCACATCATCGACAGATGCCAACGGCCACCTCCTCACGTCTGTCCAAAACTTCTTCAAATGCCCACAATTCCCACTAAAGACGGTATTCATCACCATATGAAGCTGATGAGGCCCCCCATGTTTGTTAGATTCAGACATCTGACACTAGTTCATTTGAGACCCGCTTGACTAACTTAACTTTCAACAAAATAAAAAGTATAGGCCTTTTGTCAAAAGGCCTCAACCTCATGGCCGTCCCTCTTCCACATCGTCCTGAAGAAAGATGGTTCTCTGTGTCAGTGTGGGGATTAGAGGCTCCTGAACATACAGACAGAACCGGATCACTACACCCTCAGAAACAGTGCCGACGTGACATCCTACTTGAACAAAACAAAGTTTTTCTCCACGTTCAACCACTTGAAAGGGTATTATCAGTTGCCCAAGAACTCTGAAGACATACTCAAGACCCCCATCCCCACCGTTCATTCACTACATACATCTTCAATTCCTTCTGTTTTGACCTTCGTAATGCTGGGGCCACTTTTCAACGTCTCATGGACGGCATCTTAGGGAACCTTCCCTTCTGTGTATGTTACGTGGACAATATACTTGTGTTCTATTCCTCCTAAGATGAACACCTCCGTCATCATTGCATAGTACTCAAAATCCTACAACATGAACCACCTTGAAGTCAGGTACGACAACTGTACCTTTGTCCCTAACAAATTGTTATTCGTAGGGCACTGCATCGCTCCTGGAGGAGTCCACCTGCTCCCTGAGAGGGTAGCGGTCGTTCAGAGCTTCCCTATGCCCTCGACCATCAAAGAATTGCAAGTGTTCCTGGGCATGAACAACTATTATCACCGCTTCTTGCCACCAACGCCACCACTCTTGGCTTCCTCTATACCTCCACAAGGCAAGCCAAAAGGCCTAAAGTGTGGCCCTCTCCCAGAAGCGGCCTTCTGCAATGCAAAGAATGCCCTCTCAACCACTGCTTCTCTCACTTTTCCTGTGCCACATGCAACTCTCCATCTCTCCACCAATGCCAGTGATATTGCTATTGGGGTAGTCCTCAAGCAGATGGTCAGTAGCTCACCCCCATCTATTGGCATTTTTCAGTTAAAAGCTGTCTTAGGTTAAATCCTGCTGTTATACTAGACCACAAATTGCTAGCAGTGGACTTGGTTGTACGTCACTTTCGCCACTTCTCCCAGAAGCGGCCTTCTGCAATGCAAAGAATGCCCTCTCAACCACTGCTTCTCTCACTTTTCCTGTGCCACATGCAACTCTCCATCTCTCCACCAATGCCAGTGATATTGCTATTGGGGTAGTCCTCAAGCAGATGGTCAGTAGCTCACCCCCATCTATTGGCATTTTTCAGTTAAAAGCTATCTTAGGTTAAATCCTGCTGTTATACTAGACCACAAATTGCTAGCAGTGGACTTGGTTGTACGTCACTTTCGCCGCTTCTTGGAAGGTATGTTGCTTTTCATTTGCACGGACCACATGACAGTCAGACATATGGTCCGTCCATCAACGCTGATATCTCTCCACCATGGCTGTATACAATTATAACCTTCAGCACGTCCCTTAGAAAATAAATCCTGTTTCTGATCCCTTGGCAAAAAACAAAGTGGCCTCCATTCACCCAGGATTGGTTTACAATGCCTTGGCAGAAGCCCAATGAAAAGATCCAGAGTATCAAGCATGTAGGACATGCTGCATATCCCTCCTTTGGGAGGACATCCCTCTCTCGATGACTCCAATGCCTCATTCCTCTGTGACATCAGTGCTGGTAGACCTAAACCGTGGATTCCTTCTCCCATGTGCCATGAGGTGTTGATTTTATTTAGGGCTTTTTGCATCCTTAGCACCTTTCTACTGCAGGGCTACAGAAAACAAAGTTCATTTGGTATGGTATTACTAAAGATGCTAAGGATTGGGTCAGCGCCTGTACTTCATACCATATCTATAAATTACATCAACCCATGGACACCGGAACAGGCAACTTCCCTCAATCTTAGCGGCGGTTTACACAGATTCATGTCGTAGACATCATTAGCGAGTCCCCTGAGTATCACCCTTCATCAGGTAACTGTATACAACCTTAATGCCAAGGGTACGATAGAACGTTTTCACCGTGCTTTTAAAGTAGCTTCAACGTGTCGCTGCAATGACTTAAACTGGTTTTTTTCAGCTTCTCTGGGTCCTCCATGGCCTAAGAACCACTCCTATAGCTTCCCTGGATATCAGAGCATATGAAATGGTATATGGTAACCCGTTGGAAGTCTTCGTCAAGTTTTTTCCGTCTTCAGCCAACTCTCACGATCTCCTGCTCTTATGTCATGTTGTGGGAAAATATACTCCATGTCCCCTGACTTACAAGTCTCCAACCAAGTAATGTATGCCGACAGAACTGGATTTGGCAATGTTTGTTTTCCTGCCCAATGACACAGGCAACCCACCATTAATGTCTCCTTACAAGGGCCCTTTATTCGTGATCTGCCGTACGCCGCAATCATTCCTCCTCAACATGGGTAGCAAAAAAGACTGTATCTCTATTGATTGCCTAAAACATATTTATTTCCTGCCATATGACCTGCCTACAGTACACCTCTCAAGAGCAAGGCGCATTATTTCACATGTATATGTGTTTAGTGGGGGTGGATATACAATATATACAGTACGTGTATCACATACCCTTGTACACTGTAATGGTTTCTGTTTTTTGCATTTTGCTGTTATTGTTCTCCCCTCGCACTACTACTCTGTTTATGTCTGTATACTTTGTATCATTTTGTTAGAATTTTTTTGCTTTTCATTTCTGGAATGGTTTTATATATATATATATATATATATATATATATATATATATATATATATATATATATATATATATATATATATATATATTTATATATATATATATATATATATATATATATATATATATATATATATATATATATACATATATATATATATATATATATATATATATATATATATATATATATATATATATATATATATATATATATATATTTATATATATATATATATATATATATATATATATATATATATATATATATATATATATATATATATATATATATATATATATATATATATATATACGCCATCTCTTAGTTACCACCTAACTGATGATATACGCAGAAGCATTATCAGGGGATCTTGAAAATTTTAATGAATTATCATCCCGTGTCTTTACAACTAGGTTTAATGGTATATGCTGGAGGTGAAACTTACCCACCCATGTTTTTTCCCCGGGGATCGGGCATTCCTGCCGTCTTAATGAGTTGTCATTTTGATGACTCCACTAATTGAGTTGAATTTAAATGAGCAGGGGGGCTCATTTAATCTGGCAATTAGCATTTTTAATATTGATATCAATGTGCAATATGTTTAAAGAGATGTTGTTGAAAAGTTATTCATGTCGATACCAAACGCAGATATATGGTGCTGAGGATTTCAATTTAAACCAAAAAATACACTGATGAAAATATAAATATGTTAGTACCACACATAATCTAATATCAATTAATTTAAATTTTATCATGCGTGTTTATTATTTCTAGGTTTTAGTTCAAAATCCTTGTAAGATTCTGTTTGTTAGATGCTGATGACTCATTAGGTAGACCTGAAAGCTCCCCCAAACCTACAACCCCTAGGCTCACAAGGGTGGTTAGGTTACAGACAGTACAGGAAACTCTAGAATTTGAGCAGGACACGAACCCCACTCCGGAGATTACCAGGGAGGGACGTTTCCAGTAGACCACCACAACCCTAAAAGAATAATTTTGATTATCAGTAATAAATCTCTTCCAAATGGAGATATCCATATGTACATTTGCAAAAGATACTATGAGGCAAAGATATGCTACATCCTATGTTACTATAGACCAGATGTCAGAGGAAGATAATGACGTCATTTCTAATCATCATTCAACTGATGGCTCAGATAGATAGAAATATAAGTTCTAGAGGAGAGATGAAAAAAGGAAGGCCTATATGTATTCAAAATAAGTGTGTTTAATAAAAGATAGTAAGAATATCACATTAGAACATGAAGAATGAAACTTCTGGTATGTTTAATAACAACGAAATGGAGATGTATATAAAATTTTTTTTAACTTGATCTTAATCATGGAGTTATCTAGTGATCAGATGCATGTTTTTTGGTGACCTAGAAGTTTTATGAGGCATAAAGGGGAAATTTGAAAAGTTAAATTAAATAAAATAATATTGAGAACAAATATTTGAATTTGCTGGAAATCTTTCCTGACCAGAGACAACATCATCATTGCATAGTCGTTAAAGCAAATGTGGTGAAATTTAGAAAGAATAAAAGGTCTCTCTGAGAAGAAATTATAAGTCATAGTTTTCTAAAATAGTTTAGGAAGTAGGATTAAAGATAACTTCATAAAACCTGCGGCTCCGTATTCAGGAAAAAGATGAAGAAGAGACCGTAGAAAGTATTGGGTGTACCTATTAGATATATTGGAAATGAAAGACCTATATATCAAGGAATTAGACGAGCGTTTACAAATTTCGATTTGAAGGACATAAAAAGGTTGAGGATGTTCAACATCTACCAATGAAAATATTATGAACCATAATTCTGTGAATTTGTCTCCACAGCCGTTCATCTGTGACCCAGTTAGTAAAATATGAATGAAGTAATTACCATTGGTTTGTTAATTCACAAGAGACATCCCAGTAAAGTGATATTATGTGGTTTTTATTGAATAAATATATATTATATACCTTTGATTTCGAATCAGTCCTGCACTATTTTTATATCAAAGTTTTTTACTTTGCAACGCCCTTTCTTTTCACTTCATCTATCCAGGCATTAACAACCTTTCTCTTCTCCTCCCACCCAAGGCCCATGAATTGTATAAATGTCACTGACATGTGGCTTTTGTTGAAACTGAAATATATATATGGGTTATATCCACTATTACTTGAAATGAAGATTCTTTTGCAAAATAATCTTTTCAAAAGAATTGTATTTTTCATTTGAAATACCATCCTGATTAAAAAAAAAAAAAAAAAAAAAGTGCCAGAATATAATTACATCTTTTTGAGTATTTTTAGGTCATGAAAGGTGGTTGAAAAGAAGGATATTAACATGGATTTACCTTGTCCTTTCAAACTTGGGGATTACACATCAAAGAATTCAATGTTACCTTTTAATTTACATTTATGTTTCTTCCCTATTTTCATTGCATTACATTACCATCCTTATGGACACTAACATGAAAAAAAAAAATTCTTTTTGCTATCATAAAATTATCTTTCATATGTAGCCTGACACAGTTTTCTAACTGTTCTAATGCTTAAATGATCATAGATTAATGCAAGTGTGTGGTAATCAGACAATTGTGTTTCTTCTCTTTGAATTGTTGAATTTTTTTTTTACTTTTTAAGCATCAGTGATAAGTGACATCCACACATACTCAGGTATGATCACCGTTCAATATAAGACCAGGGAAAATCAGCTAATAGCTTCCTATGATAATAGCAGGTAGACCAGTGGGTGCCATAAATTCCCCCTCTGGACCTCGAAGAAACATTAACGTCTATCAGGACTACTTGCTGACATTTACATTACATCACAATGGTTAAGTGAAAGGAGGGAGTCAAGAATATCTTCGACTCAGTGTGATGATCAGAATATTTGATGGAGTGGCTGAGTTCTGGACTAACTAGTAAAGGTCATAACTGCAGTTACTCTACCACTCATATAATAAATTCTGATTTTTTTTTTGGGGGGGAAGGGAATTTCTTGACAATGATTCAAGTGTTTCTAGGGAGGAAAATTTACATTTACCATAATAAGATCTACCTGTCATTTTTTTGTTTCCTTTTTTTTTAACATCATCAGGTTTCACCCGCTCGTTGTATTTTTGAAATATACTTTATTTACTATTCAGTGACCTTATATTTAGTTTGGAATGAGCATGTATCCGTTTAATGATCTCCCAAACCATTTCATACCTAGTTTTATCATTTTATACGTCTTCTTTGAAGAAAAAAAGTTTTCATATTGTATTTCAGAACAACTTCAAGTATTTCATATAACTAATCTCAAGTGGCAAATAGTCAGGTACTGCATTCAAGTACTGTCATTTACATAATCAAAGCATGTTTTACTTTTGGATATTCGGCTTTTTGATGCATCTACAAAACTTCACGACGCTATTGTTTTTTTTTTTCCTAGGTTTCCAATTATGCCATCAATTCTAAGAGCATAATCCTTATTTGTAACAAGGTCTCACATATATCTGTTATATTATCGATGAGTGCTTGATGAAACATTGTTTATGGCAATGAAATTTCAAGACTGGGGCAGATAAGCAGGAAACCATTTCATGAGGAAACACCAATGTAGTCATGATCAATATGATATAAATTTGCTTTGCACGGAGCTTGCACCCTAATGGCTTCCCCAAACATAGGCCCCAAGAAAGCGAGGAGAAGATTACCTGAGGTTCGTTTAAGAGGAGACGATCGACCCGCATTTTAAAGCAAAGAACATAAGCAGGAAGGAATATCCTAAACCTCGTAGTAAAAGGAAAGAATTTTACGTAAAGAATATAGTTGGGGATCAATACTGGATTGAGGATTATCATGAAAAGGCTTTACAGTTTCTATACTTATAAAACCAGAATCTTAATTTTAACTTCTTTGTGCCCATTTATTCTTATTGATTTCTATCGTCCTGAATCTGAGAAAAATTGTTACCCTTATTCTTTCGTTTATTTATTTCATAACTATTTTCAAAAATGAAAAAAGAAAGATAACGAATGTTTGCCGGCACAAAGAGACTTATATTTAATTTTTTGCTCAAGTTGGTAAAATCATTTTTTTTACATGAAATTCTTAGCGTTTATGCTGTAACTCCCTAACGCCTTGCAATATTTGGTGTTTCACTTCAGAAAATATATTTATTCATGGCATGTATGCGTCAAAACAAAATTTATATAACAAGACTATTGATCCCCACTGAACAAATAAATATGAAATCAGATAAGGAGTGTAACCAAAAAAGTAATTTATTAGTTTAGTCGTTATTATTTTAATAAGTTCGATCTTTTTGAGGTTGGTTATACATTTTGTCTTTGATATCAGAGAAAATTAAAGATTATATTCTGAGAAAGGTAGTACTACGAGAATATGTAGTTATTTTGGGTGTGTGTAAATATATATACATATATATATGTATATATATATATATATATATATATATATATATATATATATATATATATATATATATATATATATATATATATATATATATATACACGTGTGTGTATATATATATATATATATATATATATATATATATATATATATATATATATATATATATATATATATATATATATATACATATATATATATATATAAATATATATATATGTATATATATATATATATATATATATATATATATATATATATATATATACATATATATATATATATATATATATATATATATATATATATATATATATATATATATTATATATATATATATATATACATATATATATGTATATATATATATATATATATATATATTTATACTTATATATATATTTTTATATATATATATATATATATATATATATATATAAATATATATATATATATATATATATATATATATATATATATATATATATATATATATATATTATGCATTTCGTTTCATTTCCTGCAGTGTAGCTATTTCTCCCAGTCCCTGTTAATTTGCTTTTTAAATTTCTTTGGCTTTTTCAAAAAATTCTGCTCTGTATTTTTCAAGGAATTCCCGAAGCGGCGCCAGCATTAAGAGGGCTAGAGTACATTTCAAATATGAATCT
>NC_090729.1:14387389-14398578 GCF_036898095.1 Palaemon carinicauda | reverse complement strand
CCAGCATTTTGAGAGAGCAAGATTGCATCTTGCTTGTGAGAGTTAGTCAGTACTAATTTAGCACTGTGGTAGACAAGGTAATCACCTAAGTGTATTGGCACTACGCAGTGTATTCAGGAACCTTTTTGTTATAAAGTGAAAAAAAAAAAAATTCTGATGTCTCATTATCCGTTGACATGGGACATATTAATGTCAGGTGTATAAATATGTTTGTTTGTGTTTGCTGTGAGCCAAGTTCATCTTGGAGCCGGTAAAATGAAAGTTCAAGATGACTAGTACTATCACAGCTGACACTGCTGTTGCGGGAGTGTAAAACGAACGAGTAGATCTCTATAGCGAGGCCGATGAAGAATATAGACAGGAACTACAAACAAAAGCCTTGGAATATATATTAAATAACAATTATAAATCAGAATCACCATTATATCCTACGCCTATTGACGTAAATGGCTTCGACTACATTTCTCCAGACATCTCTATTTTGAGTTTTTAGATAAACCCTTCTCCATTCATCATCTATTTTGAGCTTCATATTCCTCAGCTGTGAAGTCCTGGGTCTTTCAACTTATCTCTCTTGGGGAGTGTGGAGAGTATGCTCAAACCATCTCGATCGCAGGATTGATGGAGATGGTTTGAGCATACCATGATATCATCAACATATGGTACTCGAGTAATCTCACTTATAGTTTCTTTTTAGTCCTGGCATGTCATTTAAATCCCAATATCCTTATGAGGGCTTTGTTTTTAAATCTACTAAATGTGTTTGAGATTGTTTCATTGTCATACGTGATTCATGTCCATACAATAACATCGATCTAACTAAACTAATATATAGCCTGACTTTCATATAACATTTCATGCAATTTGATTTTAAGATTTTACTTAATCTAACCAGATTTTCCAAGACTTCTGGTAATATCATATAATTTGCAAATTGATTTGAGATTTTATATTATAAAGGGTATTTAGGATTCAAGACAATTTATGATATTTTTTTTTAAATAGATCAGGAAAACGATTCATTCACTTTAATTTGTCCTACTCCAAAGAAAACACAAAGTTATCCATGTTCCAGAATCTACCCTCTCTGTAAATTTTCCAATCTCTCAAGCACCCCTTTTCAAATCCTTAATTATTATTATTATTATTTTTATTATTATTATTATAAATAAGATTCCATAATTTATACCTATGGTCTCCAAATGTTAAAAAGAGCCCAGTGAGGAGAGTAAATAAGGAAATAAGTAAACTATATCAGAAGCAATGAATAAGGAATATAAAATATCTTGGATCAGTAACAACGTTAAAATAGATCTGTTATATATAAACTGCGATGAGAGATTTATGTCCGCCTGTTCAACATAAAAGAAAATCGCTGCACATTTGTACTTCTGAAGTTTCACCGACTCAATCTCCTTATGAGGAAGTTAGTATTAACCAAATATCCCACAAAACGGTTACCTTATTTTGATCTCAGATTGTCGGGTTCTTATTTACAACGGGTTGAAGAAATAGTGTAGCAATGTTATCTGCAGTTTCTTTCCCCAACATGAGATATAACTGTTTTCATTTCCAACAGGAAATTGAATTTCAACTGTATATTAGGTTCCAAATCTCAAGATATTATACAGGAGATGCTCCAAATGGAGGTTTCTTGAAACTGGTTTGCTGCTTTACCTTGAGACATTGTAAGTCACGAGATGTACTCTATCGTTCAAGAAATATTGGAGCTCATTCCACAAAGAAATTTTACAATGCTGGCATTCTTAGAACTGTTAGTTGTCGAAATGATCACCGCTTAAAAGATATATTGGTTCCTTTTTGTAGTTGTAATTTCAATCAGTGTAGCGTAATGTTTTTTTTACGATATTTTAATACAATTCTCTTCTCTTATTCTCTGATTTATAAAGGAGTTTTCTAAATCTAAATAGATTTATAAAAAAAAACAATTCTCCAGTTATAGAATTAATAGTCGTAATTAGGATTAATCTTTTATTTTAGCCTTTAAGCTATACAAACCATAGTAAAATAAGTTAATTCACAATGACCAGACAATCAAACCAAATTCTATAACGTTTCCGTTAACATAGGGGCACAACCTTTTTAAAACTTGATAGTAATGTGATATCTGCTATATTAACCTCTGCTGTATTTCCTTTAGTATTTCTATTGCGAAAGTAATACTGCTTAAAGCCACAAAAAATATCAGTGATTAAAAAAAGTGAGCTTCTGTTGCTTTTAGCTGGAATTTTTTGCATGAATCTTGCATTAATTTGGACATATGTAAAATCCAATGCACTTTCATATGTGGGTATGAATGTCCTGTAATCACGCAGAATATCTAACACCAAAGAAAAAAAAAATTAATTGAAGGCGAACAGCATACGGAAATAACATTTATGTCTATATTTTTTTCAGCCCTTGTCATATCAAAGGAGTGGGGGTGGGGGGTAAATACTCATAATATCTGCACCGCAGTATTTAAGAAAAAAAACGCGTATTCTTTTCAAATCGAGTAATTAGATCTAGATAAATTGTCTGTGCATTATGAAAATAAAATAGTACTCTCCCGCGGGAGACACAGCAGTCTTTTCATGTTAAAACTCAGATAACGGTATTTTAAACCTTTTATATATCAGATAATAATGAAAAGCTAGAGTTTTAAGTAAAATTCAAATTCTTGCTGAAAAATTCTAATTATGCAGTTTACAGTTCTTTCAAAATGTTTACGAATA
This sequence comes from Palaemon carinicauda, assembly GCF_036898095.1. Classification (NCBI taxonomy): domain Eukaryota; kingdom Metazoa; phylum Arthropoda; class Malacostraca; order Decapoda; family Palaemonidae; genus Palaemon; species Palaemon carinicauda. The sequence goes on along the minus strand of NC_090729.1, from coordinate 14,395,843 downwards.
AAACTGCACAAAAGTCATTTCCTTTCAAATCAACATACATTCCTTATTACGATAGCAGAATTTAAGAGGGTCCACATTATCAAAAAACAATAGATATCAAGAATGGGAAAAAATAAAAGTTTGGTGATGAACTCAATAATGTTTCTTAAATGTAGCAGATGACTTCAGAAAACTTCTCCCCTTAATAAAAGTGACAAATCTTGTCAGTCTTGATATGTATGCAATATTATGATTCAATTTGCGGCGGCAATAAATGTCTGCCACGTGGTGAATGGGAGAAAGATCTCTGTGATAATTTTTTAGGCCTCGGATGATCTACATGTTTCCAAAAGAGTGTGGGATCTAGGTAATGGATTCCTAACTGTATTCAGGGTTTTTCTTCTATTTTCTGCGTTTCTTAGACTTTAGATGTCAGACGGCAGTTCCATATTAGACCACCAAATTTACATATTTCTTTAATTTCTATTTCCTTTTATTTGGCGTTGGCACCTCATAGGATAAGCGAGAAAATTCCTTCAGTAAATAATTAATGAGGAAAACTTATCTAAATGACACCGAAGGAGAAAACGAACGAAAGAAAACTAAAATTTAATGAAATTTAATAAGAAATCATCAAACACCATTTTGATACTCACAGGGCTAAATTAATGAAGATTGTGATCTCAAGTGACTCTAAGCGTTCAAGAAAAAATATATTTCGACAAGAATTTAACATTCTCGTTCCACTTTTCAAAGTAAGTGGATGGATTAGATCAAATATGACAGGCCATCTAGATGAGGAGGCCAAGGTAGTGCAATAGAAAGACAAGAGAGAGAAGTTATTCAGAAAACAATTCAGGTATGTCACCGATCGGTATACCCGGATATCTTAATAAAAAAAGGTAATAGAAAATCTATTTCCAGTTAACGAAAAACATTCTGTTTTTGACGAAAATACAGATTTTCGGTGACATTGAATGGTGGAAGATATTAATACACTTCAGGTACTCTCTTTTAAACTCAAACTAGTTGTCAAAGGTGATGCTCCATTATAATTTCGTTGGTTTAATAACTGCGAGGGATTCTGTCAGGAAGGTCATCAAATTTAATTACATTTGAGTTCGTCCTCGCACTCACCATTACTGTTTCAAAGGAATCAAGACCAACTACTATTTCTTCTTAAATGAATTACATTTCATTTGGTCCTTCACCTAGGCATTGATATTTTCATTCCGATGTAGCCAGAATTGTCAATAAGATTTATAGAATTACAAAAGATCATTTATCACGGTACGAATGAGAGATAAAATTTAAAATATAAAGAAATATCACAAAAGTTTGGCCTCACCTTTTCATGATTTTCAAAGAATACATCTCCTAGAAGTGTGAAAAATGGTGTAGAAAATTATTTCTGATTTTCATTGTGTTGGCAAGAAGCCTCCGCGTAAGAAACAAAGTAGGTGGACATTACGCTGTCATGAAACAATCAAAACGAAATTACTGTTGGGATCTGACGGTGTTTTTGTTAAGGAAATTATAAGGAACTACTTGCCAAAAGTCACATCACCCACCACCCACAGAGAGTTAAGAAAGGAAAGGAGATTACACCAAAGAAAATACTTAGCATCAGAACGACTTTTTTTTACATTACGACTAGACTCTTCTTAACGGTTGAGGTGTCAATATCGTTTCACAGTTAATTTATCTGCTATGTTCATCAAAAAGATAAAAGAAGTTTGCCTCATATCATCTTGCAAACAAATTTGCTTGGGTCTTTATTGGAATTTTGTCGCTGCGGAAATGATTATCTCTTTCTTCAAACTTTTAGACGCTATCTCCATACATTTTTAGATCACAGCCGTATGGCTCTCAGTTACTTTTCAGTATGCTGGCAATTATTGCTTGGACATATAGTGACTTATCGCTTTCCGGCGAGAAGAAACCTTTATACCTTTATACATTAAACATAAGAGTCTATGTTCGTGAATCGATTACGTGTGGCGTCGTCTAGAATAACTGAAACTGTTTTTATTTGGTTATTGTTGTTACTTTCTATCGGATATCTTAAAAAAAAATTACACCGATGAATGTTTTCTAAGATACTTGACTGCAAAAAGTTACATTGTAGAAGATGACTAATTCAAGTTTCTGGTAAACCCAACATATGTATTTAAGAAAATCGAACTATTTTTTTGGCGGGAGAAATTAAATAAAAAAAAAATTACTTCTAATCATCAAATACTACGTTGTAGCTTAGAGTTGTCCTATTAACTTATTTTACTCCTCACTCTTCAGGGTAACTATTATAAAAAGGAAAATCAAGATATAAGTTATTAATTTTATTTATCTTCTTCTTCTTCTTTTTCACTTAATGTGCATCTTGACTTGTAGGCAGTCGTTTTACGAGTCTTGAGCTTATAATATTCCGGTCTGGTGACGTCATTCTTTCTCGTATGGCTGGTTTTATTCCAAACGTCTTCTTTACATATGTTTCCGGACTGGTGACGACGCGAATCTCAAAGTACTTCCGCTTTTCTCGCCGAAGATTTCGAGCAAAAACATCCAACGGAAAACAAAGACTTTTATGTGTGTCCTCGTTGAAAGATAACAAAATCTCTTCACAGCAGAAGTTTACCCATAATATACCAAATATTGTGAATTCAAGTTTTATTTCTTCTTTTACATATCATATTGATATTTTGAATAATGTCATTTTCTTTTAAATTTTATTGTTTTATGATCGCCATTATATGAACCATGTCAGTCATCAGTCATAACTTTATAAACGAAAAATTTCTTATTATATTTATTTACAGTATCTGTGAAAAATATTTGAGTATTAGCTATATAAATTCCACTAAACAAAGAGTATAGTAAAATTGCTGTGTCCAAAGGATTCATGATTTCTTTACATTTGTTGTCAAAGAGGTCTTTGGACGTAAGTAACAATACTATGATGTTAAATCTAATGGGAGATCATTTACTTCTTAGAGTTATCACCATTATCATAGGTATTTTATTACATGGTATTGAAATGGTAAGAAAATAAAAGAAGGCACATTTGGTTTGTAATCTTTAAGAATATAACCAAAAAAACTTTAATATATATGGGCGTAGGAAAAAAAAAAACAAGAAATGTAATAAAAATTATTAGTTTCATGGAAGAAATATTGATGTTTTGACATTTAGTAAAATTACTTCCAATAGTAATGCACTTTATTGTGTTTAAAAAAAAAACCAGGTTAATAATTCTTTCAACATCAATGCAAGCTTTACTGTTTGTGAACTTGAGTCTGTATACAGGAATAATTTATTAAGAACGACCTAATGTTCCATTGCGTATTTCTAGCCTAACCAAATAACTGAAAACTCTTCAAGAGACCTCCACCCTTCACCACCGGTATCTCTACGGTTAATATAAGATCGCTCCTTAAAAACCTTTTGTTTAGTAAACTCTTGAAGTTAGAAAACCAAGCTTGTACATGTTACAAGGTATATGGCGATATACCGGCTGTTGTATTTAGTTTTCCCCTTCAATAGTGGGGAAAAAAGTTAGCCTTTTTCTATAGGCATTCGTTTCTAGTCTTCAAGGAATTCATAACGAACCATTCCTCACATCTTTAACCATTGCCTTACCCTCCCTGATCGCAAATTAGGTGGAGAGGGGGCATTATCCTGGTAGCTAGGCCGTTGTTATGGCAACTAGGATATTATCACTGTTCCTTTCTTCTGCCATTCATGAGAGGCCTTTAAACCTTTAAAACTAAGCTCATTTCCATAAATGTTCATGCGCTCTCCTATACTCCAGACACTCCATACCTGACAACAATGCCAGATTCTTCTCTGTCATCTAACCATCTTTCATATTCTCTTAATACATGTATGGAATAGGCTAATGCTGAATCACCTCTCAAACGTAATCTTCCATTCTCATCCTTTCCTACTCTGCCATATACACACTAATTATAAAAATAACCATTGTTTCTTAAACCTCAATTATATACACCCAATCCACTAGGCAATACATTACTTTTTTTTTTTTTATTATGCGTGACTTGCTAGAAATGACTCTATAAATAGCGTAATCCATTCCCAAAGTCGACGGTTCAATTCAAATAAAGTTAGTTACACACAGGCTATATCTCAGTTACCATATTATCGACGATACACACGTTGGTTACCAGCAGAGTGTCTGCTCCCTCCTGCCTGCCTTATTCTCTGCTGTGCCTTACTATCTAAGGATGCTGCCTACTTAACATGCCTCTTTGGTACACACCAACCCAATGAAACTACCACTCTCTGCAAGTGAAAAAGCATTTGGCTGGTTGTAGCATGTTGATGTTAAGTTTTGCATTAATTGCATGACTTGGTCAAGCACCAAAGCAGATAATGATCTTGTGGTGATCGTCAGGAACAAAGCCGTACACCACCAACTTATATCACCCTCGCTAACGTCCAACCGACGATCTTTCCAGTCACTTACTGATGCCCATAGGCCACAGTTATACCACTACCAATCAAAATTCGGGGCTGCTTTGGAGAAATGTGTGAGTTCTTGTGAGTAGCCAAAAAATGTGTAAGTAAGCTATTGCTTACGGCTGTGGACTCCACTCTCACTACTCTTTTCATTTTACTTGATGTAGGTACGGGCATGCGATTTTTGGCAGACACGGGTGCTTGCCATATTTTTCTACCATGGCCACCATCCATGACACGATGTAGTCTGTTCAAGTCTAGCGGCATCTGCCTAATTGCTGCTGATGGATCTGTGATACCCATCTGTGATTATGAAACATTTTCATAATTTTTGTAAGCGCCATATATCATTGGAGGTTTCTCGTGGCTGACGTCACATTGCCAATACTCGGAGCAGACTTCCTCTCACATTTCCTACACCTGGTTGATGTTGTTCACTGCTGGTTATTCAAATAGGATTCATACTCCTCGACACCTCTCCAACCAGGCCCCTTAAACCTCACTCCCCACATCAACGCACCGACAGATGCCAACAGCCACCTCCTCACGTCTGTCCAAAACTTCTTCAGATGCTCACAATTCCCACTAAAGACGGTATTCATCACCATATGAAGCCGATGAGGCCCCCCATGATTGTTAGATTCAGACATCTGACTCTAGATCATTTGAGATCCGCTTCAATAATTTAACTTTCAACAAAATGAAAAAAAAGGCCTTTTGTCAAAAGGCCTTAACCTCTTGGTCGTCACTCTTCCACATGTTCCTGAAGAAAGATGGTTCTCTGTGTCAGTGTGGGGATTAGAGGTGCCTGAACATACAGACAGAACCGGATCACTACACCCTCAGAAACAGTGCCGACGTGACATCCTACTTGAACAAAGCAAAGTTTTTCTCAACGTTCAACCACTTGAAGGGGTATTATCAGTTGCCCAAGAACCCTGAATACATACCCAAGACCCCCATCCCCACCCTTCATTCACTACATACATCTTCAATTACTTCTGTTTTGACCTTCTTGATGCTGGAGCCACTTTTCAACGTCTCATGGACGGCATCTTAGGGGACCTTCCCTTCTGTGTATGTTACGTGGACAATATACTTGTGTTCTATTCCTCCTAAGATGAACACCTCTGTCATCATTACATGGTACTCGAAATCCTACAATTGAACGGCCTTGAAGTCCGGTACGACAACTATACCTTTGTCGCCAACAAATTGTTATTCGTAGGGCACTGCATCGCACCTGGAGGAGTCCACCTGCTCCCTGAAAGGGTAGCAGCCGTTCAGAGCTTACCCATGCCCTCGACCATCAAAGAATTGCAATTGTTCTTGGGCATGAAAAATTTTTATCACAGTTTCCTGCCACCAACGCCACCACTTTTGGCCCCCTCTATACCTCCACAAGGCAAGCCAAAAGACCTAAAGTGTGGCCCTCTCCCAGAAGCGGCCTTCTGCAATGCAAAGAATGCCCTCTCAACCACTGCTTCTCTCACTTTTCCTGTGCCACATGCAACTATCCATCTCTCCACCAATGCCAGTGATATTGCTATTGGGGTAGTCCTCAAGCAGATGGTCAGTAGCTCACCCCCATCTATTGGCATTTTTCAGTAAAAAGCTGTCTTAGGTTAAATCTTGCTATTCTACTATAGACCACAAATTTCTAGCAGTGGACTTGTTTGTCTGTCACTTTCGTCACTTCTTGGAAGGTATATTGCTTTTCATTTGCACGGACCACATGCCACTTGTGCACGGCCCCACTTGACAGTCCGACATCTGGTCCGTCCATCAACGCTGATATCTCTCCACAATGGCTGTATACAATTATAACCTTCAGGACGTCCCTTAGAAAATAAATCCTGTTTCTGATCCCTTGGCAAAAAACAAAGTGGCCTCCATTCACCCAGGATTGGTTTACAATGCCTTGGCAGAAGCCCAATGAAAAGATCCAGAGTAACAAGCATGTAGGACATGCTGCATATCCCTCCTTTGGGAGGACATCCCTCTCGATGACTCCAATGCCTCATTCCTCTGTGACATCAGTGCTGGTAGACCTAAACCGTGGATACCTTCTCCCATGTGCCAACAGGTGTTGATTTCATTTAGGGCTTTTTACATCCCTCGAACCTTTTTACTACAGGGCTACAGAAAACAAAATTCATTTGGTATGGCATTATTAGAGATGCTAAGGATTGGGTCAGCGCCTGTACTTCATACCATATCTATAAATTACATCAGCCCATGGACACCGGAACGGGCAACTTCCCTCAATATCAGCGGCGCTTTACACAGATTCATGTCGATGTTATAGGTCCTTTATAACAAGGACTTCATTAACTGTTTACCATAATCAACCATTTCACTTGTTGGCTGAAGTTATTCCCGTGGAAACTGCAACGTCTGCCTCGTGTACTTATGCCTTACTCTCAGAAAGGATTGCGAGATTTGGTATCCTTGAACATATTACTTCAGACACTGCTACCACTTTCACCACTCAGTTATAGACATCATTATCGAGTCCCCTGAGTATCACCCTTCATCAGGTAACTGTATACAACCTTAATGCCAAGGGTACGATAAAACGTTTTCACCATGCCCTCAAAGTAGCTTCAATGTGTCGCTGCAATGACTTTAACTGTTTTTTTCAGCTTCTCTGGGTCTTCCATGGCCTAAGGACCACTCCTATAGCTTCCATGGATATCTCAGCATCTTAAATGGTGTATGGTAACCCATTGGTCGTCTTCGTCAAGGTTTTCCGTCTTCAGCCTACTCTCACGATCTCCAGCTCTTATGTCATGTTGTGGGAAAATATACTTCATGCCACCAGACTTACAATTCTCCAACTAAGTAATATATGCCGGCAGATCTGGATTTGTTAATGTTTGTTTTCCTGCCCAATGACACAAGCAACCCACCATAAATGTCTCCTTACAAGGGCCCTTTATTTGTGATCTGCCGTACGCCGAAATCATTCCTCCTCAACATGGGTAGCAAAGAAGACTGTATCTCTATTGATTGCCTAAAACCTGTTTATTTCCTGCCATATGACCTGCCTACAGTACACCTCTCAAGAGCAAGGCGCAATATTTCACATGTATGTGTGTTTTGTGGGAGTGGATATATATAAAGTACGTGTATCACATACCCTTGTACACTGTAATGGTTTCTGTATTTTGCTGTTATTGTTCTCCCCCCGCGCACTGCTACTCTGTTTATGTCTGTATATTTCGTATCAATTTGTTAGAATTTTTGTGCTGTTCATTTCTGGAATGGGTTATATATTTATACTCTTGCTCCATCCAAATGAAGTTAGTTGTATTTACGCCATCTCTTAGTTACCACCTAACTGATGATATATGCAGAAGCATTAGCAGGGGGTCTTGAGAATTTTAATGAATTATCAACCTATGTCTTTACAACTAGGTTTAATGGTATATGCTGGAGGTGAAACTTAGCCACCCATGTTTTTTCCCCGGGTGTCTGGAATTCCTTCCGTCTTAATGAGTTATCATTTTGGTGACACCACTAATTGAGTTAAATTCAAATGAGCAGGGGGGTTCAGTTAATCTGGCAATTAGCATTTTTAATATCGATATCAAAGTGCAATATGTTTAAAGAGATGTGGTTGAAAAGTTATTCGTGTGTATACCAAACGAAGATATATGGTGCTGAGGATTTCAGTTTAAACCAAAAAATACACTGATGAAAATATAAATATGTTAGTACCACACTTAATCTAATATTAATTAATTTAATTCTTATTATGTGTGTTTCTTATTTCTAGGTTTTTGTTCAAAATCCTTGTAAGATTCTGTTGGTTAGCTGCTGATGACTCATTAGGTAGACCTAAAAGCTCCTCCAAACCTACCACCCTCAGCTCACAAGGGTGGTTAGGTTGCAAACAGTACAGGAAACTCTGGAGTTTGAGCAGGACACGAACCCCACTCCGGAGATTGCCAGGGAGGGACGTTTCAAGTAGACCACCACAACCCTAAAGCAATA
>NC_090729.1:14369889-14384889 GCF_036898095.1 Palaemon carinicauda | reverse complement strand
CCCACCACGTCAGATGATTATAGACAAAGCATCCTATTCGTGTGGCATTCATCAGGTAACGGCAATTCTACCCCTTTACTGATATTATTAAGACGTTTGATGACATGGGGCGGATCATTTGGCATCTACTTCCACCTCTTAGCGTGGTTGATATGCTTGACTAAACCATAGTTGAGACTTGCGATTCCTACTTGATTATTCAGGGTAAATATCAGAGGGATATTCTGAAAGAAGATTATGGTAATGAGATCATACACTTTTATTTGGGTTCCGTTGATGCAAAATAGTGTTCTTTTTATATGGCAATTCGACTTAGGGATTATGCAATAAGCTTCATTATGAATATATATAGATATACAGTATATATATATATATATATATATATATATATATATATATATATATATATATTTATATATATATATATATATATATATATATATATATATATATATATGTATATATATATATATATATACACACGCGCGAGAACACACACACACACACACACACACACACACATATATATATATATATATATATATATATATACATATATATATATATATATATATATATATATATATATATATATATATATATATATATATGTATGTATGTATATATGTATGTAGTTGTACCTTGTGTGGCAATATGCTTAGGATCTTAACAAATGAACAGGCTGGACTTGATATAACAAACTTATATACAAGTGGTTGAGGATAACAATGACAAAAAAAATCAGCAATATAAAACATGCAATGGCAAGCTTAAACGGCTTTATCAATTATCACAAATAGACAGAAAGAGAGTCAGGCCGACAGACAGACACACTATATAACTGGCATTAATAAAAAAAAAAATACAACTTTCAAATGATGTAATTGAAGAATCGATACATAAATAAGTCCATGCGCTAACAAACACAAAGAAAATGGGGGGATGGAAGAAACTGAAAAAAATGAAATATCAAAGTATGAAAAATGGACGAATGAAACTCAAATAATTTGATAGAAATATAAGTGAAATGCGATATTTTTCATATCATCCTTTTGATATTTTGTAACGAAACTTAAAACAGAAACTCTTGGGAAACGAAAAGTAGAAGAAGTGGAAGATGACGAAGAAATTCAACGGCACAAATGAAAAAAGCTTCCTGTAACTTGTAGTATTCTCTCTAATATAAGTGACATTTTAGATGGGAAGAGATGATAATCTCTTTAGGGAAAATTAGAGGCAGTTGAAATCTTGGCCTCGACTGTGCGAAATAGAAAACGTGACTTATAGCCGGAATACAGAATGTCAAAAAATCTCTCTTGCTTCCTTCCGGGGAAGAATGGACGCCCTCTCTCTCTCTCTCTCTCTCTCTCTCTCTCTCTCTCTCTCTCTCTCTCTCTCTCTCTCTCTCTCTCTCTCTCTCTCTCAGCATGTATGGTATATAAAACATTTATCTGTGTCATTGATGATTTCCAATTTAAATCTTTCTTACGTTAAAATTAGACTTATCCAACTACATTTCACACTCTAAAACCAGAACTGGATTTGTTATTCCCATCAGAGATGCCTTTACCTGTGTGATATTCTCACTAATTTAGCATAATTCAGCCCTAGCCACACCAATCTATCACTACGTTATTCTAGTATCCCAAAAACTATGTTGTCATGTTATGTAGGCCTCAAAATAAAATTATACTCATCCCAAGGGCTGAAGTTGAACATAATCTGAGACGCAAATCTGAGAGTCTTTACAATTCTGCGGGTATCCTAAGTTTATCTAGAATCCACTCCTCGACTTGTAAGTTTTCTCAAATATAAGTTGAGTTTTACAGCGGCGGATTAGTCTAAACACCAAGTGACTATAACAGTGATGGTGGAGAAATAAACAATTCTTAAGAATATATTTTTACTGATATTGAAAGCGATAATATAATTTCACACATTCGGAAAAATCAGAGAGAGAGAGAGAGAGAGAGAGAGAGAGAGAGAGAGAGAGAGAGAGAGAGAGAGAGAGAGAGAGAGAGAGAAAATGTGATAATATTATTATTATCATTACTTCCTAAAGCAGGATGCTATAAGCCCAGGGGCTCAGCAGGGAAAATAACCCAGTGAGGAAAGGAAGCAAGGGAAAATTGAATATTTGAAGAACAGTAACAACATTAAAATGGTTATTTCCTGTATGAATTAAAAAAAAACATTAACAAAACAATAGGAAAAGAAATTAGATAGACTATTGTGCCCGAGTGCACCCTAAAGCAAGAGAACTCTAACCAAAGTCAGAGAAAGACCATGGTAAAGAGGCTATAGCACTACCCAAGACTAGAAAATTTTTTTATTTTTTTATTTTGGAGTGTCCTACTAAAAGAGCTGCTTACCATAGCCAAAGAGTCACTTCTACCCTTACCATAAGGAAATTAGCCACTGAACAATTACAGCGCAGTAGTTTACCCCTTGGGTGAGGAAGAATTGTTTTTTCCTGCATTTGTAATTGAAATATGAAGTCACCAACACTGTAAGGATTATGTCAAGAAAAAAAAAATAGGAAACGAGCAAAAATTCCCGAAAGAAAGAGCTAAATGTACAAAGGACAACGATGCACTAATTAAATTCTTCAAATGCAAAACTTTTTAAAAAAAGGGGCCGGAAAGGATCAGTTGTAGAACATCAAATAGTTTTGTGAAATTCCTGACAAAAGTTTATTATTATTTCGTATAATAGAATTTACTGATTCTGTGTTAAGATATAAAAACGATCTGCTAGCTATGAAAGGTTTTAGGAATTTTCTACCCATTTGGCTTGATTTTATTGTTTAGAATAAAACAGAAGAGAAAAAATATGATATGCAATGGCAAATGAAAATAACGTCAATGACTTTAATAAGGACCATTATTAGGACTAGGGTGATGAAACGAAAGGGATCATTACATTACCTAGGAGGCAACTAACGAAGATGCATACAGGATGAAATAAAAAAGGGGGAACGTTACGTTCAATACTCTACGGCAAGCTTAAATTCCAAAGATTATATATTTTTTTAGCAGACAAAAGGTTCACTTAATATTTTTCGCGGGAGCCATTTTAATAAAAGTAAGACTTTCATTAGTATACCTTCATAGAACATAATACAGTAATGTGTTCCAAAATTCTTCATTGTTCTAGGTATTATGATTATAATTTGGATTTCTAAATATAAATAGTCGTTGTATATTACTTATATTAATGCATATCACCGATATGATAAAAGCTAGCTCCAATCAAATCAAAACAATTTACAACAGTCAATCAACGCGGCATCAGTTTTCATCTTTCAATATCCAATGAGTTTTATCATTTCTTTCTTCTGAGAAATATGTAGGAAAATATATAACTGTTTTCATAATTCCATAGATTGAACAGAAAAAAAGTTATTGAAAAATATAATGATTGATTAGTGATATTAAAAATCAAACTTTTCATATGTTGTGCGGTAAAAAGATGAAAAGGATTCAAACGTTGTTCCAAAAAACATTGCTTTAACCGACGTCTTGTTCATAATAAGTTGTATTGGGAACTTTGTTTTCTTTCCTAAATTCTAGTGATCATAAGGTACTTCTGGAACATACTAATATACACTATTGTTTCTTGCGAAAGATCAAGAATTACGATAAAAATGCTTAAGAAATTAAAACAAGTATAATGAAATGAATATATATTGCGTAAGGTGAATTATACTTACCGTTTCAGAAAATATGATTTTTCCCCATTATGAGAGTCTTGCTTTACAAGTTTAATTGTTTATCGTTAATCTTTACTCAAATAATTCTTAACATCCATTCATAAAAATGATTAGCAATGGAAAACAAGAAGTGTAGTCAGAAACCTAAAAACTGAATCGAAAGACTTCATCCTATTCAATATATTTGGGGAAAAAATCTACTTAGAGGATTGACCTTGGTCAATTTATGGCTTTGCAACGTTAAGTGTTTAATAATTCATTAATAGAAGTGAAAAGGGTATAACGTCTTTGGAAGCACTGGTGCATAGTGAATATACAGTAGTCATTACAAGGATCTGAAACTATTTAAATATATATATATATATATATATATATATATATATATATATATATATATATATATATATATATATATATATATATATATATATATATATATATATATTGAAGGAGAGAGTTAGGAGGTCTTTTGACCAGTTACGGTTTATTTTCCCGGTGCCTAAACACACAGACATACGAACACATACACAGGAAATGGTCTGGCCTATTCTTTACTTATTCTAATCTGTCCTCTCAAATCTGACAACACTGAGATTACCAAACAATTCTTCTTCACCAAAAGGGTTACTGCACTGTAATTGTTCAGTGGCCACTTTCCTCTTGTTAAAGGTAGAAGAGACTATGGTAAGCAGCTCGTCTAGGAGAAGGACACTTCAAAATCGAACCATTATTCTCTAATCTTTGGTAGTGCCATAGCCTCCGTACCATGGTTTTCCACTATCTTGGGTTAGAGTTCTCTTGCTTGAGGGTACACTCTTCTGTCTTTTTTCTCTTCTTTTTGTTTTGTTAAAGATTTTATAGTTTATATTGGAGATATTTATTTTAATGTTGTTACTCTCTTTAAACATTCTATTTTTCCTTGTTTCCTTTCCTCACTAGGCTATTTTCCATCTTGGAGCCCTGGGCTTATAACATCCTGCATATCCAACTAGGGTTGCAGCTTAGCAAGTAATAATAATAATAATAATAATAATAATAATAATAATAATAATAATAATAATAATAATAATAATAATAATCAAAGTAACATCGATAAAAAGCATGGACTAACGATTGACGTCATTGATGACCGTGTTAGATTGACAGAATCCCTCAGCAAGTAAAATGAAAGGTTAGAAGTTTGTAAAGAACAGGAGAAAAATAGTCAAGCATTGCGATATACAAAAAGACAGCAAGTCAGAAGTGGATCATAAAATGTATGTATTGAAATTAAAGCCAATGTGAAATTACGGTGAAGAAAAGAATTGGGAAAAAATTTAATAAGGACTTATAAGGACATGGTCCAGTTTCCTTCGAAGGGAGAAAATCTAGCAGCAATACCTACACATTTTTTTTTTATTTACTGTGATTCTGCTATCATCGCCCAGCAACCATAATAGTGTATCTACTGAAAATAGATAAAGTTACAATCCGTTATAAGATGTAATAAAACATAAATTGTTCCTATTCAATAATAGACTTTACGTGGCATGGCAACTTTCCTGTATTCAAATATCATTTGGAATCCATTCATCAATGTCAAGGTAATTACAACAATTCTCATATACCCCACAAAAAAAAAAAGTACTAGATATGGCCACCTCAAATGTTTAAGTACCTCCCACTTCTAGATGTAGTAAGGTAACATTATGTTGACCTATAAAAAGGTAAAGTTGGGTGTATTGACTTACAAGATAAGTATCTTTGTCTTTTAACGTGTAATTTTGATGAAAATTAGAGATAAGTCTAGACTGAAGAATTCAGAAAAAAAATACTTTTAATGTTGTTAATAGTTTAGAAACATGAAGATTTAGATGTCATTCCAGTAGGAATATTTATTCAAAAAAAAATAATATTGTGATTGTAGAAAATTTTATCTAAGCGTATCATGGTGTAAAGGTATGATAACAATATTAGAAAAAAAGGTTTCTGGGAAGCCTAATATAACTAGAAACCAACAACTACCTTTTTTAGAAAATCTATTTTTCAAAATGAGTATCGCCCAATATAATATATTTAAAGCGATGTATTACAATGAGTAGATTTAAGATATAAGAAATTTGTAATTCATAAATATGATACATACAATGCTTTGGACCTGGTGAATATTCCAAACATGTTGAAAGTTCTTGTCTGATAGTTTATAGTGAGAATTGCATCAATCTTATTAATTGGCTTCATACAAAGTATTGCCATGTTGATTGATATTGCACTTGTAGAATTTTTCCTATAACTATATTATACTATACCATATCATATTCATCACGAACTATTCTATGTTGTTATCAGAAAAGGTTATTTTCTACTACGTCAGATTCTGGCTGATAGCTAAGCTGCGAAGATTGTAACGCATGTGTTTCACACACGCTTGTACAGTGTAATGGCATTTGCTTCTTTTTATATCTCGCTCCCACCGCACTGATAATTGAACCTGTTAGGCTTGCCTTATCATGCAATAGTTGGTTTGATTTTTTTTCCTTGACGTTCTTGCTCGTAGGTACATGTATATAAGCATGTTGTATGTTCAATAAAGTTTAGTTGTAATCCTCTCACCTATCTGTTATAACCTAACACCCCATTCGCACAAGACTGTTCGAAAACCTGATGCTTATAATATCATCATTACATCTGAGGACAACTTATTCAAAATAATTTCAAAAACCCTTTTGCGGATGATAGAGAGCGGCGAAGGTTCAGTGTTTCTCTCCTCATTCCCAGAGAAGAAAATGTGTAGGACAACTTTCTGGAAATTAAAAAGTTTATGTCATTAAGAGTAGCGAAAATCTCTTCAAAGTTTGTCAACCCACTGACTCAGACTTACTTTGTGGAAGCCTCGAACATTCTCAAGTCAAGTAAGGTCATCAAATAGATGCTTTCATCGTCTTTCCTTCCTCGACAAGAACGGCATGCTCAAATTAAAGAGAAAATTTTGGATATTCTAATCTTTTATCTTTCGTTTGAAAAAAATAACTTTCAAGAAATACCTCTTACGAGTCTGGGCGTATGCTTTTTTCTGTAAATACCCATTATAATTATGATTGGAAATGATTTATATCCAGTTAATAACACAGGATCCGTTGTCCACTAATATGCCGTAAGTGGAATGTAATTAAATTTAACTATATCTAAACTACTTAATCTTTTTTACACTTTCATTGATTACTTTTTGCGGAAACCTCATACCTAAAAATATCACCTGCATTTAACAAATGGATTATAAGAAGATAAATTATATCCTAGTAAAATTATTTGTAAGGGTAATTAATCCATTCTCATATGATTTGGTAGACGATGCCAGAGAGGGACAAACATTTGTTTCTGCCCAACTTAGACTTGGCTTGAGATGATGGCTTAATGCCATTCACACTGCACCGTCACATCACGTCATGTCACCGTTCCGTCAACCATGCTAGTTATTTACACTATTCATCACGCCATCGTCTCATCACATCTCATCATCGTTCCGTAAAAAAGTTTTCCATGCAAATAAATAAACGTGTTCACAATAAACGGTTTATACCACCCGTGTGTCACACGAGAGTCCATAGTAACGACATTTATCTTTTTTGTATATATTATCCTTTGTATTTTCGCTCTCCCCTCGCACTGACAGCAACTTGTTTTAACATGTCTGCATATTCCATTGTTAAGTGTTAACATAACCGGTTGCCGGTTGACAAGAAATATCATGTCTGTATTTTGTGACCTTCTTACCGGGACCTTGTGTCATAGTAAAGTTACTCAGTTGCTTTCATACCGCTTTTGAGTCACAACTTACTCTTGGCTCGTCACAGGTTCATCACCGTCACAGCACCATCATATCAGGGCACCGTTACGTCACGGATAATTTCCAAGAATATTTTGACGTGACGTGATGTGATGTGACGTGACGGTGCAGTGTGAATCAACCTTTACAAAAGTATCAGCAGAACTGGTGGTTAATGAGTTAATCTCTTAATCGAGAGCTATTTGACTGGATGTACTGTTGACTTTTCCCTTATTGTGTTAGTGAGTTTTAACTATATTCAGTACTCTCACTGAGAATCAATTATTCGATTTGCAGCAGTTCACCGACTCACTTTCAGACAATTCCTAAGGGCTGGCAGTGGTCAATTAGCCCTTTTTGATCTAGGAGACTCTTTGATGACGACGTCCCTTCTCTTATTAAATAGGAAATAATGGAACAGCTTCTAGTGCTGTGATGTGTACCTTTGTGGATGTGTTTGCCAGGAAATTCCATCCAAACTTTCAGAACTTTCGTAGGATTCTGCAACAAATTCCAGTTTCAAAAAATATCGCTGTAACAGTAAATCTTTCCTCCTCCATGTTTTACAATAAAGAATTATTAAATATCTATACATTATGATAATGAGTTTTCCATATAGATATTTCACGTTATATGAAAATTTTCAGTGACATTTTACTTTCCTGGTATTGCTCATGTAATCCTTTCGAATAATTTCCATTTTTTTACCTTTTTGAAAAGAATAGTACGTAGTTTTTTATTTATAGCCACACTTGAAACCGACATTATATGATCCTACTGTTACAGCTCTCTCTCTCTCTCTCTCTCTCTCTCTCTCTCTCTCTCTCTCTCTCTCTCTCTCTCTGTCTTTTTTTAAGTAATGTTTTTGTAATACATATATATATATATATATATATATATATATATATATATATATATATATATATATATATATATATATATATATATATATATATATTTTTTTTTTTTTTTGGGCTCAGGCCATGTCATCCTGATGGAAGTTTCTTTAGGGTAGCCTCCTAGGGTATATATGAATACGGTGATATTCCAAGAGAATTTTACCTTAAGGTATCCAGAATTCTAACTCCCGGAGCGAATATCCCTAAATAAACTTAACATGGGATATCGCGTAATATCAGAGGACGTATTTTTGACACGCCACATAGCTATCTTCACCCTGAATAAAATTAACACTTCGAGGGGTCAAAGTGGCAAGAAAACGAAAAACGAGAGCCGTTAATAAGGTACCTCTCCTATCCCGCTTCGAGTGTGTACACAATGCCGCCGACAGCGCCATCTTTATTCTTTATCGCGTAGCTCAACTACTCAGTGTTTTCCCATTGTTTTCTCGTAATCTTGAATTATTTCAACATTACGATGATTTTTCCAGCCTCTTCTGCCAATGGAAAGTTTTTTGTATTATCTATATTATGTATAAATGTAAGCTTTTGGTGTTTTGAAATAAATCGAAAGCGATGTTAACGTAAACAAGAGCTGTTGCCTACCGAAGACGTCCTGGACGCTGTCGCTCGGTATGCATGAGTCATTTAGTTAGCCAGAGCGACGTTCCCGGTCCTTATGCTTTAATAAATCTAGCTATTTAGCTTTAAAAATAGGAATTCTTTATATGATGCCCTTAGTAATTCAGTTTCGGCGATTGAGGTAACCGATCCTGGCCTACGCTAGGCTTTGTAGCCTTAGCATCTGGCCTTAGTACTTTCATGCATGATATACAGATTTCCGTGTGTTTTAAATTATTTGGAGCTATAGGCATTTTTAAACATATAAGATATTGCTGAATATTTTTCTTCCAAGACTGTATACGAGAGAGTTTCGGTGATTTAGGTAATCGATTCTCTCCGCACCTAGGTTAGTAGCCTATTGGGCTTTAGTATACTTTCGCACACTTCCCCGGTTGTTCTTTTCTCCTCTGGAGATTAAAATCAATCCCTTTTCCTACTGAGTTAAGCCTTAGGCTTAACCCTAGTGGTTTTATCTGAATAGTATTCAGGTATAACTATATCAGGGTGTTTCTGTACTAATCCTGTAACCAGAGTATCTGGTTTCAGGTTTGGGCAGAACATCAGAGTAATTAGTCTGGGATCTGTATTTTTCTGGCACAGAGAATGAAATTCCTTTGCTAGGTTAGGAACAGACATAGGAGGCTTAGCCTCCCTAGACCACATCCGAAGGTTTCTGTACAAGATGATTCCTGCTTCTAGTGATCTAGCAGACTAGTCCAGTGTTAATGTTCTCGGATTGAAGGATAAGATTCTTCATTTCCTAGTGAATAACAACATCAAACTTTGTTTTGGTATTGAAGGAGGTGGCAAGTGTTGCTGACCTCCCTCCCCTAGATAATCCCTAGGCTAGGATGAGCTTTCTTGGCCGTTGGGATAAATCCCATACTAGAGCAAAGTTTGCAGGACCCTCTTTCCCCTTTCCCCCCTATCCTTAGTAATAGCCTAGCTATTACAACTCTTGGCCGTCGTTCTTTATTTGTACCTAGAGTAGGTTATGATGTGGAACTGGCTCAGTCCTCTGACGGCCGGCAAGATCGTACCGGGCAGCAGAGGCCTCCCTTGGTCTTACATCCATGTCTGTCAGTAGAGCCCGGCAGGCGATGGATAGAAGGAAGCCTGAATTTTATATTCTCCCCTTCCTTATATTCACTCTTTCTGGATGGAGGGCTGTAAGGCAGTACCGCCTTATATGCTTACAATCATTCTGTTTTCTTATTAGTGTATGTACCTCTAGCCCGGCTGCCGGCGCAGGTGGAAGTTCTCTGGTTCATTTTTTACTGCCGGCCGGCATAGATAGCCTACCTTTGCCAGCCGGCAACAGAAGCACACCATAAGATCTGCCGGCTGCTAAGATTAGCGGCCAGCAACCGGGTGCTATTGTTTTTGGTTGCCGCGGCACACAAACTGAACCGGCGATCTGCCACGCAGTAGTCTAAAGGTAGTATACCTTGGAACTATATTAAGGTACGTGCCGGCCGGCAGGATATTATATTGTATACAGTAGCCAGTATTTTTACAGTATAGTATATACTGCATGGAGAAAACCATAGTATGGAATTTATTGTAACACTAAGTTCTTCCAACATACTTGGTGTTGCCTTGTGCAGCCTTTTGTTGAGACAGTACAGAATGAGGAAAATGAGTTCTATTTTTTATTAATTTTCCGGTATATTAAAATTCTTGATAATGGTGTGAGCTACACCTACATTTTCCTCTGGGAAATATGATGAAGGTTATTCTAGAATGAGTTTTAACCTTAATTTTATTATCTGGAAGGTTACAGCAATTGGCTGGAAATACAAGTATGTGTCTTTCCTTTTCTCCTTTCTAGCTTGATTATTATAAGCTATATATATTAATATTAGTTATCCAGTGATATGCCTTCGCTTGATACTCATGGAATTTCTTCTCTTTACAGGAGGACCATCCGAAGTGAGGGAGCATGATTTGCAAAATCCCCAGCAAGAACTTCTGTGGACATGAGTTGTGCAGGAGGCACGCAGCATGCGTAGTTTCCAAAGGTGATCTCCGGTATTGGGACCCTCAGGTATGTACCATTTGCACTAACCTGATTACCGAGGCATTTGACACCCCTAAATCGGCGGAGTCAAGGGACGTAGCTAGGGAAAAGCTTCGAACCTGGGTGAGGGGCTTCCAAAAGAATACTTCTGGCCCCTATCTTCCAAGCGAGAAGATGATGGCTTACCTTTTTCCTAAGGCATTGGAGGATGCAGTGATTCCTCAGCCTCATACGGAGATCCCGTTAGTTCAGATTCAGTTTGATTCTGAAGTCTCGGACGCCCTCCAAGACAACGATAGGATGTCTGAGGTGTCTGAGTACACCGAAAAGGACCTTCTGGCAGAAGGACAAGAAGAGGAGCTGACCCAGGCTCCTGATACTGAAGAAGAAGAAATCGACGAGGTGTCGGTTACATCGGTTCAGGCCCCTGAACCTGTTCCCTCATCATTGTTTGCTCTCCCAGATAATCTGGGAAGGACTCTCTCTTCCATCGTTGAAGATGATGGCTTACCTTTTTCCTAAGTCATCGGAGGATGCAGTGATTCCTCAGCCTCATACGGAGATCCCATTAGTTCAGATTCCGTTTGATTCTGAAGTTTCGGACGCCCTACAAGACAACGATAGGATGTCTGAAGTGTCTGAGTACACCGAAAAGGACCTTCTGGCAGAAGGACAAGAAGAGGAGCTGACCCAGGCTCCTGATACTGAGGAAGAAGAAATCGACGAGGTGTCGGTTACATCGGTTCAGGCCCCTGAACCTGTTCCCTCAACATCGTTTGCTCTCCCAGATGATCTGGGAAGGACTCTCTCTTCCATCGTTGATATGATTCAACAGATGCAGAAGAAGAATGATGAAAAGGAAGCTGCAATGAAGTTGGAGATGCGGAGACTTGCAGCGTCACGTGGGCCCCAGAAGAAGCTCAACGTGAAGGATCTTCCTTTGTGCTTGGATGCCAATCCTTGGAGTTATGCCGAGCACATGCCTATGACAACTGAGAAGATTGTCATATCGGAGAAGTTGGGTTCAGTTCCCTTTGAAGAAGTGGAATTCTGAACCAACAAGGAGTCTTATCCGGACTGCTATATCCGTCTTAGGAAGGAGGCAGCCTCAAAGGAAGAGACGGAGCCGAAGGAGGTCATAGTTTTTTACCATAGTAAGGCACAGGCCTTACTGACGAGCTCGATGAAAGAGAGGGGCTTCACAAACTCAAAGGTACCAGCTTTGAGTAAGAAGCATCCTTCCTTTGTCGCTTCTCCTACCAGAGCCTTTCCCTTTATGGAGAAGGTGGTTGAGGCAGGGAAACCATGTCCCTCCTTGGAGGAATGTAAGCCGTTGTCGCTGACCTTACCCATGAACCAGAAAGACTGGAAGGACGTTCACCTTACCTTCTCAGTCGGGAAGTTGGAGGCCAATATTTCCGGACGTCAGTTCGGTGAGGACCTTCCAAAGCTGTCCAATTTTTTCTTGCGCAGGGAGCAAGAGACAAAAGCGAGACTTGCTGCATCGATGTCCTTACAAACGACTCTGGAGACGATGGCAAGTGATCCAAGATATGTTCATGGTAGTGGCCCAAACCCAACTGGACACAGTGACAAAGGGTCTCTATAGTTTTATCAAAGCTAGGAGAGGTTGTAGAGATCTCCTCTTGTATATGGGGTAAGGACCTCTTCCCTAATGAAGTGGTCAAAGAGGTAGTGGATAAGGACGCCATGGAGAATAGGAACCTTCTCCAGATGTGGAGTCTAACTCTTACAAGAAAGTCTTCCCTGGATGAGGGTCCCAAACCTAAAAGGAAGACAAGGAAGCCTAGGCTATCCTCTCGGCCAGCCAAGCCTTACAGACAGCAGCAGCAACAACTTCCAGCGACCGCAGTGCCACAGATGATGGCACCAACCCCAGCCACGTACCAGTTGGTACCTCAAGCCGTGACAACTCAGTCACCGGCGTTGAACCCAGCATTTCAAAGGCAGACAACTACCTTTCGCCCAAGAGCTACAGGAACAGCCAGAGATTCATCTAGACGCCCTTCAAGAGGAAGGGGGTTCAGGGGAGGACACGGTCAAGGAGGCATGGCCTCAGGTCCACAACAGCAGAAGTGAGATGCTTCCGGTAGGAGAGAGACATCATCTTTTCGGGATCGTTGGACCTTCGATCCCTGGGCCCACAGCCTAATCAAGAATGGACTGGGTTGGAGTTGGTACAGTACTCCACTTCCATTCCCACAATTCTTCCAACATTCTACCCCCGTTCTGGAAGAATATATTCGAGAACTCTTGGAGAAAAGAGTAATCCTAAGGGTAAAGTCCATCAAGTTCCAAAGAAGGCTTTTGTGTGTTCCAAAGAAGGACTCAGAATAACTCAGAGTCATTCTGGACTTGTCGCCGCTCAACAAGTTCATAGTGAACTACAAGTTCAGGAAGCTGACACTTCAACACATAAGGACTCTACTGCCCAAACGGGCATACACCGTCTCTATAGACTTGTCAGACGCTTATTGACACATTCCAATCAGTCGTCACCTCTCCTCCTACCTAGTGTTCAATCTACAACGAAGACTTTATGCCTTCGCAGCCATGCCATTCGGGCTAAACATAGCCACAAGGATTTTCACGAAGCTTGCGAACGCAGCTGTCCAGCAATTACGCCTAAAGGGAATCCAAGTAGTGGCCTACTTGGACGACTGGCTGGTGTGGTCAGCATCCAGGACAGAATACATGCAAGGCTCCAAAAGGTGATGCAGTTCCTGGAACATCTAGGATTCAAGATCAACATGAAAAAGTCTCGACTTTCTCAATCTCAAAAGTTTCAGTGGCTGGGAATCCACTGGAACTTACTGTCAAACCAGCTTTCCATTCCTGTGAAGAAGAGGAAAGAAATAGCAGGTTCTGTCAAGAGACTACTAGAATCCAAAAGGATATCAAGACGCGAACAAGAGAGAGTGCTGGGCTCTCTTCAGTTTGCCTCAGTAACAGAGCCTGTGCTAAGAGCACAGCTAAAGGATGCAACCGGAGTTTGGAGAAAATATGCATCAATCGCACGAAAAGATCTGGTAAGACCAATACCGACTCGTCTGTGAATGCTTCTCAAAGCCAAGAAACTGAAGAAATCGGTACTTCTTCAGCGACCTCCCCCCTCTATGACTATTCATACAGACGCTTCGAAGGAAGGATGGGGAGGTCATTCTCACCGGAAGAAAGTCCAAGGAGCTTGCTCCAACCTATTCAAGAAGTTTCATATAAACTTTCTGGAAGCCATGGCAGTACTTCTTACACTGAAGAAAGTTTCTCCTTGCCACTTGATCCACATAAGATTGGTCCTAGACAGCGAGGTGATAGTGGAATGCCTGAATCGACATGGGTCGAGGTCACCTTAAATCAACCAAGTGATGTTGGACCTTTTCTGGCTAGCGGAAAAGAACAGATGGCACTTGTCAGCAGTTCACCATTAAGGTGCTCGCAATGTCACGGCGTACACTCTATCCAGGTTCACACCGATAGAGTCAGAATGGTCCCTGGACGCAGGATCATTCTCTTTCATCTTGAGTCAAGTCCCGGAACTGCAGATAGACCTCTTTGCGACGAAGGACAACAAGAAGTTACATCATTACGTGTCCCTGTACAAGGATCCTCTAGCGGAAGCAGTGGACGCTATGTCCCTCGACTGGAACAGATGGTCCAGGATTTACCTGTTCCCTCCACACAACCTTCTATTGAGGGTCGTCGACAAACTGGGATCTTTCAAGGGGAAAGCGGCAATAGTGGCTCACAAGTGGCCGAACAGCGTTTGGTTCCCTCTGGCATTAGAACTACGATTGAAGTTTCTGCCACTATCGGATCCAGTTTTGACTCACGAGTTCAAAAGTCCACTGTCTTCGCTTCATCACAGAAAACCCGGAACCTGCATCTCATGATTTTCTCTCCCTAGCAGTGAGAAAAAGAT
>NC_090729.1:14342389-14364889 GCF_036898095.1 Palaemon carinicauda | reverse complement strand
TAGGAAAAAAAATTGTGAATTAGTTTGTGAAAGGAGATATATTTTGCGTATAATCGAATATATCTAAATGAAATATTATTTCAGCCTGGATAACCCTAAGTAACATTATTATAGCGTAACCATTCCCCCCACCTCTCTCTCTCTCTCTCTCTCTCTCTCTCTCTCTCTCTCTCTCTCTCTCTCTCTCTCTCTCTCTCTCTCTCTCTCTCTCTTCCGGAGCAATTAAAGTTTCTGTGAAAAAAAGAATCTTTAAAATCAATTAAAAAAAAATAATTTCAATTATTTTTCTGATATTGCTTTACACTAGTGACATGTAACAAGTCTACAAGAATTAGTTTGAACAGTTTTGATTAGCTTTATATTTCCTCTTCCATTTATTTCATTATCCTTGAACTCCAAAACAGTTATTTGTTTCATACCTCTAGAGGTATCCTGAATTTATTACTAATCACGATGTAAACTGAGCAATCCTCCTAAAATTAATTGCTAAAGGCCAAAAGACCTTATGCCATCTGAATCGAACTAAAGTCTGCTGAGGATTTTTATGACCTTTGCGGAGAAAAAATCTCTTACATAAACAGGATTTTATCCACAATATTCAGATTTCACAATAGTGAATTTATCTTTATATGATTAAGACATTTTATGTATTGGTTTCCTCTATTTCATTACTTTTATTTCAATTATATTTTGGATATTTAGTAGTTCTACTGACTAGTTCCCCTTGATAGTCAGAATACTTAAAAATCGTTTGTAGGGATTTGTTTAGATTTTTAAGATGGCAACAATGCAGAATATGTTCGCAATGTCTGACAACTAAGTACTGGTGATTTGTTGTAGGAACGTCAGTTGGTTTTCCATTATTAATTGGTGTTTACTCCAAACACTTTACGGAATTTGACGTCGAGTAAATGCTAATTTACAGATACCTGGGTAGATTTCTCGATAGAATTTTAATATTTTTCTCTCCTCATCTGAAGTTGGGTCCAGTTATACTATAATTTGAAAACTTTTTTTTACTAAACCTTATCAATTAAGTACTTACACAGAAATTTCGAAAGCATAACTGAGATAAACAACCAATACTTGCAAACAGCCCCCATTCTGTAAGATAGGACAGACAACACTCGACAAATAATGAAATAACAGTTTCATCAATATTCGAGATACCCCAATCATCGAAAACCGTTTTTGAACTATTTGATGAACTTTGCTATTCATTTTAAGTGGTTTTTTTTTCCAGGTCATTATTAAGGGATAGAAATCAGAAATAGAAATCCATATTAAGAAGAAAACTGATCACAGTGCTTAGAAAGTAATGAGGAAAAAACATGAAAACTGTACTGTATTTTCGACAAGGTTCTGCGATTCATATTACCAAATGAAAGAACACATACGTATACAGTTTTCCATCATCTTCATCATTCGCGCACTAGACACCAACCAGGCAAGACGTCTCCCAGCTCTCTCTCTCTCAGCAGTCACGTAGCAGCAGAGATTCGGCTCGGACCGACGAAGCCCCGCCTCCCAGTCCTACCCCCATCCTTACTCCCCCCTACCCACCCAACCTTCTCCTCTCCGTACGCTATCTCTCTCTCTCTCTCTCTATCTCTCTCTCTCTCTCTCTCTCTCTCTCTCTCTTGTAACTCTACTAACCATCAGTAGCCCTTTATCCCCGGAGTTGCCGTTGTGGTCTTAAAACTCTCTGGGGATACTGGGTATTGCTGCCACGTTTAGGCTCCTACTCCCTTGTAGTGCCTACTTAGGATAGTTTGTTAGCCATAAAACACTGCCTTCTATAAAGTGTTACTAATACCTGTTTTCTATTATTCACTATTATTCATTAGTTTTTTGGTTCTCGCGCCCTCAATTCAATTTTAAACTTGATCTTTTTATAGTTCCCTTAGGGACCTAAATTTTTTGCATCCATTCATAGTATTAAATCTCGCCTCCAGCCATTGCAACATTATTAAAAGTTAAAACATCGAGTCCCGTAAATTTACGTGAAACCCCCGTAGTTTTTTTTCGCTAATTTCCCCCATAAGAACACTTAAGGTTTTAAGAAATTTTTTTTTTTTTTTTCATTTTCATATTCAATGTATCTAATTAATGTCTTATCTCTCATATCTTCACGATGGGTAAAGTGAAGATAAAGGACACTAGTCAGGGCACTGACAGTGAGTCCCGTCGCCTGGAAATATGGCGTTTGTTGCAAGATAATTCCCTCTACATTCATAAATTAGAAACATCTAACAAATGTTTCTATGCTATTGCTGACGAATCCAATATTGAAAAACTGATCAACCCTTAAGAAAAGGAAATTTTCCTGCGCAGGAACTTTGAAATTCTCGACCTCCCTCACCTGAATGCCCAGAGGACCCTAGTGGTCACTCAGGCCGACGCCCCTATTTACACCCAATCTTCTGACGACCTTAAGCATGACATCGAAACACGGAACAATGTAAAAGTCTCTGAAGTGATCAAATTGCCTAACACCCACTCCACTTTCAAGATTAAAATGGACACTGTACAGATGGTGAGAGACTGCCTGGTTAAGGGACTTCTCATTTCCGGACAGTCCTTTCCCCCCAAATTCTTGAGGCAGGAAGTTCACGTTGCATTACCCCAGTGTATGAGATGCTATAAATATGACCATGTCAAGAAAGATTGCCCTAAGCCAGATACTTACAAGATATGCTCAGTCTGCACCTCTGTGGATCACTGCTGGACGGAGTGCCCTAATGGTAGCAACCATAAGTGCATTACTTGCAGTGGTGACCACCCAACAATGGCTGCAAGATGCCCTACCAGAAAGACTATGGTTAAGGAACAAGCCAAAATCTTAAGGACTCAACACTCTCTGACGACTCCAACCATATCCTTCGCCCAGGCCACAGCCCCTAAGGCAAATAACTCTACTGCTAACTCTGCCCTCCCAGTACAGAACTCCCTATCACTACAGCAAATTACAGTTATGAACACAGCCATAATAATGGCCAATCTCAGTGAGGCTGTTGAACCTGGCACCTATCAGTCTATGGTAGATGCTTTTTACAAAGCTAATGGCCTGCCACTAGTCAAGATCCCCACTGAGGCCATTAAATTGGCTAGCAAAGTCTCGAACCTCTTAAGATCAGGAACCCAGACTGACCCCACTCCCCCTCAGGCTCAACAAGGACCCCAGACTGACACTGACCACCCACAGGCTCTCACTAATACCGATGACATGGAGACAGAGGATCTCAGCAGAAAAAAGAGTTCTCAGTGACTCTGATTCTGACATCTCAGCACCCATCAATCCAGCTAAAAAGCAGCCCCTACCCTCCACCTCAGCAGTTGTTCAAGTTCATGTCGAAGAATCACAAGGAGCCACCGCCCTCCCTCCCCTCCCCCTCTCTAATCAAACTAAGGTAACTAAAATTGGTTTCAGGCTATATACAGCGATCAACACCACAACCCCCTCATC
Source organism: Palaemon carinicauda (assembly GCF_036898095.1). Taxonomy (NCBI): domain Eukaryota; kingdom Metazoa; phylum Arthropoda; class Malacostraca; order Decapoda; family Palaemonidae; genus Palaemon; species Palaemon carinicauda. The sequence continues at coordinate 14,361,423 of NC_090729.1, read as the reverse complement.
AGCTACTCATGAATCCTTAAAGAAAATGATCTTCGAATCACAGACCCTCAAATACCTTTACACAGAAAAATTAGATAACGACACAGTAATTGGACTAATAAACAGTGGCTCAATACAACTGAATAAGTATGTCCCAAGACTCACTAGGTTGAACAACGACAGATTCAGGAGGTTGGTCTCCGGTTTCTACGACATAAGTAAAAGACGGTTACCCTAATGGACACTCTCATAGTACTCCAACACAATGTCCTGAAGTGGACTTTCCTTCGTAGCAGGGAACTTATTAATATTTATTCCTCTCTCTCCCCACATCTCATCCTTCTCAATTCCACAGGCATTCCGAATTCCTCTCGCATCAAAATCTGGAACTATAATGTTTTCCAAAGCAACATCTCTGGAGAACAGAGCGCCGGGATAGCTATAGCGGTCAGACGGGATATTACAGTCAAGTTAATAGACGGTTTCAACCACGACCTTTTAGCAGTTGAACTGCTAACGGTACGTGGACCGGTGGTAGTGGCAACCACCTACCTACCCCCCAGAAACCCAATTTTCCCACAACAGGATATACTCTCATTGATGAGACGTAATATCCCAGTCTACCTGCTGGCTGATCTCAACGCAGCTTACACGGCCCTTGGCCACAACAGTACTAACCCAGTAGGGAATCTTATAAACGTCCTATTGAATAGGAACCTTATAAGATTCCTAGGACCAGATTTTGACACATACTTTCATAGAAGAACCTCGGGCAAGCCAGACATTCTCCTTTCTAATAGACTGCACATTTTTAATTATTCACTCACTCAAGGCCCTCTAACCACTTCTGACCTTATTCCCTTAGTTTTAAAACTTACTGTGAGACCCATTTTGGTACCTACTAGTCCTACACTTGACATCAATAATGCTGACTGGGAACGTTTCAAAGACTCACTCGATGACTCTCTCTCGAACTATGATGAACCAAACAATGTCCTGAAAGATAAAACCTACATAGATGACAAACTAGCTTTCTGGTATAGGTTGATAAAGGAAGCTTCAGAGCAGTATATCCCCATCAAAACCCACAGGATCCTACCCTACACCAAGGAAACTGACCTCCTCAAACTGCTACAATTCCGATACAAACAGGCCATAGATCAAATTAATATTCAGGGCCCATCAAGGCATATCTTAGAATATATCCATGACATCCAAGAACGAATCAAAATCGAATCTGTAGAACTTATTAATTCAAACTGGGACACTCTCTTGAACAAGTGTGAGATCTCCTACAAAGACCCAGGTAAATTCTGGAGAATGGTTAAGAATCTTTTAGGTTCGTCCTCAGATCCCGCAGCCTACATCATCAACAACAATGAGAAGGTCTATACTCCTCGGGATCAGGAGATCGTTTTCAGGGATTTCTGGTCGAGCATCTTTAGCATTGACCCAGTAGAAAATCGCAGGTTTGATCAGCAACACGAGCGACATGTCATGGCGGCAATCCATGATCATGCTGATCGCATAATCCCTCACGATTTGGTAGATCTTGGGAGGCTTGACGAGGACGACTCCTTCTTGAAACCTATCCAACTCCAGGATATTATTAATATCATTAATCAGTTTCAAAACAAAGCTCCTGGCCAATCAAAAGTCAATAAAACTATACTAAAAAATCTTCCCAATTCAATGCTCTCCTTTCTTTGTCATATCTTAAATGAGTCCCTAAGCATGGGCTACTGGCCAAACTTTTTCAAGAGAGCTGTACTTCCCTTTATAGGGAAAAAGGGTAAAGACCTAACCTCAGTTTCGAATTATAGACCAATATCCCTATTAGAGACCCCGGGGAAAATATTTGAAAAGATAATAAAAGTTAGGTTCGAGGAGTTCTTGGATGATAATTTACTTGTAAACAAGAATCAGTATGGGTTCACTCATGGCAAGGGGACCCAACTAGCATTAGCCAGGTTGTACGAATTCATAGCAGTTAAGAAAAGTTTAGGGTGTGGATGTAACTTAATTTCACGAGATGTAAGTAGAGCCTTTGACAAGGTCTGGCATGAGGGCTTAGAATACAAACTTTTAGAAGCACAATTGCCAGATATTTTAACCAGACTGCTGTGCAACTTTTTAGATGACCGGGTTGCCATGATCAAAATTAAAGATTATATAGGGCCAGAGTTCCAACTGCTCTCAGGAGTTCCTCAGGGTAGTGTTCTCTCCCCCACTCTATATAACTTCTATATTAAGGACACTCCTCCACCTGCAGAAGGCTGTCTTCAGATCATATTTGCCGATGATCACACCCAAGTGATAACCCATCCTAATAAACATAAATTTTATTTACAGAGAAAGACAGTCCGTGAATTAACAAAAATCAATAATTACGAAAGGAAATGGAAAATAACTACAAATATTAACAAATTCCAATTATTGTCAATAACGGTCAACAATCCTCCTCCTATAATCATAGATAACATCCGTATCCCATACACAAATAATGCAAGAATACTTGGGTGTACATTCAAACGGTCTGGCTTGCTTTCCCATGTTAAAGCAAGAATTAACATTTCCAAAGCGACTGACAGTAGGCTAAAAAGATTCAAGGGGTTATCCACTAAAACACAACTGAGGCTCTATAAATCCCTAGTAAGACCACAACTAGAATACCCTACCGTAATATTTAGCAATATCAGTAAGTCTTCATTGAGTAAAATGCAAGCCGTTCAAAACACAGCTCTGAGGCGAGCCTATAAGGAGGCGCCTCCCTATTTTAACAAAATACTTGATCTCCATCAACTTTCTAAGTTGGAACCCCTCAATGTTAGGTTTCACAGGCTTAACCAAAAAACCTGGGACAAACTAGCCATTGACGATGACGACCTTTACGCAATTACAAGGACTCTTTCCAACGGACATACTCGGGATCACAACTGGTGGAGGAGACTAGATCCCAAAATCAATTGTGATTCACCCCGGCCGAGATATATCTCCACCGGTTAATTCAATTCAAATCCTTAACCATCATTAATCATTAATTCAATTAAATTCATTAATTTCACATTCATAACCCATAATCTGCCATCATATTTTTGCCTTCAAAGGGGGACATCTAACATTTAACATTCTTATTGCAACAGGGCTAGATGCGTGAACCAAAAAACGTTTCCTTTCCTCCTCTATCCACTCTACCTTATTACCTAACATTGCAAGAGGGTCTGCCCCTCTCTTTTACTCTCCTCCTATACTTCTTTTTCTCACTTTTTCTTCTCCTACCCCTCCCGAGTACCTGCTTTTGGGCTATAAACTGGATTGTATCCAGGGGTACTCTTCCTTATCCTTATCCCCTATTCCCCACTTCCCTATCCCTATCCCTATCCTATCCTATACAGTTTTCTTTATGGATATGGTGTGAGGGAAAGCATAACATTAATGATATTAAAGCAAATGTTTAATAATAATTCGAAATAGAATATGAGTAGGATATTGACCACCATACGTAGGACATCATATGACAAATAGTCTACGACCAACTTTTTTTTTTTAAATAATATAAAAGACACCAAACCTTCCTAAAGTTTTAAGATGAATGTGGCGGGAGGAAACGCTACACTCAAAACATTCAACTTTCTTGAAATGGCCTTTGTTAACTTGTTAACATATCAAAGGGAAGGGGCACATAGTTTGTGTTTTGGGTCAGGAATTTGAGGTAAGCTCTCATTTTAGATCTCAAATGTCCCAAGAGAACTATCAAAAATTAAAACCTAGAAATACTATTTCAGAAAACGTTGAACTATTCTTGACAATTTCATTCTAAAAACATGTTGCTTCCTTTACTTGAAGTACTTAAACAAAACCTTTTTCTTTCAGAGAAATGAAATTTGCTATAATTGTTACGAAAGGAGTACAGACGAATATTATAAAATATATCATAAGATTGTTCTCTCTTTCTGGACAGTAAAATACATTCAAAGAAAGGAACAATATGATTCAAAATGATTTGGTCATGAAATGATATAAAGTAGAATACTGTAATATCAATGAAGAGTTTAAAATTTTTGCATCAATATAATAGCAACGTCTTATGTTGTCTGCGAACATTTGTCATAGGGCTCACTGAGAGCCTTTTGCATTTCATGTCAAATTAACGTGGACCCGACACCAAATAAAATTTAGACATTATGTTCCTGGTGAAGAGAAGGATTATGTACAATGTAATACCAGAAAATGCAACATGATGATATACACGTCATCGTATCATTAAAACTATATAATACTAAATATCTCCTTTTTAAACAGACGATACTGCTTAAAATGTTAATGATGATCGCATGTCTCCCAAATAATAATTATAGGAGAAATCTTAAAATTTTATATATATATATATATATATATATATATATATATATATATATATATATATATATATATATATATATATATATATATATATATATATATATATATATTGTTTATGATGCAAGAACTTTCTAGTGATTTCTAATTTTCTTCAATGGCGGGACTAAACATGAAGGAAGTAGCAGATGAGCCTTTGAAGAAAATCCAAATCACGAAAGAAAGAAATGGACAGCAATGAATAGGTTCTAAAATTCGATGGAAGGTGTAGAGTGTGACATTAAAAGGAGGAGGAGTTCATACGAGGACGGCTCCTGAACAACTAACTTAATTTAGAGTAAACATGTTTACAATCGACAGTTTATGTCAGAAAGGTTATCAGTGACATACATGTATATAACATAACAATAAAACGACCATAGAATTCATCTTTATAAGCAGTTATTTTCAGGAATTAACACACTGAATACCTTTTAGCATTTATGAATTTAAGTAAGAGCAAGCCGTTCAGTTTCTGAAAAATAAAAAAGGGAGGAATGAATCTGTGAGTACACCATAGTGAGCAAATATGAAATATAAGGAATTGGTGAGAATGGCGATTTGTTTGAGCAGATATTTCTAGGATTGATGCGGAGAACCAGGTTTGAGAGTAGATATTTTGAGGAGTGATGCGGTGATTGTTTTATTGAGTAGATATTTTGAGAATTGATGCGGGGAGTCATGTTTATAAGTAGATATTTTGAGGACTGATGCGTAGAGCTTATGTTTGAGAGTAGATATTTTGAGGAGTGATGCAGTGATTCTGTTTTTGAGTAGATATTTTGAGGAGTGATGCGGAGAGTCATGTTTATGAGAAGATATTATGAGTAGTGATGAGGAGAGTCATGTTTATGAGTATATATTTTGAGGAGTGATGCGGAGAGTCATGTTTATGAGTAGATATTTTGAGGGTTGATGTGGAGAGCCTATGTTTGAGAGTAGATATTTTGAGAAGTGATGCAGTGCTTCTGCTTTTGAGTGGATATTTTGAGGATTGATGCACAGAGCCTATGTTTGTGAGTAGATATTTTGAGTAGTGATGCAGAGATTCTATGTTTGTGAGTAGACATTTTGTGGAGTGACCAGGGGAGTATAGGCATCTCTGTGAGAAGATATGTTGAGGAATTGCAATGTTAGTTATTCATTCAGATCAGCTAGGCTATATGGAGGGAAGAATGCATCAAGTCTAGTCTTATAAGCAGATATGTGAAAAAATGATCAGGTGAGTCTATCATTATGAGCTGATAGCATAGGGAATGACTAAATCAGTCTACCTTTCGAGCAGATTTATAAAGGAGTCAGGCGGTGAGTCCATCTTTGGAAGCGTAATACAAAATGGAATGAATAGTTTTTATGGCCAACGTTTTGAGCATATACATTGAGGAATAACCTGATACGTCTATTCTTGTGAGCAGATATATGGAAGAATGACCAAGTGTTAGCAAATATATACACTTGGTGAAAACAAATTTTCTGAGCAGATATATGTAAGAATAATTCGGTGAATCCATTCTTCTGGGCATCTACTGTATATCCAGGAATGCCATGATGGATCAATCTTTGTGAGAAGATATACCGAGATATGACCTGACAAGCCAATCATTATGAAAAATTTGAAAATCATTGATACTTTTACAATCGATCTTTAATATTCTTTCGGTTCACCAGAAATGGATTACCGGACAAGGTTAGCATTCTTTAGCGTATTTTATGAAAATAACTATGGACTAATCGCTAAACAAAAGTAAAAGACATTATAAAAGGATTATCTTTTATATAGAATATATGCAAAGATCTCAGAAACCTCGCATTTATAAGACATCAAATGAATGTTTTTTCTTGTTATGACACACATCCTCTGATTTTGCGATATCACAGTTTCTAATTGATGGAAAACAAAAATAAAATTCGTTATTTCTCTAGAGTTATGAAACTTCTAAACGATCAACAAATTACAGCCTTGGCTTTTTGACCAGAATCAATTTTCTCTTATCTCCCTACGAAACTGCAAAAAAATTACATCTTTAGTCAAGTTAGAATATGACAGAGTTTATTTTAAATAGGAAGAACGAGATGTATCCAAATTCAACAACATTGCAGACGAATTAATGACAGACGTAATAATAACGGAAAGTAGAATATACCTTGAAATTTTATTTACAGATATATATTGCTAAATTTTTCCTTATACTTTTTTCAGAAATAACTAAAATAAGAACCAAATATCAAACAGAACAAATTAATTATAAAATAAAGAAAAATAAAAATTAACATTTTCTGTAGTACCGTGCTTCTTGATATATAACAAAAGATAATTCCTTCCAACATTTCACGTACGAAAACTCTAATCTTTGTTTACGTAAGATCTTTTCTAGTGGAAGTAGTGATATTCTTTTTTTTTTTTTTTTTTTTTTTTTACAACTACAGAAAACAAATTAGTTTTGTTGGGAAGAATAAGATGAAAGGGAAGTCTTCATGGAGATTTGCCAATTACTTGAACTATTCCAAGGCCGTCCCACTTTTGTAATTTGCATAAAAGTTAAGAAGTTAATTTGTGTCTTATCTTTCGTAAAATTTACTGGCAAAGTTTGATACCGCAAATATCAGTCCTGGGTTAAATGGGATATGTGACAAGCTTAAGAAAATGAATTTGTGTTAAAATCATTACTGCATTCTCGAATCATCAAGTAACATTGAATTACTTTTCAATTAGCTTTTTTACATCCAAATTTATCAAAGATGATAATGCTTACAATAAGAACAAATGCCAAGAGAAACCCTGTCTTTTGATGGTTTTTTTTTCATATTTTAAATTTCGTGTTGGGATTTTGAAAAACACCTTTCTTCAAGAAACCGTTAAATATTGCATAACATTCGTGTAAAACACAGAAAAGAAAAGAACTGTAAGAATAAAAGGATAGGTGAAAGTTCCCTTTTGTAAATGTCACGATCAGCGACTTCTACTTTGTCAATATTAATCCAAATATTTTTTAAAAAGAGATAACCAAACAAAAGGGTTTTCTGAGTAAAAGAAATTCTATTTCAGTAACGCATAACATTATCTGTTATTGTCGCCTTTCCAATTTTACAACGTTGTGATAATATTTGTAATATAGGTAATCTAATGATATAAGAGCTAACTTGATAATCCCCTCGAAGCATTTCTACCAGATTAAACCCTGACGTCCAACCAAAAGAAATAACCCCAAATTTATGTTTTATTCATGAAATGGAGCTCTTTCTATCATATTTAGTTTCACAACAGATTTTTGTCAGAGGTCTGTGACTAGATTTAAAAAAAAAAATGGGGTATCAATTTTCATGATATTTGACACGGATGTAATATTAAAAGTTCAAATATATTTTTCATTCATAATACTATTCGAAACTACCGTTATTAAAGAATAAGACTCTCTCTCTCTCTCGTCTCTCTCTCTCTCTCTCTCTCTCTCTCTCTCTCTTTCTCTCTCTCTCTCTCTCTCTCTCTCTCTCTCTCACTCTCTCTCTCTCTCTCTAAGATTTTACCAAATGGAATTCCACAACCTAATGGTTCTTCAGAGAAATATCCAATGCTATGAGATATAGAAAAAAAAGAAACATAAATCAGTGGGTCCACAGCCTTCAATTTAAGAAATTTCCAAGCACAAGCACCTAAGCTGGAAATTAGATAAACTAGTTAGAAAGGCCAGGATCAATGAAGAGAAAAGAGTGGCTTCAGCTAGAAAAGAAAACCCAAAAGAGTTTTTTTCATATGTAAACAGTAGAAAACCAATCAAAAACAATATTAGCAAATTAGGAGCCTGGGAAGGTAATCTTATAATAAATTAATGTGGGAAAAGCCGAATAGATGAATGCATATTTCACAATTATATTCACTAAGGAAGAATCAATGATCCTCACCGAACCAGCTATTAAATATGAAGTGCCAAAACCATTATATAGAATCACCTTTAAAATGGAGAATGTCATAAAGAAAATAAAAGGACTCAGTAAGTCTAAGGCACCCCGGTCCAGATGATATTTATCTAAGAGAGATTATAGAACTAGAAGAAGAGCTAACCTGACACATTTACAAAATGTTCCGAATGGCAGCCAATGAAATAAAGGCACCATAAAGCTGGAGACTAGGCAATGTGCATTCCATATACAAGAAGAAACAAAAGAAGAACTTGGTAATTACGGACCTGTTTGTCTAACATCAGTGCCTTGCAAAAATCTTTAATAAATTATCGTAGATTCATTAGGTATAACATATATACTGTAGAAAAACAATCTTCTGATAGACAGCCAACATGATTTTAGACAAGAGATCATGTGTGACAAATCTCTTGGATTTTTCTCACAACCTGTTTAGCATTTAGGACAAAGGCAGGACACTACACACCATGTACCTAGAGTTTGTAAAAGATTTTCGACAAAGTTAATCATAAAAAATAATGGTCAAAGTTATAACACTAAGCAGCATTGACGACCCAAATGAATGTATCGAAGATTGGCTAACAAACAGAAAACAGAGAATGTACTCAATGGAGAAAATTCAGAGTGGACAACTTTTACAAGCGAGGTACACGAAGGATCCGTCATTGGCCCATTGCTATATCTGATCTACATCAACGACTTAGATTCAGGATTAACTAGTAGAATGGCCAAATTTTCTGGCGATACCAAACTAAGCATAAATGTTGCGGACTCAGAAGCCGTAGAAGCCTTGGGAGAGGAATCTAATGAAGCTAGGAGAATGGTCTAGAAAATGGCAATGTCTTTCAACTGTGGGAAATGTAAAGTTATCCCCATAGGTTATAGTAACTCACAATCAGATTAGTGAATGCTGGTTGATGAAATGGACAAGTGTGGACACGGAGGAAGATCTCGGTATTATTACTAGCAAGGGATTTTGAAGCTCAATAAAAGGCGGAAAGAAAGCATAAAAACTAATAGGTTACACAAAGAAGCAATCAAAATACAGAAACGACACTTTACCACAGCTGTACTAATTACTAAGACGACCCCATCTACAGTATGGAGTCCAATTCTGGGTTCAAAGTATTCAGAAGGATGTAGGGCAGACTGGAAGCAGTACAATCTAGAGCCACAAAACTAGTACCAATAGAGAGGCCATATGGATATAGACGGAGGATGGATCGTTTTAACTCATTTTATCTACAAATTTGACGACTAAAGGGGACAGTTAAAAGGAAAATTCAAAATTACCAAAGAAATAACAAGTGTGGATTACGACAATCTATTCACACTTAACACAAATCAGTCGATAGGTAACGGATTAAAACTGGAATTGAAAAGATACAAGCAGCACTCAATGTGACAATATTTTCACATACAAAATAACAAATACTTAGGATAGACTTCCTGAATGGCTTTTAAACAGTGATCTCTTAAACGAGTTAAAGAATAAAGTAGATGATCATATGACCTCTCCAAAAGCCTAAAATATCGTTTGCAAAAAGCAAATGGACTCACCGCTGATGGACTAAAAAGTCTTTGAGACAACCAAAATCCTTGCAACACACACACACACACACACTCTCTCTCTCTCTCATCTCTCTCTCTCTCTCTCTCTCTCGTGAGATTCAGAATTCATTAATTAATAAAGAAATATCTCTGGAATTTTTATTAAGATTTTCTAACCTAGATTCCTATAAGAATAGTATTCTTATTTTTTTATATATATGTTACTCACTTTGCATGTACTATTAACTTTGGAATATATCTGAATTCAGCTTTTGTTTTTCATACGATAATATTACATAGAACTTTAAAGTGATGTTTTTGACGTATCAGTATCATTATTATTATTATTATTATTATTATTATTATTATTATTATTATTATTATTATTATTATTATTATCATTATTATCATTATTATTATTATTATTATTATTATTATTATTATTATTATTATTATTATTATTATTATTATTGATACTGCTTGCAAGAAGTTTGAGAAGCAACTATAAATGAATTCAATATTAATGAAGTTCTTTTCTAAGAAAATAAAAGGAAAACACTGACATCAATTATAAATAAAATCACTGCCAATGCTTCATGTCTCTCCCAAATAAAATAAGAAAATGTAGATATGAAGAAGCTATTAAGAAAAAATTATCATTAAAACAAAAAAACGGAAAATAAAAGGGTGTACGTCCCCAAAAATTAAACCAAACAACTGTAAAACAAACGTCCTTTGCACGAAAGATAAACAAAACGTTGTACCCATGACATGAAAAACAGATCCCAAACATGTTCTGCATATGAAGAAAAATACAATAGTCGAAGTCAAAAGAACAGAGAACTAACCTCAATCTGAAAGTTGAAAAACAAAATTTTTCTTGCAACTATCTATCTCACTCTCTTTGTATATATATATATATATATATATACATATATATATATATATATATATACATATATATATTATATATATATATGTATATATATATTAATATATATATATAAATATATATATATATATATATACAATATATATATATATATATATATTTTTGGGCTCAAGCCATGTCGTCCTGATGGAAGTTCCTATAGGGTAGCTTCCTAGGGTATATTACAACTACGGCGATATTCCCAGAGAATTTACCTTAAGGTACCAGAATTCTAACGTCCTGGAGCGAGTATCCCTCGTGAAAGGGATATCGCGACATATCAGAGGACGTATTCTAGACACGTCACATGGCAATCTACATCCTGGACAGAGATTTTGTCTCGTAGGAGGGTGATTGACAAGATACGAATTCAGGAAAGAAAAAGGGGAGCCGCTCCCAAGGCTTCCCTATCCCCCCGATTGGTATGCGTGCCTGGCGCCAATCCTGGCGCCATCTGTAGTCCTTTTTGCGTAGCTTAACAACTCGGTGTTTTTTTTCCTGTTTTTTCTCGCAAATCTTGGATTTATTCGGCTTTTCATGGCTTCTTCGTCTTTGTTGGCCTCTGATAAGTTGAGTATAGTGTCTGTTATGTATAAATGTAGGCTCTTGGTAAAATTTTGAGTGATTAATAGGATTAATCTTTGATACAAGAGCCGTAGCCTACCAGAGGTGTCCTGGACACTGTCGCTCGCTAGGTATACAATTAGTTAGTCAGAGCGACATTCCTGGTTGTTTTGCTTTAATAAATTTTAGCTATTTAGCTTTACATAGGATTTCCTTTCGTGCTTAGTATTATTTGGCGAAGTATTCGCCATTCTGGCCTACGCTAGGCCATGTAGCCTAGTCGTTTGGTCCTAGTACTTCATGCATGAATTTGGGTTTTTCCGAGTGTAATTAAAATTTTATTGAAGCTTTAGGCTATATTTTATACATTTTAGACTGTGTGGGAATATTTCCAGATTGTATACGTGTGAGTTTCGGTGAATTAGGTAATCGATTCTCTTGGTGCCTCAGGCTAATTGCTTATGGACCCTTAGTATACTTTATCATACTCCCCGGTTGCTTTCTTTTCTTCGGAGAAGGTATGCAATCCCTTTCCCTCTGTTTAAGCCTTAGGCTTATCCCTAAGTGGTTTTTTCCGAATTTATTTTCGATAAAACTATACTAGGGTGTTACTGTACCTTCCTGTTCCTGTAGTTATGGTTCAAGAGGGACAGAACAACAGAGTTTTTAGTCTGAGTCTGTGTTGTCTGGCTTGGGGCACGAGTCCCCCCTCGCTGACCTAACACATACAAAGGGAGCTTAGCTCCCTTAGGTCACTACCGAAGGTTTCTGTAGTTATGATTCCTTCTTTTGTGATCGACCAGACTAAGCTCCTGTTGCTGTTCTCGGGGGAGGATAAGTTCTTCCCTTGGGAGTAGCAACGCCTTCCTTGCTTTGGTGCTCTGGAAGCTGGCAAGTATTGCTGGCCTTTCCCCTTAGATCTCCCTTAGGCTAAGATAAGTTTCTTGGCTGCGGGTGATCTGTCACTAAAGCAAGGTTGGCAGGACCCTCTTGTCCCTTCCCCCTCTATCTCCGTAATGGCCTAGCCATTACTGTACTGTACCTTGCCGCCGGCAGAGCTGACTGGCAGGGGTCTTACTGTACTGTACGTCGTTCTACTTCTGGACCTAGTATAGGTTGGGATGTGGAATTGACTCAGCCCATTGCCGGCCGGCAGAGCTGCTGGCCGGCAAGGGGTCTTATGTTTTCGAGTGCTGCCCCGGACCCTCTCTTGGTCCCTCATCCATGCCTGCCGGCAGAGCCGGACGGCATTGGTCAAGGAAGCCTGAATTAGTTTCTCCCCTTCCTTAGTATTCACTCTTTCGGTTGCCGGGCTTGGAGGTAGTGTACACTCTTATCCCGGCATCCATTCTATTTTCTTCTAGTGCTGTACCTGTCCCGGCTGCCGGCCTATGAGGCCGGCAGCCGGGCAGGTGTTATTCTCTGGTTCTTTTGCTGCCCGGCTGGCATCGGTCTTGTACCTTTGCCGGCCGGCTTATGTCAGCCCTTGTCTGCCGGTCACCAAGAGTGTGGCCGGCAGCTGGGTACTACCTTGTGTAGTTGCTGGCCGACAGCCATTGCCGGCCAACACTGGGCTGTTACCGGCCGGCAGTAGCTGCCGACCGGCACAGGCATTTGAACCAGAGTGCTGCCGCCCTATAGCTGTTAAGTAGTAAACTTTAAAGCTAGTTGTGGTGTGTGCCGGCCGGCAAAGGCAGGCCGGCACACATCCCCCTTATACTGTACTAGTGATTCTTCTGTATAGCATATACAGTAAGAAGAAAACTATAGTAAAGGTTTTGGTACAGCACTGTATCTTCTAACACTATTGTGTTTTCTTGCACAGCCCCTTTACTGTTGCCCTCAGATAGGAAGCTGAGTTCTTCCCTGTCTATTATCCAGGATTTTAAAATCATTGCTTAGGTGTGAGCTCCACCTGTTTCCTATGGAAACCTTGCATTGGTTACTCTAGAAGAGATAAACCATTTTGATTTTATTATCTGGAAGGCTGCAGCAATGGGTTGTGAGGGAAACACAAGTGTGTGTCTTTCCTTTATGAATTGTTATGCTATAATATGCATATCCAGTGATACATAGTTCACTTGATACTCATGGAAATTTCTTCTCTTTACAGGAGGACCCTCCGAAGTGCGGAAATGTTTTCTGCAATGTCCGCAGCAAGAACCTCTGCGGACATGAGTGTTGTAGGAGACACGCAGCATGCGCTGTCTCCAAGGATGATCTCCAGTATTGGGACCCTCAGGTATGTACTGTATGCACTAACCTGATTACTGAGGCTTTTGATTCCCCTAGAACGGCGGAATCAAGGGATATAGCAAGGGAAAAGCTTCGTACTTGGGTAAGGGCTTCAAGAAGAACACCTCTGGCCCTTATCTTCCAAGTGAGAAGATGAGGGCGTATCTTTTTCCCCAGGCATCAGCTGATGCAGTGATTCCCCAGCCTCAAGAGGAGATCCCTCAAGATCAAGTCCAGGTGGACGTGGAAGTCGCAGTTGCGATGCAAGACATCCAGTTGGATGACAGGATGTCTGACCTGGATGAATGTTTGGAAGAAGACCTCCTGGCAGAAGGTCAGGATGAAGTTCAAACCCCGGATGTCGTAGAGGATGTGGTCGACGAGGTGTCGGCTACTCCGGTTCAGATGCCGGAGCCTATCCCCTCAACATCGGCTGGTCTCCCAGTAGAACTGGGACAGGCCCTCTCTTCGATTGTTGGAATGATCCAACAAATGCAGAAGGAGAATCAGGAGAAGGCGGCTGCAATAGAACTGCGTATGCAGTCCCTGGCAGAATCACATGGGCCCCGGAAAAGGCTCAATGTGAAAGACCTTCCCATATGCTCAGATGCTAACCCATGGAGGTATGCTTAGCACATGCCGATGACGACTGAAAAGATCGTCATCTCGGATAAGCTGGGTTCAGTTCCCCTAGAGGAGGTAGAATTCTGGCCCAGCAAGGCATCATATCCGGACTGCTATGTCCGGCTGAGAAAAGAACCAGCTTCAAGGGAGGAGACAGAGCCGAAGGAGGTCATTATTAGGGACCACGCTAAGGCTCAAGCCCTACTTTCATCCTCGATGAAAGAGAGGGGCTTCTCTAACTCGAAGGTAGCTGCATTGAGCAAGAAGCTCCCTTCTTTTGTGTCCTCTCCTGATAGAGCCTTCCCCTTTTTACAGAAAGGGTTTGCGGCTGTCCTAAAGGCAGTCGAGGCCGGCAAGCCTTGCCCCTCCCTGGAGGAGTGTAAACCCTTGTCGCTGGCCCTGCCTATGGACCACAAAGACTGGAAGGATGTCCATCTGACATTTTCAGTGGGAAAGTTGGAGGCTGATATTGCCGGACGGCAATTCGGCGAGGACCTCCCCAAGCTGTCCGAATCTCTTTTACGAAGAGAGTTCGAGACAAAAGAAAGACTGGCTGCCTCGATGTCTCATCAGACTACTCTTGAGACGATGGCAAGTGACCCCAAGGTCCATGAAATGTTCATGGTAGTGGCTAAGTCTCACCTAGCCACAGTGACGAGGACCTATATGGCTTCGTCAAGGCAAGGAGAGCTTGCAGGGAGTTCGTGTTCACCGGGGCTTCGGTGAGACACGAGCCAAGGAAGTTAATCTCCTCCAGCATTTGGGGAAAAGAACTTTTCCCTACCGATGTGGTCAAAGAGGTTGTTGATAAGGCCGCCGTGGAGAATAGAAACCTTCTCCAGAAGTGGGGCCTGGCTATCAAAAGAAAATCTTCCCCGGATGAGGGTCCTCAACCAAAGAGGAAGAATATGAGGACTAGGCTACCGTCTCAGCCAGCCAAGCCTTATAGACAGCAACAGCAACTGCAATTGCCATTGCCTCCAGTGCCCCAGATGGTGGCACAAACCCCGACTACTTTTCAGTGGGTACCCCAAGCTGTGCCAGGTCAGTCAACCACATTCACCCCAACGTTCGAAGGACAGTCTTCTTCCTTTCGTGCAAAACCTAGAGGAGCAGCCAGAGGCTCGTCTAGGCGCCCCTCAAGGGGAAGGGGATTCAGAGGTGGTCGTGGTCAGGGAGGCAAGACCTCAGGACGGCAGTCCAAGTGAAACGATACCGGTAGGAGGGAGACTGATGAAATTTTGGGATCGCTGGACCTTCGATCCCTGGGCCCAAAGCCTACTCTAGAATGGACTGGGCTGGAGCTGGTACAGCACTCCACCCCCGTGCCTTCGGTTTTTTCCAACACTCCACCCCCGTTTTGGAGGAGTACGTTCAAGAACTGTTGGAGAAAAAGGTGATCCGAAAGGTGAAGTCCATCAAATTCCAAGGGAGGCTGTTTTGTGTTCCCAAGAAAGACTCGGAAAAGCTCAGAGTCATTCTGGACTTGTCGCCACTCAACAAGTTCATAGTGAATTGCAAATTCAAGATGCTAACACTGCAACACATAAGGACCTTACTGCCCAAGAGGGCATACTCAGTCTCTATAGACTTGTCAGACGCCTATTGGCACATTCCAATCAGCCGTCGACTCTCCCCCTACCTAGGGTTCAGGCTACAACGGAGACTGTACGCCTTCAGAGCCATGCCATTCGGGCTAAACATAGCCCCAAGGATTTTCACGAAGCTTGCGAGCGCAGCTCTCAAACAATTACGCCTAAAGGGAATTCAGGTAGTAGCCTACCTGGACGACTGGCTGGTGTGGGCAGCATCCGAGACCGAATGCTTGCAAGCTTCCAGTCAGGTGATCCAGTTCCTAGAGTACCTAGGCTTCAAGATCAACAGAAAAAAGTCTCGACTTTCTCCATCCCAAAAGTTCCAGTGGCTGGGAATCCACTGGGACCTTTTGTCACACAGTTTCTCCATCCTGACGAAGAAAAGGAAGGAGATAGCGGGCTCTGTCAAGAGACTTCTAGATTCCGAAAGGATATCAATACGCGAACAGGAGAGGGTACTAGGCTCTCTCCAGTTTGCTTCAGTCACAGACCCAGTGCTAAGAGCACAGCTAAAGGATGCAACCGGAGTTTGGAGAAGGTATGCATCAAACGCGCGAAGAGACCTGAGAAGACCAGTGCCGCCTCGGCTACGTACTCTTCTCAGACCTTGGTCCCAAGCCAGACATCTAAAGAAGTCGGTTCTTCTTCAGCCACCTCCCCCGTCGATGACGATTCACTCAGACGCCTCAAAGGAGGGATGGGGAGGTCACTCTCATCGGGAAAAAGTCCAGGGAACTTGGTCCAAGCTATTCAGGACCTTTCATATAAACTTTCTAGAAGCTATGGCAGTGCTCCTTACCTTAAAGAAAGTCTCCCCGCGTCACTCGATCCACATAAGATTGGTGATGGACAGCGAGGTGGTTGTGAGATGCTTGAATCGACAAGGGTCGAGGTCACCACCTCTCAACCAAGTGATGTTAGCCATTTTCCGATTGGCGGAAAAGAAGAAGTGGTACCTGTCGGCAGTTCACCTTCAAGGAGTCCGCAATGTGACAGCGGACGCTCTATCCAGGTTCACACCGATAGAGTCGGAATGGTCCTTAGACGCAAGATCATTCTCCTTCATTCTGAATCAAGTCCCAGAACTGCAAATAGACCTCTTTGCGACGAAAGACAACAAGAAGTTGCCCCTGTACGTGTCCCTGTACGAGGACCCCTTAGCGGAAGCAGTGGACGCAATGTCCCTCGACTGGAACAGATGGTCCAGGATTTATCTGTTCCCTCCTCACAACCTTCTGTTGAGGGTCCTCAACAAACTGAGATCCTTCAAGGGGGTAGCGGCAATAGTGGCCCACAAGTGGCCGAACAGTATATGGTTCCCCTTGGCGTTGGAACTACAGATGAAGTTCGTGCCGCTACCACATCCAGTTCTGACCCAGCGAGTCCAGAAGTCGACTGTCTGCGCTTCATTACGGAAAACCCGGACCCTGCAGCTCATGATTTTCTCGCCCTTGCGGTGAGAAAGCGTTTCGGGATTTCGAAAGCCAGCATAGACTTCCTAGAGAAATATAAGTGCAAATCGACTAGAAGGCAATATGAGTCCTCTTGAAGAAAGTGGGTGGCTGTTGTAAAGGCAAAGAATCCGCAGGAGATCTCAACAGACTTCTGCTTATCTTTCTTCATCCACCTCCATGGCCAAGTGTTGGCAGCTAACACGATTTCAGTGTGTAAATCCGCTTTGATGAGACCCATTTTATTTGCCTTCCAGATCGACCTAGGTAACGAGATCTTTAATAAAGTTCCGAAAGCCTGCGCTAGGCTCAGACCTTCAGCACCTCCAAAGCCCATCTCATGGTCTTTAGACAAAGTTCTTCATTTCGCCTCCCTGTTGAGCAATGAAGAATGTGCGTTAAAGGATTTGACGCAAAAAGTTATTTTCCTATTTGCACTCGCGTCCGGGGCCAGGGTTAGTGAGATCGTAGCCCTCTCGAGAGAGGCAGGTCGTGTTCAGTTCCTGTTTCTGGATCCTACGTTTCTCGCCAAGAATGAGTTACCCACCAACAGGTGGGGTCCCTGGAGAATCTGCCCTCTGAAAGAAGATGCATCTCTATGTCCAGTAGAATGCCTAAAGGTCTATCTTCGTAGAACTTCAGACTTCAAGGGTGGTCAACTATTCAGGGGAGAAACATCAGGCTCAAATTTATCTCTGAATCAACTCAGAGCGAAAATCACATATTTTATTCGCAGAGCGGATCCTGACAGTACACCCGCAGGTCACGATCCGAGGAAAGTTGCCTCATCCCTAAATTTCTTTAATTGTATGGATTTTGAACATCTCCGTTCATACACGGGCTGGAAGTCTTCCAGGGTGTTCTTTCGCCACTATGCGAAGCAAGTAGAGGAACTTAAGAGATCTGTGGTAGCAGTGGGTCGTGTAGTTAACCCTACTGTTTAACTCTGCGAGGAACAGTGGTCTTAATTGGGACGATTAAGTCCAGGGTGAGTGTGTAGGTACATACTGTACTACAAACTAAATGAGGGCACCAAGTGCCCATATAGACTGTTCCTTCTTTCAAAGGTGAACCTAGCATAAGTTCAGACATGTGTGCCGAGCGTTTCTAACGCTAATGTGATTGATTTGTAATACAGACTTTTATGACTTGATACCTTGGTATCTTATTAAAGTGGTGTTTAATGGTTTTTCTTTCAGATAAACAAGTTCTGTTTACTATCATACTTATGCTTAAAGTTTTGGGTTACCCTCTTTTATATATATATATATATATATAATTGTTGTTATCCTGTCTGTTTATTATCTGTCAATAAACTTGTTCTTGAGAACCTTGCGTCTCTTTCACCTGTGTCAATTTATTGGTATAATTGAGCATGTTGATTCTATGTATCTTATCTGGGATAATTCTGATAGAATTGTTCTGTTATGCAAGCTATGTTGCATTGGTTTATGTAGTCCCCTAATGGGAGGACTCCGTCCCATAAAGGGACGAGGGCGGTTTTATTAGTTTCTTCCTATGCGGATATAAACCTTTGTCAAATACAAGTATTGTGCGGATTACTGGTCAATATATATTGACGCAGTGGTTCTATACAAACTATGCTTTACTTAATATAGGGCGAGACCACTATATTAGCTTGCCTGGTATTCATACATAGATATATGTACTCTTCGAGACTTTCCAGAGTCTAGTAGGACTCTTCCCTGTAGGGGGCAGGAAGCTCTAACATAGTTTATAGTTAGTTGAAAAGATGTATAACGGTAACATCTTAGGTCTCTAGGTCTA
>NC_090729.1:14312389-14337389 GCF_036898095.1 Palaemon carinicauda | reverse complement strand
ATTTCCCGCAGCAACATATCTCCAGCACCTGTGTCGTAAGCTTCTACTTATAAAGAAAATGATTTAGAAAAATTAAGACTGTGTAAGATTGGCTCACTACTCAAAAAATATTTCAAATGTTCAAATGCTTCCTGCATCTTTCATCCATTCATACTTCTTTTCAGGGCTAGTAAGACTATGTAAAGGGGCAGCTACTGAAGCAATATTACGGCAGAACTTCCTGTAATATGAAAACATGACTAGGAATCTTTTAAGGGATTTCCTAGTCTTGGGTTTTGGATAGTCAAGAATGCCATTACCATTTGCCGTTTTAGGGTCTGACATTACCTCCACTTACAATATGTCCAAAGTAAGTAACTGTAACTTGACCAAAAAAACAAATTTTTGTAAATTTATTGTTAACTGGTCTTCTCTTTATCTATTAAAGATCATATTCAAACGTTTCATAAGTTCTTCCCTAGAATCTCCTATCACCAATATATCATTTAGATATGCAAATACACCTTCTAGACCCTGAACATTGTTATTAATTATGCGTTGAAATGTGGATGGGTCATTTATTAAACCAAATGGCATTACTTCATACTGGAATAACCCAAAAGGAGTTATGAAAGCCGATATAACCTTGTCTCTAAATGTTAACTTCACCTGATAATACCCCTTGAGGATATCTATATAAGCTACATACTTTGCTTGGCCACAGAGTCTATAAGGTCATCTAGACGGGGTAAAGGGTAACTATCCTTAACAGTAGCAGATTTTAGTCTCCTGTAGTCTGTACACAGTCGCATGTTGCCCTCCTCCTTTGGTACCAATAGACATGGACACGTCCATGGTGACTTGCTTGGTTTAGCTAAACCGGCTCTCAGAAGATATTCCACTTCTTTCATCGCAAGTTTCTTGGCCGGGCTGATGCGATAAGGGTGTTATCATATGGGAGCAGTTCCTGGTAGCAGTTCGATATCATAGGAGAGGACTGTACACTGAACCTTATTTTCCCCATAAAGTTCTGGTAAGAGTAAATAAGATTTTGAAGTCCTTCTGATTGAAAAGGAGAAAGATGTTGACATGAGTTTTCAAAGTCCTTCAGAGCAGCACAATTATATACAAAACGCCACGAATAGATGAATTCAGGTTCACCAGGTTCACTGACTTCAGGTTTTCTCGTCTTTGACCTTAACATTAACATTGACAATTTTGTCTCCATAACCAGTTTCAGTCTTCCTGGTATGATACCTTTTAAGCAGATTGACATGGATATTTTGAGTACTTTTCCTTCTATCAGGGGTTTCAATCACAGGTATGGTTATTGACATTTTTAACTACTTTATATGGACCAAAGGATTTGGAGGAAAATGGGGATCCAGAGATAGGAAAATATGCTAACACAAGATCTCCTGGGTTGAACTTTCTAATTTTAGTTTTTTTTTTAGCATATCTATTTTTCATTTTAATCTGAGCTTTGCTCATGTTTTCACTGGCTATTTTACGGACTTTGGAAAGTTTCTTTAAAGATACTAAAATATGGTTGAACAGTTACAGTCTGATTACAGTCTGGGGGCTTTAACCATTCATCTTTAATTAAGGCAAGCGGCTCCTCTTAATAATCTTCCATATACCATTCAAAAGGAGAAACAACAAGGGATTCCTGGGGGTGACTCACCTAGAGCAAACCGCAAAAACTTTACTCCTTCATCCCAATCAAGATTGCTCCCTAAACAAAACTTTTTTAACATGCATTTAAATATTTGGTGCCATCGTTCAAGGACTCAATGAGATTCCAGATGATATGCAGATGATAAGCTATGTTTTATATTCAATTCCTTAAGGATTTCTGAAAAGAGTATACTCGTAAAGTCAGAACCATGATCATTTTGGATATCCTTGGGGATCCTGTAAGTAGTAAAGAAACTTAAAAGGTGTTCAGCAATATTTTTGGCAGATATATTCTTAAGTGGAATGGCCTCCGGAGAGTTATTAAATATTGGTTACCACCTCTCATCTTATATATATATATATATATATATATATATATATATATATATATATATATATATATATATATGGTATATTACTGTATGTATGTAGAATAATTCTTTGGAGATTAGCAGTTTTGATCTGAACTAGAAGGGGAACAACCGGCGTAAAATTAACCCTGAAGATGGTACTGAAAAATACTTGTGAATGGAATTAATAATGTATGGCATTCATTAATCGATAATAGCTTTCTCTCGTCTACCAAGAATGAAACTATGCTTATATGGTTGACTCTCCGTACTATAATGCTTTTTCGTGAGCCGACTTTTGAGCGGAAGAAAAATTAGCACCTACAAATGAACTCAAGACAAATGAGCGCTAGACAATTGAGCGCCGGCATGTAAGCCCCATAAATGAAAGTAAATGCTTTTGAAAATTTTTAAAAAGTGTTTTGTTTGTTGTTTTACTATTATAATCATTTGGTTGTTATTGCTAAAACTGATTTCTGGTGCTTTTTGGGGAAACTCTGTATTCGTTTTTTGACTATCACAACCGTTTGGCCGTAATTATTATTATTATTATTATTATTATTATTATTATTATTATTATTATTATTATTATTATTATTATTATTATTATTATTATTATTATTATTACTTGCTAAGCTACCACCCTATTGGAAATGCAAGGATGCTATTAGCCCAAGGGTTCTAACGGGAAAAAATAGCCCAGCTAGGAAAAGAAATATGGAAAAAACTATAGGAAAAGTTCAATAACAATAACTTATAAAAATTAATCTTTCACATGTAAACTACAAGCACTTTTATGATAAAAATATGATAAAAACTTAAAAATTTAAATCAGAATCAAAACTAAATAGTGTGGCCGAGTGTACCCTGAAGCAAGTTATCGTTAAAATTACCCTGTGACATTTTCTCAGAATCACAATTTTGATTGTTAACATCATACTGTTTATGAAATTTTAACAAATTTTATTTAAAAGGAAAGTGGTTTTGTTTCATTTGAGTTCGAGGAACCCACGCAGTGGAAAAGGTAACATTGTCCCAAGGCAACAAAAAGCTATTTCACGAAGGGTACTGTGACAGACTAAACATAGGACATAATTAAGAGAGGTAAAGAGTCGTGGCGATCTGTAAATACTAAACATAGGACTTAAGAGAGGCAAAGAGTCATGGCTAATGTGTAAATGGAAAGTGCAAACGAAGGAGACATGTTTCATGAGATGAATGTGCATCTAATGATCATGATCATGTACCAGATCATACAAAGTCAGCGGCTACCGTATCAATGATACCACCTCGAGAATGTTTGGAGAAAAATTTCACGATTTAGATTTGACCGAATTATAGGCTAGTGTGGCAGGGAAGAAACACTACAGTACACAAAAAGGCCTGTGGTATTGGCGTTCGTTCCTCCAAGTGATGTTATAGATGTATTTTAATCTTTACAAGATGCAATTTCTGACGAGGTTAATGACTTGGTCTTTTATTTGAAAACACTTGGTTTGAATTCCCTTGCAGCAGAGGAATATGAAGAGATGCTATGTTCCTCCCAACTGTCTGGAGTGTGTATGAACATATTGTCAGTGAACATCCTCATACTAATAATTCGTTAGAGGTGTGGGATCAGGCACTGCACATGCAATCGGCCAAGTGCATTCTGCAATTTTCAAATTCGTAGACATTTTAAGCGTTGAACAGAATCATATATCAAATAAAGTTACCAAAATAGATACTTGGTAGCATGAAAATGTAAAACAGAGTGAAATGTAAGAGTCAATAAGGCTTTATCACAATTTGTTACGTACATTTTACAACACACCGACTTAGATATCTTCATTCCATATCTTTTAGTATTAGCCTGCACAAATAGAAATTTGGTTTCAATAAACTTTTTATGAAAGTATTTGGTTTAGATATAATATTATTCACATTTCAGAACATATAAGGGTTCAAACTGTAAATTTCTTTGAGACACTGAGATTTGGATCTATCAACCTATTCATAACAGGATTTTGTTTAGATATGATTTTAATTACTATTCATAGCAAATAAAGTTTAAATCTGTAAATTTCCTTATATCATTCAAATATCAGTACTCATATATTACTGAACTCAATTGTCGATGCTCGTATTTCTTGCGCTTAAAAGTCGGTGAGCCCTATAATATACCACCTAAGCTTAAGAGACCAATCTAAAGTACATACCGGAACAACAAATGTAAAGGAAAAACACAGGGAGCTGGGCAAGATTGATTCAATGTAGGATCAAGTGTACTACAAGGTAGAGTACTGTCCCCATTGATTTCCATACTTAACATGGATAAATGTATGTGAGAAATATATGGAGATGACGAAAGGCCTATTACTTTACCATATGCAGAGGATAAGGCAGTTGTAACAGATAATGAAGAAAATCTCTAAATAGCGCTGTCAAAGTAGAATGAGCTTTTATCAAATATTGGCATGAAAATAAATAAGGAAAAAACAGAGGTAGAGGTCATATTGAGAGCTTGAGATGAAATAAACATCTCTATAGATAACCAAGAACTCAAACACTGCAGGCAGTTCAAATATCTTAGAGTAATGTACAGTCAGGAGAACAACTCAAAAAATAGAAATGTAGTTTTAAAATAGTGATATTTACCACTAACAAATTCATGTTATAACCACTTTCAAAAGATGGCAACATCTCCAAAAGAGCCAAATTCCTTAACTACATAGCAATACTAACACCAATTTAATGTAAGGACATGAGACATGGGTCCTAATCACCAAGACCAAAAGTCAACCGCAGGCAGCAGAAATAAAAGTCCTTCGCTTAAAAACGTTGTGTCAAGAGACTTAACAAAATGAGAAATGATATCAGAGAAGAGCTTGGCATTAAAATTATTCTGCATATGAAGGAAAAACGTCGACTACGATGGTATGGGTTGTAAGTTTAAGCTATTTATTGAGAAAGCCCCTGCTTTTCTGAAGAGTATCTATTCTGGTGATACTGGAACTGAAACCACACACCTTAACCTTTACGTTTACGTTCCCTTGATATGTACCCTGATCAAGTTACCTATTCTGTTTACTGTCTTGCCTTGCTCATGATGCATTTTCGAAAAGATCGAAATTTGTAATGAATTTTCATTTAGAGGAAAAATAACTTCCGTAACTGTTCTCATTATAAAGGAAACCTGATCCTCGGGAAGCGTAAGAACACTAATCCCTTTCTTTTAAATTCTTTGTCTTTTCGCTCATATAATTTTTATCGAAAGTATTTCAGGAATGGTGTGTGTCTCTTTATAGACGATTTTTTTTCTTGATTTTAGATAAGTAAGAAATCAGAAAAATTTGTAGTTCGAGAATTAGTATCTATTGTGTCCGTAGGTTTCTCTCAACATTTCAGTCCTCATTCTCAATAGTCCAACACCACAAATTCCTGATTATAAACATTTTTTTCTACCAAGGACTTAGAGAGAAAGACAAGAGTGACAGAGAGTGAGAGAAGGTTTTCAGAGATATCCAAATGTATTTAAGGATTTTTTGAAATAAAACCAAAAATAGTCTTTAAATATAATCTTGAAATTCAATTGGATATATTCTTTGCCCTTACTGATTAGTGATAAATGACTAATTAGTCATACATCAATTAATTTTCTCTTTTATATGACGTTTAAATCTCTCTCTCTCTCTCTCTCTCTCTCTCTCTCTCTCTCTCTCTCTCTCTCTCTCTCTCTCTCTCTCTCTCTCTCTGAAACACAAACCATAATAGTGATGAATGCACAGGGTTTAGTCACGAGTAACTCTAAAAGGAAAATAGAGTTCCTAGAAGAACTAACCCAAATTGAAAAAATAGATATATTAAATATAAGTGAAGCATGGTATTCCCAAGAGACTGGCAGTGATGACCAGATAAAGGGTTTCCAAACTTATAGATCAGACAGAAAAAATAGGAATCAAGGGGGAACCGCAATATATGGAAGAGACATAAATCAAGGAAAAGTCTGTGAAAAATACGGCAACACAGAATATGAAATAATTGCGGTAGAATTTAAATTTGAAAAACTAGTGAATATTGTAGTTTACAGACCCCCAAATACTAAGGAGTTTGACATAATAATAGGAAAAATAGATGATATATGTAGAAACCATAAAGACTGGAATATACTCCTATCGGGAGATTTTAACTTTCCTTTCGTGGATTGGAAAGAACGGATAGAAGAAAGTGGTTGTATGTATACATATAAAAAGAGAGTAATATTAGCGCAGAAGATAAGAGGCATTTGAAAAGCTTCTAGATATGCTATTAGAACATAATATGCAACAAACAAACCACATTCCAACAAGAAAGGAAAATGTCCTAGATCTAGTATTTGTGAATGAGGTGAATTATGTTAAAGAAATAATAGTGTATATCACGGGAATTTCAGACCACAATGTCATAGAATTGATAGTTCATTCCAAAGCAAGTGATCGCAGAATTAATAGAAGCACAAAACTTTGGGAAGGATATGGAAAATATAATTTTTACAGTAAGAATATAAAATGTTCAGAAATAAATGAAGAACTGAATAAAAATTGGAAAAATGTATTTGTAAGTGATAATATACAGGTAAATACGGACATACTGTACAAAATACTGAAGAAAAATTGTTGAAAAATATTGTACCGAAAAAAACAATAAACAAAAAACGTGCATACCAAGCGACAGAAGGATCTTATTTCAGAAAATTAGAAAGTGGAAGAAAAATCTTGCAAAAGAAAAAAATGTGTGAAAATGAGGGAAATAAAATGTAAGATAGAAAATGCAGAACAAAAGATTATACAGTCAAAAGAAAATGAAAAAAGGGACTTAGAAGAAAGGACACTTCAAAATATAAAAAGAAACCCCAAAGTACTTTACTCCTATGCAAAAAAGATGAATAAAGGGAGAATAGAAATAGGCCCTCTAAGAATTGAAGGACGGCTAACGAATAAAAAAAAAGGGAATATGCAACATATTAGCAGAAAAATATAAGAGTGAGTTCACGCCAAGAATTGCGAATGAGAATAATGAAACAGAAATGAGAGAAGAAAATGTTGAATATCTAACGGATATAGATATTAGTGAAGCAGATATTGTCAAGGTTATAAACGAAATTAAAAATGGATCGGTAGCCGGACCAGATGGAGTTCCAGCGATTTTGTTAAAAAAAACTGCAAACACTATCGCGAAGCCGCTTGCAATACTGCTAAGACAAAGTGTAGATATGAGCGAGATATATGTTAAACATAAATTAGCTTATATAACCCCCTATCTTCAAAAGTGGATCAAGACTAGAGGCAAGCAACTATAGACCTGTTAGTCTAACATCACATATTATGAAAGTGTATGAGAGGGTAATAAAAAAAATAATGAACCATTTGGGCAAAAATAATTTGTTTAATATGGGTCAACACGGTTTCGTGCCTGGAAAAAGTACACAGACCCAACTGATAGCACACTATGAAAACATATACAAAAATATGATAAATGAAAAAGACACAGATGTGATGTATCTAGATTTTGCAAAAGCCTTCGACAAGGTAGACCATAACATATTGGAGAAAAAATGAGAAAGCATAATATTTTGGGAAAGATAGGAAAATGGGTAAAAGAATTCCTGCAAAACAGAAAACAGATAGTGGTTGCAAATGACGAGAAATCAGATGAAGCCCAGGTAATATCGGGTATGCCAAAAGGTACGGTATTAGCTGCACTGCTGTTTGTTATTATGATCTCAGACATAGACTGTGATGTTGAAAACTCCGTAGTGAGAAGTTTCGCCGATGACACAAGAATAAGTAGAGAAATTACTTGTGATGAAGATAGGAACTCACTACAAAGAGATCTAAACAAAATATATGAATGGGCGGAGATAAATAGGATGGTATTTACCTCCGATAAATTTGAATCAATAAATTATAGAAACAGAGAAGGAATGGTGTATGCATACAAGGGACCTAATAATGAGACAATCACAAACAAGGAAGCAATTAAAGACCTTGGTGTAATGTTAAATAGGAATATGTTTTGCAACGACCAAATAGCAACACTGTTGGCTAAATGTAAAGCAAAAATGGGAATGTTATTCAGACACTTTAAAACAAGAAAAGCTGAACACATGATTATGCTTTACAAAACTTATGTACGTAGTACACTCGAGTACTGCAATGTGATATGGTACCCACACTACCAAAAGGATATTGCGCAAATGGAGAGTGTACAAAGGTCCTATACTGCTAGAATAGAAGAAGTTAAGGACCTTGACTACTGGGAAAGACTGCAATTTTTAAAACTATACAGTCTAGAAAGGAGAAGAGAACGCTACATGATAATACAAGCATGGAAGCAAATAGAAGGAATTACTGAAAACATCATGGAGCTTAAAATATCAGAAAGAGCAAGCCGAGGTAGATTAATAGTGCCAAAAAATATTCCAGGTAAACTAAGAAAGGCGCACAGGACATTAATCCACTACGCACCAGCATCGATAATGCAGCGACTATTTAATGTGATGCCAGCTCATCTAAGAAACATATCAGGAGTGAGCGTAGATGTGTTTAAGAATAAGCTCGATAAATACCTAAGATGCATCCCAGACCATTCAAGACTGGAAGATGCAAAATACACCGGAAGATGCATTAGCAACTCTCTGGTGGAAATACGAGGTGCCTCACACTAAGGGACCTGGGGGAACCCAAACAAAAAATAAGGCAATAAGGCAATATGGTAAGGCTCTCACATAATTCTTCTTCTCTAGTAGGATTCAAACCCACACTGATAAGCCAGCTGGTGCTTGATTCATTCCTTGTAGCATAATATACAGGAATGTTTTAGATTTATAGGTTATTTTCTTTAATTCTTTAGAATAAAAAGGAATTGGAAAAAATGCGCCATGCAAAAAATCCTACACAGAGTTATCAACCAAAATCTTATAGGGGAAAATGTATTGGAACCTGCTTAGTATGTAAAAACTTGATACTTCTGAATTTCCTTTTTTTTGTGTCGATAGATTTTAGCACAAAGAAAATTGTTCATAAAGATCATTCATCTCCCAAGAAATTGTGTTACAATGAAACTATTTTTACTAGGTTCATTTTATGATGCGATATGATGCTAGGGTGGAGAAACACTTGCACTATAACTGAATTATATGTACGCTACCATTCAAATTCATGTTTATCGAAGTTCTGCAAATTATCGATTATGCATATGCCTCTGCAACACGATCTCTCATGCAAACTTTATCGATTTCATTTGCTATTCATGAGGTCATTTGAGACCTTCATTGAGGAAGCATATTAACAATGATCATATGACGGAAATTAAGAACATATACACGGGTAAATGAAATATTAAAAAAGAATGAATACTACACGAATATTTTTCAGTGTCTTTTTCAAAATTGATAGAGATATTTTTGCA
This sequence comes from Palaemon carinicauda, assembly GCF_036898095.1. NCBI lineage: Eukaryota > Metazoa > Arthropoda > Malacostraca > Decapoda > Palaemonidae > Palaemon > Palaemon carinicauda. The sequence continues at coordinate 14,327,955 of NC_090729.1, read as the reverse complement.
AAATAGTTAGTAAACATATATTGGGAAGTTATTGAAAACATTTGTCTCATCGGTTATAGATTTTCATGAGCTTTATTTTTTTTTCGTTGTTGTTTCGTGTAATATTTTTTTTATATACCCTCGCCAGAATTGTTTTTAGAGAGTGCTTACATAAAAACCTTGATTTTGTTTGTCTGTCTATATAATATGTAAATATAAACTTTAGCATAAGTTTACGCTAATTGTTTCAAGCATGTAATTTTTTATTTATTTAACTTCAAGTGTACCCAGTCACTTAAATATTATCCATCTATTTCATGGATATAGTGAAAATCACCTAAAATATTTGTTTTTCTGACCAATTTCAAGTCGAATCAAACCTCTGTTATGGTGACCTTTTAAAAGGTCGCTTTCAGTCTGTTGAGTTATTCATATTACACGCCAGTAAAGTGGATGTTACAAAACGATATCTATTATCATGATGATATTCTCAGGATTCTCTGTCGAAATAATGTGAATATTAGTCCGTGAAAAAAAAAAAAAAAAAAAAAAAAACATCACAAATCCCAGATTCTGGCCTCTACTTTGTGTTTGGAACTTGGACCATTATTGTCAGTTATTGCTACTATAAATTTACTGAAAACGTCGAAGATATTAGGTGAAGAGATCCTCTTTCTTTTTGAGTATTAATGACTTCTGGCCCTAAATTTTTTTTTTCGGAGTTTTTTATTGTAGCCATACGAAGTATACGTGTTTCTAGCATTTTTAATCGCAATTTTTTTGGAATAAATTTTCCTACTAGTTGTTCCTCCGTCTTATCACTAATGTTTTTTTGTTCCTTTCGTTTAATGCAACCCTTTTTCTTTTTTCTTCTTTTAGTATAGAGCCTGTTAGTGAATCGATTTTTATATATAACGATGGCCCCAAATCTGATGCTGGCGTGGGATTTGGTGTATATCGTAGTTCTTTTAACAGTAGAGGGGCACTTCCTCTTGTATCTTCCACATATGCTGCCGAACTACATGCATTACTAACCGCTAATGGGATGCAAGGAGTGTCCTTCAAGCTTTAAAAGATTTTCATTCCAGTAACCCTTTAGTTTCAAATATTTCAAAATGGCTTTTCATTTATGGACTAAGAGGTATATCATTTAAATTTTGCTGAGTTCTGGTCGGCGCAGGTGTGTCTGGAAATGAGGACGCAAATTCACTGACAAAGAATGCTGTAGCCGAGTTTTTACCCAGAAGATATCCCATTCCCCCGAAAGGATTTTTTACCTAGAATTAAGAATTTAAATTATAATAATTGGCAAAAGGATTAGGATAGTTTAGCTGAAAATTATATGAGAGAAATAAGTAATATTATATCCACTTGGCGGTTTAACGGATGCCCCGAAAGTAGAAGACTACTCTTTGTTGTCTCCGCGTTGGTCACACTCGGTTATTACATGACTTTTTTTCTGGCTGGCCAATATAAACCATATTGTGCGAATTGTTTGATATCATGACAGTGTGGCATTTGTTAACAGAATGCAACAAATATAGCAGAGGAAGGAATATATATCTCTTTGAGGCTCAACATGAGGATGGGAGGTTCATCCTTGCCATGATCCTTGGATATGATGTATCGTACAATGCTAACGGCATTTTTAAATTCATCGAAGAATCAGCTTTTTTAAATACTATTTAAACTTTATAATATTTCACTCTCTCTTTATAATAAATAATATCGGCGTCAATGGCCTTTGATATGTCAGGATGTCAGAAAACTTCAACTGATCTATTCATACATTGTCTAGTGCGAATTAGAAGCAGTTCAATCAGGGTATGGCTATAAACATACCGTACATGATAGCAATTATCTTTTTTTTCTTTTTATTATTATGTGAAGCCACGGTCTAATTTGCAAAAAGATGAAGTGATGTCTTCATTCACAAAGCATTTGGTCGGGTAGTCTAGTAAAGAGGGTTATACTGCAGTATCAATTAGCGAGAGGGCCTTTACTAATGAGGTTTTACTAGCCCCTGGCTACACCAATGTTAGATTTAGCTGTTTCCCGTTAAATTTCTTTGATTTACTCCAATAAGACTCCAATAATTATTAACATAAAAAATCACAGTATATTATTGCCAATTAGGCATTGGCTCATATGTCTTGCGCTTAAAAGTCGGTAGGATGTTATTAACAAATACCAATTAGACCCGACCTTGCAATAATCAGTGGTACTGTGACCTTAGTATATAGGGCTCTACTTACAAAATCGATTGTAATTTATACTCATATACCTATAGTATTAAAATATAGCCGGACGCACTTTAGAAAAGAAATATCATGTCCTTTTCTCTAGTTTAACATTTAAATGATTAAAGATCGTTCAAAAGCCAAATGGTTAAAGGATCAGGGAATATTATATAGACTTAAAAAGAAAGAAGAATTTATCTAGAAAAATCATTTAGAAACGACCCTGAAATGTTTCAAGTAGCTCCTTTCTACATCTCGTCCATAAATTTGACGCCAATTCCTCAGAGAGGAGAGGAATGCATTCTATATATATATATATATATATATGTATGTATCTATATCTATCTATCTATATATATATATATATATATCTATATATATATATTTATATATATATATATATATATATATAGATAGATAGATAGATAGATAGATAGATAGATAGATATATATATATATATATTTGTATCTATATATATATTTATATATATATAGATACATATATATATATATATATATATGTATATATATATATATATATATATATATTGATATATATAAATACTGCGTTTTGTCTTATACTGAAGTCGAATGACTTGCTTGTCACATTTGGATTTTTCCCAACGTGGTTGGTGTTTCGGTAGGTCAATTAAGTGAAATGGTAGTGCTAAAGTGTGTTACAGTAAGGATAAAGATTTTTTTCATTCCCGTGTTCGGTAACCTATCTAAAACGGTCTCTGATTAAAACTCTTTTCATGTGTTATAGCTAAAGAAGGCTTTGATAGGTATTATTTCATTAAGTTCCGTAAGCAACTATGTTTTCTCATTCTCATGATTTTTTTTTTGATTTTTTTTTTTCATCTTTTCAGGTGTTTGAAAATCCAAATATTGGTATTTTGGAAAATTAAATTACCAATCTTAATTGTACAGTCGAATAGTTGATTAATATATTCATAAATAAATTTATTATTTTAGTCACATATCTTCAATCATGGTATTTTGCATTAATAAATGATACATTCATTTATCAAACAGAAACATACACACATACATACATTCTTCTCTCATGCATTGTATTTAATGTTCTTACCATATTTCACTTCTTTATCTTCATACCCAGGAACTTTTCCTCGTCTACTCATTAACCAATTTTCTTTATAAGTTTTGTCCGTTTTCTCTTTTTGTCTATTTTTTTAACTTTCTTTTCTTAAGTACAGTTATTGATACACGCCCCCCCCCCCCATTCTTTTTCTTTGCAACTCAAGTACATAATATCTTAAACTAATAAGCAGATACTTGAAGGTTTTAAGTGGCATTGAGTTTATTATAATTGACCAGTCCTGAACCCCTTGTTAATCTAAACCCTAATTTCTGTTTGTTTGCACATTTCTCCTTTAAAAGAAAAATTCCTTGTATAACCCCTTGTGTCTAACGGTAAATTTTATGGACAGTCATAATTATCACGTCAACTACAGCCTACATTACGGAAAAGAGGCTTTCCTAGCGCATAACAACACGATTCATCTGACACAAAGGGAGATAGGCGTTGAAAGATCCCATTGATGCCATTTTTCATTTCCCGGATTCACAAAAATCCAATTCTTTCAAATCACTCATTTTCGTATTCAAAGTATTTCTCATGCAAAGGATATAAAAGCTTAAGATTGCCTTTGCCGATGATGAACATTATTTGGTTTGATGTACAAGGTACAAAAGAAGTGGAGATATTTATGTTTTTTTTTCTTTTTTTTTCTTTAAGTTGGCCGTTTTGAAAGTTTACGTTAGTCAACTCAAATTACATTTTCTTCCTGTTTCTCAGCACATGTTTTTACTGCCATGTCATTTGCTTATTTGTATCCATATATCACAGTTTGTTGCTTTATTACGATAATCCATTCAATGGAAAAGATAATAGATATAAAGTTTATAATAGATATAAAGTTTAGCGTGAATTGACTCTTTCAAACAATTTCCAGAATGGATCAAGAGTTTTATTATATATTTATTTATTTATTTTATTTATTCATTTATTTTTTTTGGTGAACTCTGTGTGCAAATGATCTTAATGTCATTTGTGAGATTTTTTTGTCGATTCGCAAAAATCAACTTAACGATACAGATCTGTTCTTCAAAACCAGCAACTGTTTTATTTGTCTTTTGTTTCCAGTATCATCATGATCCCTGCTTTTTATTTTTTTCTTATTTAACATTCTCTTTTCTTTTCCTTTCTATCATAATTTCTGTCTTTCTCAACATTTCCTCTGATGTGAGAGCAAGATTTATAGACCTGCTAAAATTCTTACATTTTCCCCGAATGGGATATAGCGATTCTTCGGTTTGGGTTCATGGAGAAATATTTTATGATTTCGAGTTACGAAGCCAGCGATTGTAACCTTCCGTCGGCTAACCGGTGGCTGTATTTTTATCATGCATTTAATATATTTTATGTTTGTTTTATGGGGTATTTTTGTTTTCTATCTCTTAGGGATGTTTTTTTTTGCCATATGAATTTTGATAAACTTTGCTGTTGTAGGATATCCCTTACACACCATCTTTGATTTGTTTGTGAAAATCAGTGATCATATCTGTTGATTACTTCCACCAATGAGGTTATGCGATGGAGTCGGTTTATTTATTTTTCTCTTTATCTGCGGAAAGGATTACGTCAAAATTATTTGTCTGACTTTGAGGAAATTTTAACCAAAGATAGACCTTAGGTCAAGGACAACCCCATGGAATTTTTGAGCTGATCCGGATCCGGATTCTAGATTTGCATGTGCACTTTTCGTGTGTCTGTGGACACGAATACGCCAAAACTACTAGCCGAATTTTGACGAAATTCTCACCAAGAATAGTTCTTATACCATGGACAACCCAGTTAAATTTTGGAGATGATCCGGATCTGGATTCTAGTTTATCTATTAATTTACTTGGAAATCATATCGCCTAGAATTCCATATAGAAATCAGGCTATATATCAGTTTAACGAGATCGGTTTTACTGAATAGACATGAGACTTGGTATGACAATGACACAATATCCAAAAGGTTTTGTAGATTTGAGAACAAAACCCTTAAAAGAATATTAGGAGTTAAATAGTAGGACAGAATTTGAAACTTAACTATAAGAGAGATCACTCTAGTGCCATATGTGGATGACATCATGGTGAGGGGTAGATGGAGGTGGTTTGGCATGCTCTTCGCTTTCCACAAGAGAGATTAGCTCACCAAACTTATATATGGGCTCTTCAAGGCACTAGAAGAGTTGGAAGACCAAGGCCTAGGACTGAGGACTATGAAGCCTGAAGTGGAAGAATATGAGTGGAGAAGTATTGATTCAAAAGCTCAAGTTAGAGACGATTGGCGAAATTTCACCGAGGCCCATTGCTTTAATAGGCATAGAAGTTCATGGTGATGACTGTGTTTTTGGACAGGATTATGCCAAAACTACTCGACAGATTTTGACAAAATTTCCACAACAGATAGATCTTACGTCATGGACGACCCCATTGTATTTTGGAGATGATCTGGATCCGGATACGGATATGCATTTTTCACCATTTTAAAAATAAAAAAAAAGCTATTTTGAAGAAATTCTCACCACAAAAAAATCTTAGATCATGGGTGACCCCATTGAATGTTGGAGATTATCTGGATTTGGATCCGGATTCTAGATCCAAATTCGTCCTATTCGCCATTTTATAGATACTGTCAAAACACATTGACGGATTTTGATGAAATTTCCATATCAGATACATCTTAGGCCACGGATGATTCCATTAACCTTTGGCTGACTTAGAAATCTCTTATTGCTATTGTTGTGTACTGTGATTGATATTCCTATCTGTCTTTGCTTCATCTTCTGTTTAGCAGTAACTTCTCAACCTTTATCAATTTATATTCAGAAGCTAACATGAAGTTTAAACTAAGAATAAACATAAATCGAATATCATTTTAGAAGGTTACAGTAACACAACACACAGCAACAACAAATGTAACCATTTCTAGTCCACTGTAATTGAATTTGGCAAGTTTTCGTTACCCTGCTCCGCCAGTCCTCAAAAAAATGCTGGTGGAACTGATGAATTTAAGATTGATAAAAAAGTACTATTTTTTGGTAATAGGAGATAAAAGTTCACTACCTAGGGGTATCTAATTCCAGTAAAACTACTTCCTGTTAAATCTTACTAGTTGTTAATGGGATATGCTATTCCATTTCAATATTATTAACATCTGTGTGTTAAGTTAAAACTAATTGAATCCAGATATAGATATTAGTTATCTAATTAAGCATATATGATACAAACGCTAAGCTTTACTGAAACTTAATATATTAATTTTCATTGGGAGCTAATTGATAAAGAGGCTATGGCACTACCTAATATTAGAGAATAATAGTTTGATTTCGGAGTGTCCTACTTCTAGAAGAGCTGCTTACCATAGCTAAAGAGTCTCTCTTACCCTTACCAAGAGGAAAGTGGCCACTGAACAATTACAGTGCACTAGTTAACCCCTTGGGTGAGAAAGAATTATTTGGTAATCTCAGTGTTGTCAGGTGTATAAGAGCAGAGGAGAACATGTAAAGAATAGGCCAGACTATCCGGTGTATGTGTCGGCAAGAGAAACATTAACCGTAAAGAGAGAGAGGGATCCAATGTAGTACTGTCGGGCTAGTCAAAGGACCCCATAACTCTCCAGCTGTAGTATGTCAACGAGGAGAAGTGTCTTTCCGAATACATCGCATGAGTTTTGTCACAAATGGAATCAATAGCGATTTTCTTTTGCCCCCATTAGTACAATTGGTTGCCAGAGACGAAAGAGTGCTGAACAGGTTTCTGGGAATTAAGGAAGTTGGTGCCAATAGGACATCGAAAAACTCTTCAATATTTGTCGACTATTTGCTTATTAACTCAGACTTCCTTTTTAAAAACTTTGAACTTTCACAAGTGAACTAAAGTCGTTAAATCTAATACTAAGATATTTCCTTCTTCATAAACAATAGGAAACTTCATTTCGAAAAGATGATTTGAAATTTCCTTTTCTTCTTGTCTTCGGTTTACAGGGATGGATAGGTTGCAACGACCTAAAGAACTTGCGAGTCTGAGCGGGACTTGAATCTCAGTCTGGCAGTCACCAGGCAAAAACACTACCTCCAGGCCACCACAACCCATAGTTCTTGTATTTGGGATTTTTAAGTGAGTTAAACTAAAGTTTATGATCTTTCCTTCTTCAAAAAGAATAGGAAACTTCCCGTCATTTGAGATTTTCTTTTCTTCTTGTCTTCGGTTATGAAAGAAATACCTACCTAGGAAAGGTTTGTTGCAAGTCTTGATGTTAATAGTCCATAGTCTTGACCTACTAATTAATCCGTAACTACTCATCGTTATCAAGATCAGTGATGATTTAAGAGCCGTAAGGACGCAAAATCTCTTGGCCTCTAGTAGGATGTAGGAGGGAGGTAGTCAAGTTTATATATGGCAGAACTACAGTACTTGACCTGTCTTACATTTACTCTGACTATTTTCAGACCAAAAATTGTTGCGTTAATTATATCAAGCCATTCTGAATCAGATGTTAATTGGTGCACGATACCAAAGGACAAATTATTTTTTTAAGCTAATTTTTTACTAATTCAGTGTTTTGTTTACCTTCTTCCCGTTCATCCATAAATATGAAATGCTGGTACCCAAAGATGATTTATCGACATGACTCATGGTATACAATTTGAAGTTTTAAAAAGTCCTCACCTAGAAAGATGATATTAACCAAGTATTTTTCCCGTGCTTACACTCAGTGGAGGGAAAAGGGACTTGGGACCGGATTGCATAAATCTGGTATTATCTACTAAAGGTCAAAAGAATATATCAGGTCAGTCATCCACTCATTTCTGGTTCATGTGGGCAGCGCTTCTGACTAAAAAACACCAATGTCGTTGCAGTAGTGACGTCATTGTTAAGAATAGCTCTCTCTCTCTCTCTCTCTCTCTCTCTCTCTCTCTCTCTCTCTGTCATTACTTTTTCTCTATTTAATTACCAGTCTCTTTGGGGCTACATCTGTCTGCATTCTCTGCACACATGAAAGTAGGCTTAGCACACATATCACAACATTATATTTCCGGTCCTAATTTTCTTCTTGCTAAAAGTGATATAGTAAAAGTTTCCCTATCTTACAGATACTATACATAAATTTTAGTATTCAGATTTAGGCTCATGCCACACACATGGACATTGACGTTATTCAGCGCAATGACAAAACGAAAGATTATAGTAAGGTTAGATGAAACAAATAAAACAATACTATAATTGAAGTACAATCCACTTTTAACAAAATGAAAGTAACGGCCAGACATGACACAGGAATTAGGGTATTTGTCCATTTATTTGACCCTACAGCTGTTCTCCAAACACCTGCTAGACTCAAACAGTTCACCAGGATTAGAGTGAAATTTGACTCCTCAATATTGCCAAAAATTTGGACATGCTTAGTTTTCTAGTATGTTGATGTTTTCTAATATATTATTTTGGCCTTGTGTTTGCTATTATTGTTTATGTATTTCGTATATATAAAGGATCTTTATATTCCGGTTAATTGCTCTCTCATATCTAAAACTGTGTCACTGCTTATACACTCTTCTTTTTATTCACTTATTCACTGACTTTCTAAAGTCTAAGTCTTAACAGCATTTGAATAGATTATACGCTAATTTGACGTGAATTAGTTGTCTCCACGGAAAACAACGTTTTTTTCAGTGTCCATTTCTTTCATAATTTTCCGTTGTGCCTTGCAAATGAGAGAAAGGGGATCACGAATTATGTTAGTTAAGGAATGTACCGAAAGACTTTTAAGAAGGATCATTATGAAAGAGAAAAATTTTCTCATTTATTAAGTTGCTGGAAGAATGTAAGAGTGAAAAGAAAAACAATAAAAAAAAATCGTGAATGAAAGAAGTAGGAATCAGGAACAATTGTCCATTACATCCATAGTAGAACTGAAAACAAACTTACAATCTAAAATGGGAAATTGATTTATGAAATTAGTATTGACTGGAGTAACGTTTATTCAGAAGCTTTGCAATTTGCATATAACCTGTTATTTTTATGAATTTTCATATACTATCTTATAGGCTGCATATCAGTCTAGTAAGATCGGTATTACAGTATGGACAACAGCCTTGGTATGACAATGAAACAATATTCAACAGATTTTGAAGATTTAAGAACAATTACCTCCGAAAAATATTGAGAGTTGAATGTCAGTACAGGGTTAGACATGAATCTGTAATAGAGAGTACTCAAGTGTCATATTTGCATGAGATCATGTTGATGGGTAGATGGAGATGGTTTAGGCATGTCTTCGCCCTTCCCAAGAGAGATTAATATACCAAACTTTTACTGGGCTCTATATGGCACTAGAAGAGTTAGAGGATCCAGGCCTACATGTCTGAGTACCATTGAAGCGTGGAGTAAGAGATGAGGATTGGAGAGGTTTTGATTTAAAATTTCAAGATAGTCACGACAGGTGACATATAACTGAGTTTCCATGTCTTGTGCGCATGTACAAGCGTGATAGACATTTGGAGAAGAAAGAAAGGTGGACTTTGCTATGTTTTCTGCATTGTGAGAAAATGTAATGTCAAGAATGCTGGCTATATAAATATATATATATATATATATATAATGTATGTATATATATACATATATATATATATATATATACATATACATATATATATATATATATATACATATATATATATAAATATATATATATATATATATATAAGTATATATATATATATATATGTATATATATAAGTATATATATATATATATATGTATATATACACATAAATATATATATACATACATTTATATATATACATATATATATATATATATGTATATATATATATATATATATGCACATATATATATACATATATATATATATATATATACTATATACTATATATTTATATATATATATATATATATACATACATATATATATATATATACAAAAATTTATATATGTATATATATATATATACACATTATATATATATATATATATATATAGATACACACATTATATATATATATATATATATATACAGTATATATATATATATATATATATCTTCCAATGAAAGAAATTATGTTTTCCTTCGATTTTAAAAGTAACCATTGTTGTAAATGCTCCATAGAACTTAATAGCCCAAGCCACTCTCTCTCTCTCTCTCTCTCTCTCTCTCTCTCTCTCTCAACATGCAAATATCTCCTTACCATTACGTATATATCTGTTCCTAAGCATGGTCGTTTCCCAAGTATCTTTTTTTAAGAATTATCAATCCCATCAACCTAAAAGCAACAGTCTAAATATTTCTTCCACCTCGTAAAACAATTCATATCAATTTCAAGTTTTCCCTTCTATTATAAGCTTCATTTCATTTTATTTGAGATGAGATCTATGGGATTCCTTTGCTCTAGATTAAATCAATGGTAACTATATCAACAGCTCCACAATTGCTGCACAATAGTTATGCAATTTCATACTAAGTAAACTCTACCCCCTATCTCTCTCTCTCTCTCTCTCTCTCTCTCTCTCTCTCTCCTCTTCTCCTGTGTGGATATTCTAGTAACTCTCCTACAGTTATTTGATTTCTGGTAGTTGGATGGACGCTAGTCGATACTGCATTAGGCAAAAGCTGAATAAGAGAGGAATGTCTTTGTTTAGATAAATAAATAAATGATTTATAAGTCATTTTGTAAACAAAAATGTATAGATGTCAGGGAATCTTATTTGTTTTCGCCTAAATCTAAATATAGATATAATCTGTCATACTTTCATAACTTTTTACGGTGTATTATTTGCATACTAGGCGGAAAAGTTTTCATGTTCACACATTTCCTAAAACCATCGAAATACTAGTTTGTTGATAGACAAACTAGTTTTAAATCAAACTTAAATCATTTAAATGTTAGGGAGGTAAATTAGATATTATTTAAAGGGTAAAAAAGCTTCTTGAGTTCATTGAAAGATAAACTAATGAGTATTTATACAAGACTGTAATGAGATATGAAGATATTTTCTTTCAAATCATATTTGTAGGGATATTGGAATATCTGTTCTTCCTTTTTTTACGCCACAAACTGAGTTAGGAATTTTAGCCAGAGAGAGAGAGAGAGAGAGAGAGAGAGAGAGAGAGAGAGAGAGATTATTATTATTATTATTATTATTATTATTATTATTATTATTATTAATGATGTTTCCTTAAAAAATAAGAAAGAAAATTGCTTCCAAGAAATACTTTTAGGAAAAATCGGGTTAATTTTAAACACCTACTCTCTTCAGTAATGAGAGTGAAAACATGAGTAGAAAAAAACCTTTTCTGTGTTTTCTCAATATATTCCAGTGGGTTGTACAGTAGATCACATGAAAGACTCTGTGTGTTTAGATAAGAAATTTTACCAGATAACTATACTAATTTCTAAATACTTTTAATGAAAGCTAGAATTTATGACAAGAAATAGGTGTAAGGAAGGAAAAACTAATTACATCAAATATATATAGCTTAAATTTTGAGTACAATTTACAGCATTCCTCTGATGTAAATTAGTTTAAATTTTCAATTCATATATCATTTATACATGTTAAAAGATATTCATCCAATGATATTCTAGTTGATAATTCTATTGTTAGGAAGAGTTCCCCTCACACAGATTTTTCAATCAGCGATTTTCATACAATAAAACAGATGGTTAAAATCTTCCAGAAATACTCGTTCACATCCGATTTGTGTGTAAAAATGCTCTAGTTGTATTAGACGGAAAGTTATTATATTTAAGAGGTGTTGGGAGTGTGGTAAAGAAATAAGATTTCTCCGGATAAAATAGAGATGCTAAATGTCCAGGAAAGTAGGATAAAGTGTGAGAGAGAGAGAGAGAGAGAGAGAGAGAGAGAGAGAGAGAGAGAGAGAGGGTCTGATTACGTAGAGTATTAGGTAGATTTATTGAAGTATTTGGTTGTGTTGCCGCTTTTATGAATTCATGACATGTTGTGAGATTTACCTGGAGAAAGGTCTTAACTCACACTTCTGGGACTGAAACATTTTAGCCATGATCAGCTTTCTTTATACAGACGGCCAGTACTTAGGTGCTAAATTAAAACTTGCTTCAATTAGTTATTCCAAAGGGGATAATAAGGAAGATGAAAAGCCATTCCATGAATATTTTCTATTTAGATTTACGGTCGAGAAACGTTCTGCATTACCACTCAATATTATTCGTTAGGAATTATTAGAAAATTATATTAGCTTAGATTTGGATTCTAAGAAACGTAAATTAGAGAGAAATAAATAACGAAAAGGGAAGAAATAATGGAGGTCGCTTCTCGATAATAATTATAACAGCCTAAGAATTTAGTGGTTAATGTTTTCCTCTTATTCCAAATGGATTATAAATTACCGTAAAGAAAACTCGATGCGTCTGTTGAGAGGTAATCACAAAGCTATTTTGATAACTCGAATATTATGTGAAGATTCAGAGGCAGAATGGCGGCTAAAAACAGAACAGCCTCCGTCCTGAAGATATTACATTTAGTTCATAAATGATACTTAAGTAACAATTATAAGAAAAGTCAATGAAATTATTATCTGATTAGAAATCCCATTTCCATACTTATATTTTGTACTTGAATAATAATTTGAGTGAAAGAAATATTATCGAAAGTAGAATATAAGTTGGCATTGAAGCTGTGAATTAAAATTTCAATACATAACTCCCCTAATAACTATAGGGCAAATAAATTTCAATTTAGAATTTATGCGTAACTTGTCTACTTAACTCTATGTACGGCATGGCAAAAACAACAATATGGGCTGTTATGTTATAACAGAGAGGTGAGAGGGATGTAATTAAACTTTTTTAAACAGACATGGATCTTATATACAAGAGATTGAGAGCAAGAACGTTACAAAAAATCTAAGAAAATCCAACATGAGCTAGCAAACTTACACAGGTTGGTCTACTATCAGTGTAAAGAAGAGCAAGCAATAATACCAAAAAGCAACACCGTACGGGCGTATATTACACACGTATGGTACATTGTTCCCAACGTATAAAGGCCATACATGTAAAATAGGGCATTCTGCTCCTTAGATCCGCACTGTAGGCGGGTCATCTGGCATGAGAAGCGCAGGTTTTAGACAATCGATGGAGACTCAGTCTTCTTTGTTACGAGAATTCAATAATATAACCTATGGTGTACGACGGATCATGAGAAAATGACCCTTTTAAGGGGGCGTTAGTGGTGGTTTGCTAGTGTTGTTGCCAGGAAAAACTAAAATTTATCAAACAGAAAGCAAGTGTATATATAGGGACTTACGAGTAAGAACGTCAAAAAAATTCAGACAAAATAAAAATTGAGCTAGCAAGGTTACACAGGTTGGTCGATTGGCAGTGCAGTGATGAGTAAACGGTAAGATAAAAAAGCAATAATCGTTAGTGTACGAGCGTCCATGAAACATGTATGATGCAAATGTTAGTTATATAGCCATTGCTATTTTACTTGATATTGTGTTGATTCTTATCACACACACAAACGCACTAACACAATATATATATATATATATATATATATATATATATATATTGTGTGTGTATTTGTGTTAATGCGTTTGATTCTGCTATGATTTCCTTTAGTAACAGATCCTTTTCTGGCTCAATTACATTATTTTCTTCTGTTACTAAGTTAATGCAAGGTTGATCAACAATTCAGATCCTTCAGGAGGAAGTAATTGTAAAAAAAATCTTATAGGAGAGATCTATTGTTTAAAAATCATTATCTGATTTCGTATTCAATCAGATTCATTATCATCTAAAAATTCTTTAATATTTCTTAATATTCAATCCCGTTCTTTTCACACGGAACTAAGGAATGTTTTGTAATGTATCCTTTCATAATTCTTGTCATTGCCGAATGTATTTGGATTATACTTATGCCTGTCTCTCTGTCGAATATCTAAGTACATGTTTTATACACAATACTTTCATTGATTGAACTGATATAATGTATTTTTAAAACTTTCAATTAAGTAATCATTTTCATTTTTATTTATCCTCTGATTCCTTGATCTTACTATTATCATCCTTATGTCTCTTCCTTTTTACTATGGTCCCTATCTTTTAATTTCTGTGTTGCCTTCTATTTCCAAATGAAATTGCCAGAGTTTCTTGACTTCCTTCATTTTTTACTTTGAAAATATCCCCTTTGTATTATCGCTGGCAGCCACGAATAAAGGATAAGATGAAGAAATTCTCGCTTTGAGGATAATCAACAAAGAATTACAGTACTGAGATATCATGAATCGAGAAATAAAATTATAACTCGACCTCGAGGTAACTGATTTATAGGTGAAATCAGCAATCATAGGAAAAAATATTGATACGAGTCCCTCCTGTAGAAGTTAGAGCTGGTCCGTTTAATCCAGAAAAATGGCATCTTGGTTTTTCACCTATGACGCAATATAAAGACTAAACGGAACAGATAGTACAAATTTGTTTTATGTCACTAAAAAACCAATCACTGTGATGCTCTAAAATGGAAGAATAAACATCCTAGATTGTGTTACAGTCGAAGGAATGTTCGGCGGACTTTCTTACGAATATTCTCTTCACCTTAACATAGAAAATATTTCATCTTCATAGTTGCACAGTTTCCACAAATGAAGTATTGGGCGGTAAGAGAATCTAAGAGCTAAAATAAGTCATAATAAGTCATAACAGAGATAACTTATATGAATCATTCTGTAGCATATACTGACATTGCATTTTAATCGTACATCCGGGCAATGTCTGGTATCTCTGCTAATGTGTGTGTATATATATATATATATATATATGTGTGTGTGTGTGTGTGTGTGTGCGTGTATGTGTGTGTGTTTGAGTGTGTGTATCTCTATGTTTGTTTGTTTAGGTATCGAATTACGTTGTTTGCATAATTTAAAGTTGTTGCTTGTGAGCAACAATCTAAAATAGTGAGTTAAATCTGAAAAAAAAAAATTCGACGTCAAAGAATGTTGTCTTGCTTTGATCTCCTGAAGCAAAAGCTGTTGGAAAATCAGTCTCTTGTAAATGGTAGTTTAAAATTTTATTATTATTATTATTATTATCAATATTATTATTATTAATATTATTATTATTATTATTATTATTATTATTATTATTGGCTAAGTTACAACCGTAGTTGGAAAAGCAGGTTGCTAAAGGCACAGAGGCGCCAACAAGGAAAAAAGACCGTAAGGAAAGGAGACAAGGAAAAATAAATTATTTTATTAACAGGAAACTTA
>NC_090729.1:14299889-14302389 GCF_036898095.1 Palaemon carinicauda | reverse complement strand
TTAATGTTAATGGAGTATGATCAAAGGAATTTTCAGTGAACAGCGGAGTACTCCAAGGAAAAGTGTTGTCAACTATGTAGTTTATCTTTCACATGGATTTTGTAATATTTAGAACAGTTGGGGATTTTGGAAAAGGAAATGACTGGATTGGTAACAGGAAAATAGGTGACTTAGAGTATGCTGATGACAGAGCCCTTATTAACAATACACCTACAGGACTTTCAAACCTTGCTTACCAGAATGCATGAAATATCACATGGGGTTAGACTCAAGAAAAATGAAGATACAGACACAATAAGAACGAAATATGCAATGCTAGATGAAATATCTTTGCGACTATGATTCCTAACAGAGGATCTTTAGAATTTTAGTTTAATTCAAGGTTGAAAAAGAAAACAAAACCCCGCCAAAAAACTCAGACAATGTCTAGGATAAAAAAAATTTGGAAATCAAATATCCTGAAATTGCATTACATTAGTTTAGTGATATTTATGTTACTGTATGGACCTGTGTCATGGTATGGAAATGAAACAATATTCAAAGGAGTTTGCAGATTTGAGAACCAGGACCTAAGAAGAATATTAGGAGTTTAATGGCAGCACATAATTCGAAATGAAACTGTAAGAGTGGTTACTGGAGTGCCATTTGTGGATGAGATCGATGTGCAGGTAGATTGGGATGGTTGAGGCATGCACTTCGCACTCCCCAAAGCAAGATTACCACTCCACACTTTTAATTAAGCTCCAGAAGACGCTAAAACTATTGGAAGGCCCAGGCCTATATAATTGACTGCTATGAAGTGTAAAGCTTAAGATGATGGAAGGAGAAGTATTGATTTAAAATCTGCAGATAGAGACGACTGGCGAGATATATATATATATATATATATACATATACAGTATATATATATATATATATAAATTTATATATATATATATATATATATACATACATATATATATATATATATATATGTATATATATATATATATATACACACATATATATATATATATATATATTAACAATTAGAATAGTGCTAACGTTATCCCTGCTTGTTGTAAGAGGCGACTAAAAGGGACGGGATGAGGGGGCTGGGAACTCCCTCTCCTGTATTTACAATCCTGTGAGACATCAGAAAAGAGGTGGAGCTTGGGGGGGAGGGGAGGGAATGCTCCCCGCACTCTAGTTTTGGGGTGTTTGAATGTGCGTGGCTGTAGTACGATAGAGAGTAAAAGATGTGATATTGGAAGTATGTTCAGGAATAGAAGGATGGATATATTGGCGTTGTGGGAGACAAAGATAAAAGGGAAGGGTGAAGTGATGTTAGGTGATATGTCTGGAAGAATGTCTGGGATTGAAAGGGGAAGAGCAATAGAGGGTGTGGCTTTATTACTGAGTGAATGGATGACAGGTAAAGTAGTGGAATGGAAGGAGAATTCATCTAGGTTATTGTGGGTAAAGGTTAGGTTGGGTAAAGAATGTTGGGCTTTCGTCATTGCGTATGGGCCAGGTGGCAAGAAAAGTGAACAAGAGCGGAATGAGTTCTGGAATGTATTAACTAAATATGTAGAAGGACTGGGTAGAAGGAATTATGTAGTTGTCATGGGTGACTTAAATGCTAGAGTGGGAGCTGGAGAGGCACAAGGTGTCATTGAGAAGTATGTCGTACCAGGTGAAAATGACACTGGTGAGAGACTGGCAGATATGTGTGTTGAGCAAGAGATGGTGATAAGTTCCAGCTTTTTCAAAAAGAAAGATAAAAACAAGTATACATGGGTAAGAGTGGCAAATGGAAGAGTAGTAGAAAGTGCATTAATGGATTATGTTTGATAACTAAGAGAATGTTTGGAAGATTGAAAGACGTGTACGTGTTTAGGAGTATGGCTAACGGTATGTCTGATCATTTTTTTGGATGAAGGAAAATTAGTTGTAGCAAATGAGTGGGGGAATATAGTAGGTGGATGTAAAAGGGAGCTAGTGATGGTTGATGAGCTAATAAAGCCAGGGGTAAAAAGTAAATATCATGAAAGGTTGAAAATGGCGTATGACGAAGTGAAAGTAAGAGAAACTGGTAATTTAGAGGAGGAGTGGAAGTTAGCAAAAGAAAATTTTGTTGGGATTGCAAGTGATGTGAGTGACAAGAAGGTTGTTGGAGGCAGTATGAAGAAGGGCAGTGAATGGTGGAATGAAGGAGTGAAGGAAAAAGTTTAAGAGAAAAAGAGGGCTTTTAAAGAATGGCTGTAGAGTAATAGTGTAGAGAAGTATGAAAAATATAGAGAGAAAAATGTTGAAGTAAAGAGCAAGATAAGCGAGGCAAAGAGGGCAGCTGACCTGAGGGGGGGGGGGGGGGTAAGGGATTGGGTTATTCTTATGAAGAGAACAAGAAGTTCTAGGACTATGTGAAGGGAGTAAGGAAGGCTGGCTCAAGAATTGAAGAGACGGTGAAAGATAGAAATGGAAGGTTGTTAAAAGGATTGGAGCCAAAGAAAAGGTGAGC
>NC_090729.1:14284889-14292389 GCF_036898095.1 Palaemon carinicauda | reverse complement strand
ACCTGTGAATCCCAGACCAAGTAACCCCTATCCCGGACCCAGTAACTCATCCCGTGGTTACTCTAGTAAGTGCAAGATCAGCTATTGTTCCTTTTCATGGTCAGGTCAATATGATCCTGCTTCAGAACGTCGAGTCATGGATCTCGTCAGTAGAGGCTCATTTAAACGCAAAAGGCATCACAGACCCATCTGTAAAATTACAAGAAGCTAAAAGTTTCATAGACTTTGCTAAAGGAGATGCAAGCGCGTATCTTAGAGGAGTCTCTTTCTAAGAGGCAGTTACATGGGACGATTTTAAATTTAGGCTACGTGCAATATATGGCGGTGAAGAAGCTTTAGACGTAGTTTTGGCGTTAAGAAACATACCTTATCAAGCCTCTATGACTCAGTTTAATGTTATAGAATGGACGGCACTCATTGCCGACCAGCTGAGTGAATATCAAGATAATTTACGTAATTCCACATGGGTTACAGGAGATAACATCGCCGCGAAAGATTTCTTACGGCTAATGTATTCAACTTGCATGACAGTTATGTTGCCTGAAGCTTTAGTGTGGTGTTTTGATAAAAAGCTAACACCCGAAAGTACGGAACTAGATGTGTATAAACAGATAAAAAAAAACACATGTCTAAGTGTACTGACCTTGATCCCTTACTTACTCAAGTTTTTGCAAAAAATTAAACTAAACCACAACAAGTAAACGTAGTTAATAATAGTCAAGCGGCAGAGATGACTTGTTACAATTGCAAACGTCAAGGTCACATGATTGCAGACTGTAGGACGCGATTTTGTTCGATTCATAACAGTTCAACCCATACATATAATCGATTCTTCTCGCGTAATCAATAGCCGAATCCTAGAAACACGCAAACAGTTCCCTATGGAAATAAAAAGAAGAATCGTCAATTTAAGAAGAAGAAACAGGCGAACGGCAATGCTGTTCAAAATCAAAAACAAACAAATAGTGCTTCAAGTAACTCTGTTCCTAGGCCGTCTAGCCAGAACTCGCAAGGTCAGACGAATTTTCAGTATGTGCAAAGCAAAGCAAATACCACATAGTTACCTCCATTGGGGGAGAGAATGATGTTAGGTCATTCATATCAACATATTTTGTATCAAATAATCCATTTAATAATTTACCAGATCATTGTGAGGCAATAGATTTTCCTATGAAACACACAGCCAAATCCAATAAATCAGTGCAGGTTCCCGTAGATTTGCAACAAATTCACGCAATAATAAGCCAAAATGAGATACGGCCAACATTATATGCTGTAAATTTAGACCACCGATCCTTCACATTATTTTTCTATTCTAGTAGTCCATGTAATATCATGGATTTGAGGACTCACACTTGTTATTTTCGAACTTCTCTATAGAGAAGTCTGGAGTAAGGCTCTCGGGTATAGGAAATATTTATTAAATGTAATAGGAGTAACTCATGTTCAGTAAAAGGTTGATAAGCGCACGTTTGCCAATACCTTTATCGTTGTACAAAACATTGATATGTATCCAGCTGTAATTATAGGATAACCGTCTATGGGCACTCAAAACATTACCTTAGGCCCTGCCAAACATGGCGTGTATATCAAAAGAAAATTCCATAAGTCTTCTAATACCTTAAAATCAGTTTTGGATAAAAAGAAGACGACAAATAAAGCAGTAACCTACGTTGAAGAACCAATCACTTGTCTCATGAATCAAGAAATAATATATGCGACCTAACAGACTTCTCGTTCACCCGTAATATCAGCTTGCACCCAATTTATTGAGCCAAACGTAACTTCGAATATATTAGTGTGAGTAAAGAAAGCTTTGACGGGATCTGAAATATTAATCCTTTCCGACACTCTGAAAACTAACGGATTGTCCGTCACACAAGCTATTTATACAGTCGGCTCACAACAACAATGTAATATTGAAGTCTGTAATCATTTGATTACCACTTTAGTAATTCACAAAAATCAACATATCTTGGATGTGGAAGTTTATAAACATCACATTCTTACCGTCGCTAAGATCAATAACGCTCAATCAGTTGCGGATGAATCCCTTTTGCAATCTATAAAAAATTAAATCAATAAAGACATTAAAGAAGAGGAAATTCAGCAGAAATTTTTTGATCTTTTAACTAAATATCATGATGTTTTCTCCACTACGGATAGATCCTTAGGTAAAACAGATGTCATAGAACACCAAATAAGGTTAAAAGACAAACAGAAAGTTATCTATGTACCCTCGTACAGACTCCCTATGAAATTCCAGAATGAGATAAATGATGAAGTAGGAAAAATGCTAGAAGAAGGAATCACTAGGAAACCGAACAGCCCTTATAATTTTCCATTAATAGTTGTACCGAAAAAAGATCGAACATGGCATATCTGCGTAGATTTCCGTCTCTTAAATGAGGAAACGATCCCTGATCAATTCCCAGTGCCATGAACTGACGATATTTCATCTTTGCTAGGTCAGGAAAAATATTTTACCAGTTTAGACATACTTAAAGGCTTTCACCAGATACCATTAGAAGAAGATAGTATCCCATACACTGCCTTCAGCACAACCAGGGGACATTATGAATTTTTGCGTATGCCTTTTGGTTTACGTTGTGCTCCCATAACATTTACTAGAATGATCAACATAGTGTTTGGAGACTTGTTAGGAGACATATTGAATGCCTATGTGGACGACCTTGTAATCTTTTCTAATACCTTAGAAGAACATCTACGTAAACTGGAGCTAGTGCTACAGAGACTAAGACAGCATAATTTAATGGTAAGGATTAGTAAGTGAGAATTCTTCAAAACAAAATTAGTCTATTTAGGTTTTACGGTGTCTAGTCAAGGTCTTAAAGTAGTCCACGATAAGGTGTCGGCTATCCGTAACTTTGCGATACCTACTAATGTTAAGGGAATACAGAAATTTCTTGGGTGTAGTGGGTATTACAGGCGTTTTGTACGCAATTATTCAATAATAGCCGCTCCCCTAAACGATCTTACAAAGAAGGGCGTAGATTTCATATGGTCTGAGCAGCATCAACAGGTGTTTGATACCTTGAAAGATGAACTCTGTAGTTCTCCTATCTTAAAATTTCCTGACTTCGGTAATGAATTCTTCATTGCAACAGATGCCTCACACCTAGGAGTAGGTGGGGTATTGCTTCAGCAATATAACAAACAGTTTTTCCCGATAGCTTTTTATTCATGTAAACTAAGATCTTCCAAAAGTAAATATGCATTAATTGACAAGGAAGGGCTAGCTATTGTTAATTCACTAGTGCATTTCAATTTCATAATACTGCATACGGTTATCACATCAAGGTTCATAGTGATCATAAGTCCCTAACCGACTTCTTTAAAGGCTTTAGTCACAGCCCCAAACGAATTCAGTGGCATTTGATCATCCAAGACGTCGGCGCGAGGATCAGGTATTTACCTGGCAAAGGAAATATCATTGCTGACGCATTATCACGCAACCCCGCGTCATCTTGTATGGAAACATTAGCTGAATTAATAGATATAACAACATCATTGCCTATTATTAGAACTGTATCTGAACAGGAAGATTTGGGCGTATGTGCTGAACTAATACAGACTGAACAAAGAAAAGATCAGCAATTAGAAAAAATCATAAATGCTTTGAACGGAAATCCTAAGGAAAAGGAATATATAAAGTATACGCAGCAGAATTATATAATCAAAGATAATATTCTGTGTAGATCCGTGACAAGGAAAACCAGCAATACACCTCAAGTGACTAATGACCAGGTAGTGGTACTGATCTCACTTATACCCACTGTCCTAAATTGGTTGCATGCAAATCCATTGCATGGCCAGCCAGGGTTCTCCATAATGTCACAGAAAGCCAAATCATTATTTTATTGGCATATGATCCTTACAGATATAAAAAAGCACATAGCTAACTGTCGCACTTGTCAGGAAAACAAAGGGCCAACGAAGACACCTGTCAGCCTAGGGGCTTATCCCGTGCCCAATCAACACTTTGAAAGAGAACACTTAGATCTATTAACATGGTTTTACGAGTCAGACAGAGGAAATAAGCACCTCTTAATAATTATAGATGCTTTGACTCAATACACAAAACTGATAGCGCTTAAAACTAAAACCGCGGTCGAATGCGCTAAGAAGTTTTACGAGTGCTACATTTGTAAACATGAAATTCCACATATGATAATCTCTGACTCGGGTGGAGAATTCAATAATCATTTCCTTAACTTGTGTGAATTCCTTGGCATAAAGAAAATCAATACCATGATCTATCACCCAGAGTCGAATGAGCTAGTGAAAACAGCGAAAAGGAAGGTTATAAACATATTAATAGTTACAATAGGGGGATCAGACTCCAACTGGGATATTGCCATACCTGTGGTACTAAGCACTCTGAATCACTCATATCATGTATCTATTAAAATGTCGCCGCACGAGGCACTGTACGGTACACCAGCTAGAACGCCTTTCCATGTATTAATGCCCACAACCAAATTATAAAATCCTCTAAAGAATTTTATGAATGCAAGGATAAGTCAATATAATATCCCTCGAAAGAATCTAGAAGAATCGCAAATCATAATGAAAAGAAATCATGATAAAATAGCAAAGCCAACTAAAACATATACCGTGGGTGATAAGGTATACTTACAAGTATATGTATCCAAAGGACTCAATTACTAAACTGACACCTAAGTTTGAAGGCCCGTTTAACATTTTAGAAACATTAATGGGCAATAGATTTAGAGTTCAAAACGTATCCTAACACACTGATGAGAGAATTTTACCATTGTCTCCTATAAGAAATTAAAAGAAGGGAGAAGGAAGTGAGGGAAATTTTTGTATTCATGAAACTTGTATAATATTTGTATGTAAACTTTTTTTTTCTTAAAACAGGAGTAATTACATATATTTTTACTCATTGCAGGTTTCCAAATTGAAGCTTTTATTGTTAGGAGTGATATTGTTCGTTCAGATATTTTTTTCGTGTGCGAAGAGCCCTAAAACTAAAATTATAGATTTTAAATATGGCATTATTGTAGAGAGAACAAAAGACGTTTTCATTACCGCAAGCAATATAGTTATAGAAGTAGATATGCAAGTGATTTTCCTCCCAGAAGACGACGTCATTATCCAAAAGAGCGACCAACGTTATTTTCCTTTTAATACTGAGAGTTCGCTTGCACCAACATTAAGCGTTGCAGAAATGTTATCACACGACTTGCTAAATAAAACCGGCGAGGCAGAAGCTCCGGCTCGCGATCTACTGATGTGGACTGTGCGACACAATAACCTTGAAAGACGTAACCCGTTTATTTTTGCTGCACTAAACATCTTTGGATCTGTTGCAAGTTTAGGCTTAGGAATTTAAAATCGTCTTAAAATCAGTGATCAAAAGAAAAGAATTGAATTTTTAGAACATGAAAACGAACTAGTTTTATCAGAACTCCGGAATCAATTAACATCAATTAATGAAATAATGAACTTGGTGAACGAACATTCTAGTAAGATTGGTCAGATTATGGAAGTGCAAAACTTGCTGGCAACGTTAACGTATTATGATTAAAAAATAAATCATATCCGTACTGAAATTTCACATTTTATTGAGAAATCAAAAGACTATGTAGAAGCTATTACGTTAGCAACTAAGGGTGTTTTATTAGCACATTTTTTGCCTATAAAAGACCTAACGTTAACTTTGGAGAAAGGAGGATAGAAAATGGTTTATGTTCCTTTGTTAGACGCCCATAAGATAGAATTTTATTATAGTTAATCAGTAAGCGTTGAAAATTATAGGATCATGATTACAATTCCCTTTGATTCTTCTGATGCCTGGTAAGCATACAAAATAGCACCATTCCCAACTTTCATGACGAATAACTCAAGTCCAGTAATATCCAGTTTGACAGGACACATATTGATTTCCCCTGATAAGGAAACATATACGGTCATAAGAGACTTAGATAAATTAACTCACTGTTCAGAAGCAATGATTAATAAAGTATGTACAGTTGACTCCTTTGAATTCCATCACAAATCAATGGATTCATGCGAGTTATGTATAGTGCTAAACGGTTCTCTCTCCCATACACACAAAGATTGTCTGAAAAAACTTTATCCTTTTGACGATAATGTTCAATTACAGACTGAACAACAGCTCGTGGATGCGATACGACAAGGCCGGCTTCAATGTATCATGCCCAGAAGGATCCACGACCCACTCCCAGGTCTTCGTTGCAGCTGACGGTTGCATCGGGACGTCCACGAACGACACGGTCCAAGGAATTAACACTATCATCAGGGAACGGGCCTACTTCGCGAATTTCACGTGGACCACTACAATCCCATCCTTACCTTTCCCACACAATGCACATGTGGCTAATCGGTTGACGCAACTAGCCGAGATGGACCACCCGTCATCGACTTATGCAAGGGCGAATCTTCGTTTCTATGTGTCGCTGGCATCAATCAAGGTACGATGGTGATTCTTATCGCCTTTAACATCCTTGCTTGATGTATATTGAGGCAAAGACAGGTGGAGCTCCAGAGGAACTCTTTGCCATGTCCAGACAACACTCCTATTGCGTTGAAACAATTTATGTTTAGAGCTGTTTGAAATTGGCTATTTCACTTCACTCGGGGGGGGGGGGGGGGGATGGTCTGGAAGTGAGAAGTTGTGTGAAAAGCGGTCAGCACACTGGTAATACATAGTTGAAGAGACTCCAGAACATTGCATTTGTATTATGTATATAAAAAGTAAAAAAAGTATCTTTTGGGCACCTAATAAAAAATTGTAGCCCTATATATATATATATATATATATATATATATATATATATATATATATATATATATATATATATATATATATATATATATATAAATATATATATATATACAGTATATATATATATATATATATATATATATATATATATATATATATATATATATATATATATATATATATATATATATATATATATATATATGCGTAAAAATCACAGGAAAACGTGATGCTCAGATGCAGAAGAACCACAGGGAAAATGAAAATACGGAATATACACTTAAGTCCTGACTAGTTTCGTGTTACTTCCTCAGAGGACTGATTTATTGAGAGAGATTTCTTACAATTTATAGGGAAAGCAAAAGTACGAACATACATATAGAGATTTAGAGAACAATGACACTCCCTGACCCGCTACCTGGGCTTGACTCAGGTGTTGAGTAGGAGGAGTCCGCAAGCTCGTTAGACACCTGCTAAAAAGGGTAATTTCTAGTGGCGGGTATATTCTTGTTTTCTTCTTATTTTACTTACAATACAGTTATTTATATGTCAATGCGGTAGCCTTATCTATATAAATACATAAGCAAAACATACACAAACATACAAATATATATATATATATATATATATATATATATATATATATATATATATATATATATATATATATATATATATATATATATATACATATATATACATAT
>NC_090729.1:14274889-14277389 GCF_036898095.1 Palaemon carinicauda | reverse complement strand
GTGCTGAAGGTCTGAGCCTAGCACAGGCTTTCGGGACTTTATTAAAGATCTCGTTACCTAGGTCGACCTGGAAGGCATATAGAATGGGTCTTGTCAAAGCAGACTTACACGCTGAAATCGTGTTCGCTGCCAACCCTTGACCATGGAGGTGGGGAAAAAAGATAAGCAGAAGTCTGTCAAGATCTCCTGCGGAATCTTCGCCTTGACAAAAGGCCACCCATTTTCTCCAAGATGACTCATATTGCCTTCTAGTAGATTTGCATTTATATTCCTCAATGAAGTCTATACTGGCTTTCGAAATCCCGAAACGCTTTCTCACCGCTAGGGAGAGAAAATCATGAACTGCAGGGTCCGGGTTTTCTGTAATGAAGCGCAGACAGTTGACTTCTGGACTCGCTGGGTCAGAACTGGATCTGGTAGTGGTACAAACTTCAGCTACAGTTCCAATGCCAGGAGGAACCACACGCTGTTCGGCCACTTGTGGGCCACTATTGTCGCTACCCTTTGAAGGATCTCAGTTTGTTGAGGACCCTCAACAGAAGGTTGTGAGGAGGGAACAGATAAATCTTGGACCATCTGTTCCAGTCGAGGGACATCGCGTCCACTGCTTCCGCTAAGGGGTCCTCGTACGGGGCACGTACAGGGGCAACTTCTTGTTGTCTTTCGTCGCAAAGAGGTCTATCTGCAGTTCTGGGACTGATTCAGAATGAAGGAGAATGATCCTGCGTCTAAGGACCATTCCGACTCTATCGGTGTGAACCTGGATAGAGCGTCCGCTGTCACATTGCGGACTCCTTGAAGGTGAACTGCCGACAGGTACCACTTCTTCTTTTCCGCCAATCGGAAGACGGCCAACATCACCTGGTTGAGAGGTGGTGACCTCGATCCTTGTCGATTCAAGTATCTCACAACTACCTCGCTGTCTATTACCACTTTATGTGGAACGAATGACGCGGGGAGACTTTCTTTAAGGTAAGGAGCACTGCCCTAGCTTCTAGAAAGTTTTATGAGAAAGGTCTTGAATAGCCTGGACCAAGTCCCCTGGACTTTTTTCCGATGAGAGTGACCTCCCCATCCCTCCTTTGAGGCGTCTGAGTGAATCGTCACCGACGGGGGAGGTGGCTGAAGAAGAACCTGACTTCTATAGATGTCTGGCTTGGGACCAAGGCCTGAGAAGAGTACTTAGCCGAAGCGGCTGGTCTTCTCAGATCTCTTCACGCGTTTGATGCATAACTTCTCCAAACTCCGATTGCATCCTTTAGCTGTGCTCTTAGCACTGGGTCTGTCACCGAAGCAAACTGGAGAGAGCGCAGTACTCTCTCCTGCTCGTGTCTTGATATCCTTTCGGAATCTTGAAGTCTCTTGACAGAACCCGCTATCTCCTTCCTTTTCTTCGCTGGGGTGGAGAAACGGTGTGACAAAAGGTCCCAGTGGATCTTAGCCACTGGAACTTTTGAGATGGAGAAAGTCGAGACTTTTTCTGTTGATCTTGAAGCCTAGGTACTCTAGGAACTGGATCACTGACTGGAAGCTTGCAAGCATTCTGTCTCGGATGCTGCCCACACCAACCAGTCGTCCAGGTAGGCTACTACCTGAATTCCCTTTAGGCGAAATTGTTTGAGAGCTACGCTCGCAAGCTTCGTAAAAATCCTTGGGGCTATGTTTAGCCCGAATGGCATGGCTCCGAAGGCGTATAGTCTTCGCTGTAGCCTGAACCCTAGGTAGGGGGAGAGTCGATGGCTAATTGGAATGTGCCAGTAGGCATCTGACAAGTCTATAGAGACGGAATATGCCCTCTTGGGCAGTAAGGTCCTTATGTGTTGCAGTGTTAGCATTTTGAATTTGTAATTCACTATGAACTTGTTAAGTGGCGACAAGTCCAGAATGACTCTGAGCTTTTCCGAGTCTTTCTTGGGAACACAAAACAGCCTCCCTTAGAAATTGATGGGCTTCACCCTTTTTCCTCCAACCGTTTTTGAACGTACTCCTCCATAACGGGGGTGGAGTGTTGGAAAAAACCGAAGGTACGGGGGTGGAGTGCTGTACCAGCTCCCGCCCAATCCATTCCTTGAGTAGGCTGTGGGCCCAGGGATCGAAGGTCCACCGATCCCGAAATTTCAGAAGTCTCCCTCCTACCGGTATCACCTCACTTGGACTGCCGTCCTGAGGTCTTGCCTTCCTGACCACGACCACCCCTGAATCCCCTTCCCCTTGAGGGGCGTCTAGACGAGCCTCTGGCTGCTCCTCTAGGCTTTGCTCGGAAGGAAGTAGACTGCCCTTCGAACGCTGGGGTGAATGCCGTGGACTGTGTCGACACGGCCTGGGGTACCCACTGAAAGGTGGTCGGGGTTTGTGCCACGATCTGGGGCACTGGGGGCAATGGCAATTGCAGTTGCTGTTGCTGTCTAAGAGGCTTGGTTGGCCGAGACGGTAGCCTAGTCCTCATAGTCTTCCTCTTTGGTTGAGGACCCTCATCCGGGGAAGACTTTCTTTTGATAGC
>NC_090729.1:14262807-14274389 GCF_036898095.1 Palaemon carinicauda | reverse complement strand
ACCGTTATACATCTTTTCAACTAACTATAAACTATGTTAGAGCTTCCTGCCCCCTACAGGGAAGAGTCCTACTAGACTCTGGAAAGTCTCGAAGAGTACATATATCTATGTATGAATACCAGGCAAGCTAATATAGTGGTCTCGCCCTATATTAAGTAAAGCATAGTTTGTAAAGGACCACTGCGTCAATATGAAATATCGACCAGTTTTCCGCACAATACTTGTATTGGCCAAAGGTTTTATATCCGCATAGGAGGAAAACCAATGCAACATAGCTTGCATAAAGGAACAATTCTATTAGAATTATCCCAGATAAGGTACATAGAATGAATGCTCAATTATACCAATAAATTGACACAGGTGAAGGAGACGCAAGGTTCTCAAGAACAAGCTTATTGACAGACAATAAACAGACAGGTTAACCACAATTATACATATATATATAAGAAGAGGATAACCCAAAACTTTAAGCATAAGTATGATAGTAAACAGGGCTTGTTTGTCTGAAAGAAAAACATTAGATGCCACTTTTAAGATACCGAGGTATCAAAGTCATAAAAGCCTGTATTACAAATCAATGACATTAGCGTTAGAAACGCTCGGCACACATGTCTGTACTTATGCTAGGTTCACCTTCGGAAATGGAACAGTCTGGATGGGCAACACAGTGCCCTCACTTAGTTTGTAGTACAGTATGTAACTACACACTCACCCTGGAATTAATCGTCCCAATTAAGACCACTGTTCCTCGCAGAGTTAAACAGTAGGGTTAACACCGCGACCCACTGCTACCACAGATCTCTTTTAGTTCCTCTACTTGCTTCGCATAGTGGCGAAAGAACACTCTGGAAGACTTCCAGCCAGTGTATGAACGGAGATGTTCAAAATCCATGCAATTAAAGAAATTTAAGAATGAGGCAACTTTCCTCGGATCGTGACCTGCGGGTGTATTGTCAGGATCCGCTCTGCGAATAAAATATGTGATTTTTGCTCTGAGTTGATTCAGAGATAAATTTGAGCCTGATGTTTCTCCCCTGAATAGTTGACCACCCTTGAAGTCTGAAGTTCTATGAAGATAGACCTTTAGGCATTCTACTGGACATAGAGATGCATCTTCTTTCAGAGGGCAGATTCTCCAGGGACCCCACCTGTTGGTGGGTAACTCATTCTTGGCGAGAAACGTAGGATCCGGAAACAGGTTCAGTTCTTCCCCATCCAGGAACTGAACACGACCTGCCTCTCTCGAGAGGCTACAATTTCACTAACCCTGGCCCCAGACGCGAGTGCAAATTAGGAAAATAACTTTTTGTGTCAAATCCTTTAACGCACATTCTTCATTGCTCAACAGAGAAGCGAAATGAAGAACTTGTCTAAAGACCATGAAATGGGCTTTGGAGGTGCTGAAGGTCTGAGCCTAGCACAGGCTTTCGGGACTTTATTAAAGATCTCGTTACCTAGGTCGACCTGGAAGGCATATAGAATGGGTCTTGTCAAAGCAGACTTACACGCTGAAATCGTGTTCGCTGCCAACCCTTGACCATGGAGGTGGGGAAAAAAGATAAGCAGAAGTCTGTCAAGATCTCCTGCGGAATCTTCGCCTTGACAAAAGGCCACCCATTTTCTCCAAGATGACTCATATTGCCTTCTAGTAGATTTGCATTTATATTCCTCAATGAAGTCTATACTGGCTTTCGAAATCCCGAAACGCTTTCTCACCGCTAGGGAGAGAAAATCATGAACTGCAGGGTCCGGGTTTTCTGTAATGAAGCGCAGACAGTTGACTTCTGGACTCGCTGGGTCAGAACTGGATCTGGTAGTGGTACAAACTTCAGCTACAGTTCCAATGCCAGGAGGAACCACACGCTGTTCGGCCACTTGTGGGCCACTATTGTCGCTACCCTTTGAAGGATCTCAGTTTGTTGAGGACCCTCAACAGAAGGTTGTGAGGAGGGAACAGATAAATCTTGGACCATCTGTTCCAGTCGAGGGACATCGCGTCCACTGCTTCCGCTAAGGGGTCCTCGTACGGGGCACGTACAGGGGCAACTTCTTGTTGTCTTTCGTCGCAAAGAGGTCTATCTGCAGTTCTGGGACTGATTCAGAATGAAGGAGAATGATCCTGCGTCTAAGGACCATTCCGACTCTATCGGTGTGAACCTGGATAGAGCGTCCGCTGTCACATTGCGGACTCCTTGAAGGTGAACTGCCGACAGGTACCACTTCTTCTTTTCCGCCAATCGGAAGACGGCCAACATCACCTGGTTGAGAGGTGGTGACCTCGATCCTTGTCGATTCAAGTATCTCACAACTACCTCGCTGTCTATTACCACTTTATGTGGAACGAATGACGCGGGGAGACTTTCTTTAAGGTAAGGAGCACTGCCCTAGCTTCTAGAAAGTTTTATGAGAAAGGTCTTGAATAGCCTGGACCAAGTCCCCTGGACTTTTTTCCGATGAGAGTGACCTCCCCATCCCTCCTTTGAGGCGTCTGAGTGAATCGTCACCGACGGGGGAGGTGGCTGAAGAAGAACCTGACTTCTATAGATGTCTGGCTTGGGACCAAGGCCTGAGAAGAGTACTTAGCCGAAGCGGCTGGTCTTCTCAGATCTCTTCACGCGTTTGATGCATAACTTCTCCAAACTCCGATTGCATCCTTTAGCTGTGCTCTTAGCACTGGGTCTGTCACCGAAGCAAACTGGAGAGAGCGCAGTACTCTCTCCTGCTCGTGTCTTGATATCCTTTCGGAATCTTGAAGTCTCTTGACAGAACCCGCTATCTCCTTCCTTTTCTTCGCTGGGGTGGAGAAACGGTGTGACAAAAGGTCCCAGTGGATCTTAGCCACTGGAACTTTTGAGATGGAGAAAGTCGAGACTTTTTCTGTTGATCTTGAAGCCTAGGTACTCTAGGAACTGGATCACTGACTGGAAGCTTGCAAGCATTCTGTCTCGGATGCTGCCCACACCAACCAGTCGTCCAGGTAGGCTACTACCTGAATTCCCTTTAGGCGAAATTGTTTGAGAGCTACGCTCGCAAGCTTCGTAAAAATCCTTGGGGCTATGTTTAGCCCGAATGGCATGGCTCCGAAGGCGTATAGTCTTCGCTGTAGCCTGAACCCTAGGTAGGGGGAGAGTCGATGGCTAATTGGAATGTGCCAGTAGGCATCTGACAAGTCTATAGAGACGGAATATGCCCTCTTGGGCAGTAAGGTCCTTATGTGTTGCAGTGTTAGCATTTTGAATTTGTAATTCACTATGAACTTGTTAAGTGGCGACAAGTCCAGAATGACTCTGAGCTTTTCCGAGTCTTTCTTGGGAACACAAAACAGCCTCCCTTAGAAATTGATGGGCTTCACCCTTTTTCTCCAACCGTTTTTGAACGTACTCCTCCATAACGGGGGTGGAGTGTTGGAAAAAACCGAAGGTACGGGGGTGGAGTGCTGTACCAGCTCCCGCCCAATCCATTCTTGAGTAGGCTGTGGGCCCAGGGATCGAAGGTCCACCGATCCCGAAATTTCAGAAGTCTCCCTCCTACCGGTATCACCTCACTTGGACTGCCGTCCTGAGGTCTTGCCTTCCTGACCACGACCACCCCTGAATCCCCTTCCCCTTGAGGGGCGTCTAGACGAGCCTCTGGCTGCTCCTCTAGGCTTTGCTCGGAAGGAAGTAGACTGCCCTTCGAACGCTGGGGTGAATGCCGTGGACTGTGTCGACACGGCCTGGGGTACCCACTGAAAGGTGGTCGGGGTTTGTGCCACGATCTGGGGCACTGGGGGCAATGGCAATTGCAGTTGCTGTTGCTGTCTAAGAGGCTTGGTTGGCCGAGACGGTAGCCTAGTCCTCATAGTCTTCCTCTTTGGTTGAGGACCCTCATCCGGGGAAGACTTTCTTTTGATAGCCAGGTCCCACTTCTGGAGAAGGTTTCTATTCTCCAAGGTGGCTTTATCAAAAACTTCTTTGACCAAGTCGGTAGGGAAAAAGGTCTTTTCCCCAAATGTTGGAGGAGATTAGTTTCTTTAGCTCGTGCCTCACTGTAGCCGAGGTAAACACGAACTCCCTACAAGCTCTCCTTGCCTTGACGAAGCCATAAAGGTCCTTCGTCACTGTGGCCAGATGAGGCTTGGCCACTACCATGAACATTTCATGGACCTTGGGGTCACTTGCCATCGTCTCAAGAGTAGTCTGAAGAGACATTGAGGCAGTCAGTCTTTCTTTTGTATCGAGCTCACTTCGCAAAAGAAAGTCAGACAGCTTAGGGGGGTCCTTGCCGAACTGACGTCCGGCAATATCAGCCTCCAACTTTCCACTTAGAACGTAAGATGGACGTCCTTCCAATCTTTGTGGTCCATAGGCAGGGCCAGCGACAAGGGTTTACACTCCTCTAGGGAGGGGCAAGACTTGCCGGCCTCGATTGCTTTTAGTACAGCCAGAAACCCTTTCTGTAAAAAGGGGGAAGGCTCTAGTAGGCGAGGACACAAAGGAAGGGAGCTTCCTATTCAATGCAGCTACCTTTGAGTTAGAGAAGCCCCTCTCTTTCATCGAAGATGAAAGTAGAGCTTGAGCCTTAGCA
Source organism: Palaemon carinicauda (assembly GCF_036898095.1). Lineage (NCBI taxonomy): Eukaryota > Metazoa > Arthropoda > Malacostraca > Decapoda > Palaemonidae > Palaemon > Palaemon carinicauda. Next base: position 14,269,823 of record NC_090729.1, on the reverse strand, counting down.
TGGTCATCACTATGACTTCCTTCGGCTCTGCCTCCTCCTTTGAAGCTGGTTCCTTCCTCAGCCGGACATAACAGTCCGGATATGGTGCCTTGCTGGGCCAGAATTCCACCCTCCAGGGGAACTGAGCCCAGCATATCCGAGATGACGATCTTTCCAGTCGTCATCGACATGTGCTCAGCATACCTCCATGGGTTAGCATCCGAGCACAAAGGAAGGTCTTTCACATTGAGCTTTTCTGGGGCCCATGTGATTCTGCAAGGCACTGCATTCGCAGTTCCATTGCAGCCGCCTTCTCCTGATTCTCCTTCTGCATTTGTTGGATCATTCCAACAATAGAAGAGAGGGCCTGTCCCAGCTCTACTGGGAGACCGGCCGATGTAGAGGGACTTGAACTTCATCCTGGGCTTCTGCAAGGAGGTCTTCCTCCTGACACCCGTCCACATCAGATATCCTGTCATTTAGCTGGATGTCTTGCATCGCGACCGCGACTTCAGCATCCACCTGGATCTGAACTTAGGGGATCTCCTCTTGAGGCTGGGGAATCACTGCCTCAGCTGATGCCTTAGGGAAAAGATACGCCCTCATCTTCTCACTTGGAAGATAAGGGCCAGAAGTGTACTTTTGGAAGCCCCTTACCCAGGTACGAAGCTTCTTCCTAGCTATTTAAATGTCTCATTAATCAGGTTAGTGCACACAGTACATACCTGAGGGTCCCAATACCGGAGATCATCCTTGGAGACAGCGTATGCTGCGTGTCTCCTACAAAACTCATGTCCGCAGAGGTTCTTGCTGCTGACATTGCAGAAAGCACTTCCTCACTTCGGAGTGTCCTTCTTATCCGAGGTCAACGAAGACGAAGAAGCCATGAAAAGCTGAATAAATCCAAGATTTGCGAGAAAAACAGGAAAAAACACCGAGTTGTTAAGCTACGCAAAAAGGAATACAGATGGCGCCAGGATTGGCGCCAGGCACGCATACGAATCGGGGGATAGGGAAGCCTTGGGAGCGGCTCCCCTTTTTCTTTCCCGAATTCGTATCTCGTCAATCTCCCTCCTACGAGACGAATCTCTGTTCAGGTCGTAGATTGCCATGTGACGTGTCTAGAATACGTCCTCTGATATGTCGCGATATCCCTTTCACGAGGGATACTCGCTCCAGGAGTTAGAATTCTGGTACCTTAAGGTAAATTCTCTGGGAATATCGCCGTAGTTGTAATATACCCTAGGAAGCTACCCTATAGGAACTTCCATCAGGACGACATGGCTTGAGCCCAAAAAATATATATATATATATATATATATATATATATATATATATATATATATATATATATATATATATATATATATATATATATATATATATATATATATATATACATATATATATACCTTCCTAATAAGAGGTTGAGGGACTGTCTTTTCCCTAGGGCATCTGCGGATGCAATCATTCCATTGGCTCAACCTGAGATTCCCCTTGTTCAGATTCCAGTATAATCTGATGTTTCGGACGCCTTGAAGGGCATCCAATTAGATGACAACATGTCGGTTGTCTCAGAGGAGACTGAGAACAATCTCCTACTGGAAAAACTAGAGCAGGAGGATGACGTACCTCCTGAGGCCGAAGTTGATAAGACCGATACGATTTCGGTATCATCAGCCGCGGTGACAGAGCTGTTGCCTTCGACTTCATCTACTGCACCCTAGTTAGATTCCATCACGAGTACGTTGCACTTGCTGCTGTCTCTGGTGCAGGACATTCAGAAGAAATCGTCCGAGAAAGAAGCTTCTTTTCGGACGGAAATGCATCAGTTGGTTGCAACACATTTAGCCCCGAAGAAGCTAAACGTCAAGGATCTTCCCGCTTTCTCTGACGTTAATCCTTGGAGATATGCAGAGCATTTGCCAATGTCGGGGGGGAATATCTTCCTCTCAGAGAAACTTGGCACTGTCCCAGTAGAGGAAATTGAGCTTTGGCCCAGCAAAGGGGCCTACCCTGATTGCTATGTCCGTCTGAGGCCGGAACCTGCATCCAAGGAGGAAACAGAGCCGAAGGAGACGATTGTCTTCGAATTCTCTAAGGCTCAGGCCTTATATACGACCACCATGAAAGAGAGGGCCTTTACTAGCTCCAATGTACCGGCTCTCAGCAAAAAGCACCCGTCCTTTATTGCTGACCCCAAACGTGCCTTCCCCTTTATGGACAAAGGGTTTAAGGCAGCCTTAAAGGCAGTTGAAGCAGGGAAACCTTTCCCTACACTGGAGGAGTGTAGACCCTTTTCCCTTGCTTTTCCATCAGATGATAAAGACTGGAGGGATGTTCGTAACATCTTCACAGTTGGGAAGCTGGAGACAGATATTGCTGGACGACAGTTCGGCGAAGACCTCCCGAAGCTGTCGGAGTCTCTCCTGCGCAGGGAACAAGAGACTAAGGAACGTCTTGCTGCTTCCATGTCTCTGCAGACTGGCTTAGAGACTATGGCAAGCATCTCGGACACCCCAGATATGTACATGGTCTTCGCCAAATCTCATTTGACGACAGTCACCAAGGACTTGTACAACTTTATCAAAGCCCGAAGGACTTGTAGAGAGTTCGTGTTCGCCTCGGCTGCGGTGAGACATGGAGCAGGGAGGTTCTTAGCCTCCAATATCTGGGGAAAAAACCTCTTCCCAAGCGAAGTGGTCAAAGAGGTCGTGGACAAAGCCGCTACGGAGAACAGGAATCTCCTCTCCAAATGGGGCTTGTCCTCAAAAAGAAAATATTCAGCTGACGAGGGTCCCCAGCCGAAGAATAAATCAAAACGACCACGAGTGCCCTCTCGGCCTAGAAAACAACAACAGCTTCCCGTCGCCACGGTGCCCCAGATGGTGGCACAACCAACCACCACCTTCCAACTGGTGCCCCAAACACTGGTGACCCAATTGCCGGTGTTCACCCCAGTTTTTGAAAGCCAATCGACGGCTTTTAGGCCGAAGTCTTCAGTTTCCTTTCGAGGATCCTCTAGACGCCCCTTCAGAGGTAGGGGTAACAAAGGTTGACGTGGCCAAGGGGGCAAGTCCTCCAACCAGCACTCCATGTGAGATGCTACCGGTAGGAGGGAGACCATTTCATGGTCTTTGGATAAGGTTCTTCACTTAGCATCAACTCTGAACAATGAGGATGGCTCGCTGAAAGACTTGACTCAAAAGGTGATATTCTTATTTCCACTAGCCTCGGGACCCAGAGTTAGCGAAATAGTGGCCCTCTCGAGGGATGATGGCCACATTCAGTTCACAGATTCCGGAGAACTGAACCTCTTTCCGGATCCGACGTTTCTCGCCAAGAACGAGCTACCCACTAAAAGATGGGGTCCCTGGAGATTTTGCCCTCTGAAGGAAGAAGCATCCCTCTGGCCAGTGGAATGCCTAAAGGTCTATCTTCGTAGAACTTCAGACTTTGAGGGAGGTCAGCTTTTCAAGGGAGAGACGTCTGGTTTAACATTATCTTTGAAACAGTTAAGGGCGAAAATCACCTATTTTATACGCAAAGCGGATCCAGACAGTACACCAGCAGGTCATGATCCGAGAAAAGTTGCCTCGTCTCTGAATTTCTTTCAGACGATGTCATTTGAAAGCCTTCGGGCTTATACTGGATGAAAGTCGTCCAGAGTTTTCTTCAAACACTATGCGAAGCAATTACAGGAAATAAAATTTTCATGTGGTGGCGGCAGGCAGTATTATAAAGCCTGCCGTTTGATTACTGCGAAGAACAGTGCACTAATTGGGACTTTTAGTGAAGGGTGTACATGATAGACTCGTAAGACATATCATGTCGAGTATTGTGTCTAGTGATAACGCTATAGATTGTTCTCTCTACACAGGTGACATTAAGCATAACAGACTGACACTAGTGCCAGGCATACTTATATGCACAGTGTTCCTAGTAACAACAGAATACATAGCAAAATTTTATATTTCCCTTAGAGTGGCTAATGTTTTCCTTTTCAGGTGAAACTTATTTTAATTCTGTTATTACTATTTATGCATTTATGCAGAATTGTTCTGCATAAGATGTAATTGAATACATCCAGGATTTCTATTTTTGTAATAAACAATAGAAGGAATCTTTGCGTCTCTTTCGCCTCAAACATTCTAGATTAAGAATAAAGTCAGAGCATCCTTGATTCTTTTAATATTTAAGAAAATATTGGGGAACTAAGGTTAAGACTGTTCCAAGCAAACAGATAAGAACTGATTGTACTAAACTGTTTATTTTACTGAACTAAGGTTTCCAACACCTATGTAAACCTGTCTGTCTCTTTTCAGCCAGACTTGGGAGGTATCAGTAACCTATACAGAGATATACTATCTAAGTACAAACTATACTTTATGTATATGATGACACTAATATACAAACTGTTTGCTAGATTGTTCCTTGAACTCACAATCCTCGAGTTTTTTCCTAGAGTTTGCCCAGACTCTTCCCTGTAGGGGGCAGGAAGAACTGACATAGTTTATGATAAGTTAATTGATGTATAACGGTGACATCAAGTGTCTCTAAGTCTAGAAGACCAAATAGGAAATATTTGTCTTGAGAAAACAGCACTATTGAAAATCCAGAGATACATTAATGCTCTGGTAAACTTCCATCAGGACGACATGGCCTGAGCCCAAAAAAATGGATTTTGAAGCGAAGCGAAAATTATATTTTTCGGTGAGGTTTTCACTTCATCCTGATGGACCCACCGTCTTTTTGACAAAAGGATAATGAATCCCTCCCTATGGTACTGTATCTGTAACACCTACAAAGCTACAAAGAATGGCTTGGTGGCGCCTCACGGTGGCAATTCGGCGCACTATTTACAGTACAGTAGGAATGTCGAGAACGTTGTCTCTTTAACGACTCTTCTATAATCTTGCCACTTTTTCCCTCTCGAAGCGGAAACGCTATTAGTGGTGTAGATAGCTAGGAGACGTGTCAAGAATACGTCCTCTGATTACGCGATATCCAATTTTAAGGGATATTTGCTCCAGGAGTTAGAATTCTGGATACCTTTGGTAAATTCTCTGGGATATATCACTGTAGTCAAATATAACCTAGGAAGCTACTAATGAAGGAACTTCCAACACGACGACATGGCTACCTCACCCAAAAATAGATTTTTTGCTTCTCTTCAAAATCCGTTATATATATATATATATATATATATATATATATATATATATATATATATATATATATATATATATATATATATATATATATATATATATATATATATATATATATATATATATGCAGAAGAACCACAGGGAAAATGAAAATACAGAATATACACTTGAGTCCTGACTAGTTTCGTGATACTTCCTCAGAGGACTGATTTATTGAGTGAGGTTTCTTACATTTTATAGGGAAAGCAAAAGTACGAACATACATATAGAGATTTAGAGAACAATGACACTCCCTTACCCGCTACCTGGGTTTGACTCAGGTGTGCGTAGGAGGAGTCCGAAAGCTCGTTAGACACCTGCTAAAAAGGGTCATTTCTAGTGGCGGGTATATTCTTGTTTTCTTCTTATTTTACTTTCATTACAGTTATTTATATGTCAATGCGGTAGCCTTATCTATATAAATACATAAGCAAAACATACACAAAAATACAAATATATATACATATATATATATATACACATATACATACATATACACATACATATACATATATATATATATATATACATATATACATATATATATACATATATATACACATACACACATATACATATACATACATACACACACACATACATATACATATACATACACATACACATATACATATATATACATACTTACAGATACAAATATATATACATATACATAAATACTTACACATACACATACATATACATACACATACACATATACATATATATACACACACATATATACATGTATACATATATACACATACATACCTATGCATATATACATTCATATGTATACAACATTAATATCATAAACATATAATCATGTATATATCAATACTTATATCTAGCATAACACTATATAGTGCCAATATACTTATGCATACTATATAAAATAATTGTTTCCTTTAATGAATGGTAGCTTAGGTCTAAATATTAATTTCACACCGACGTTAATTATTCACAATACATTCAATTCTACATTAAGTGGTTAATGTTTTTTTATATAGTTTACAAATCTCTTTACATATAAAGGCGTCGAGTTTATACATTCCATGACCAATATTCAAGTTGTTTTCAAAGGTTTCTTTTATGAAACTGGACTCTATGATGTTTCTTTCTACTAAGTTATTTGAATAAACCAATTTCTTTGCACCTGACCAATTAATAGGGTGATTTTTATCTCTAACGTGGGCAAAGAGTGCATTATTATCTTGAGCATACCTGACACTTTTCTTATGTTGTTCAATTCTCTTTTCTAGGGCTTTACCAGTTTGACCAATATAGTATTTTTCACAAGCATTGCATGGAATACGATATACACATCCCTTGGTAATGTCAGGAGAATTCTTTATTAAGGCTGTTTTTATTGTATTTTTACTCCTAAATGCTACATTTACATTGAAGTTTTTTAACAGTTGGGGAATTTCTTTAAATGAATCACAATAAGGTAGTACAAGTAAATTTTGTGTGTTATAGTTTTTTCTGTTATCATTACCGAAAAAAGTCTTTTTTGCTGTTCTTAGGGCATCATCTAATACAATTTCAGGATACTTTAGTTTTTTACCTATTGCTCTAATACCATTTATTTCGTCATCAATATATTCAGGGCTGCAGACTCGGAATGCTCTTAAAAACATAGAAGTAAATACAGATTTCTTAACTTTGTTGCCTTGGTTTGAGTAATAATGGACATATGCCGAGATATTCGTTGGCTTTCTGTATACACTGAACTTGAGACTATTATTACATCTATGTATGCGACAATCCAAAAAAGGTAGGGTACAATTATTCTCCAGCTCCATAGTGAAATTTATTGATGGTACC
>NC_090729.1:14245307-14252807 GCF_036898095.1 Palaemon carinicauda | reverse complement strand
GGTTGTTGGAGAACAAATACTGATTACAAAGGAGAGAGAGAGAGATGAGAGAGAGAGAGAGAGAGAGAGAGAGAGAGAGAGAGAGAGAGGAAGAGAGAGAGAGAGAGAGAGAGAGAGAGGAGTTACAAGGAATTTAAATGTTTCACAGACTTTGTAGTCCATCCGGGGAGACTTCCTTTGCTCTTGTGTGGAGCGATTTGCTTTGAATGTTTGGAAATTTTATCATGATCCTGTATAACTCAAATTCGTTTACCTTGTTACTGTTTACCACAGCCTTTAGAAGTCTGTTCCTTGTATTTCCAATTCTCTGTTTAAAGAAATTACCACGTTGATTGTTTTTTTTATCTTTTCAATTCTTGTTTCTATCCGCTACTGATATTTGCTAAACGTGAAAAGTTTATGTAAATCTACATTTGTTACTCCTTTAAAGCACTCTGAATGTTTCTAATAACTGTTCCCTTAGTCGTCGAGTTTACTACTCACATAAGTTCAAACGTTACATACTCCAACTACATCCAAATTGCCTTAGTGCTGGAAATAGTTTGGTGGTCATAGCTTGTACTGCTTTCAGTCTATCCTAGTTCTGAATATTTGGAGCCCAGAATTGACTCCGTATTCTATATGGAATCTTACTAAGGGATGTGTACAGTAAAACTACAGTGTCTTTTTTTAGTTATTTGAATGGTCCTCCTTATACCATCTATTAGTTATTTTGCTTTTGTCTCAGATTTTATGCTCTGTATGGTGAACTTCAAGTCTTTGTTAATAATAATGCCGAGGTATTCTTCCTAGTCCACACTTTTCATGTCATTACCCAGCAGTGAGTATTCTGTTTATTGGTTACTATAACCCTCTGAACATAACTTTGCATTTCCCACAGTCGTAAGGCATTTGCTAATTTGCGGGCCATTCACCTAACTTAACTATATCCTCTCTTAGGGCTTCTATGTTCTCTGAGTACTCAACAATTACCGTCGGTTTCGTATCGTTAGCAAATTTGGTTAATATACTAGTTAATCCTAAATTTGTCGTTGATGTAAATCGGAAATAGTAATGAGCAAATGACGGATCGTTGGGGGGTACTCCGCTTGTAACATCTGCCGACTCGGAGGCTTCTACATTGATTACAACATATTTGTTACACAGGATCTCTTTTGTCTAAAACAATATAGGCTGTCCACCAAGAGACCGTTTTTTTCTCTGTATGTTCTACTATTTAGTCAACTATAATTGACTGAAAAACTTTGCAAGGCACTGAAGTTAGATACAAAGATCTGTAGTTGCTAGGTTCTTCTTTTGGTCCCTTTTAGTAGAATGGATGAACATTTGCCTAGTATTCCGTTCCTGGGTGCCTTTTCTACATTGGCTAACTTTCGGAATATTTTGTAAAAGTGTGGGGTTACCTCTTCTTCTAGGTCTCTAATCTCTTCTGGGGAAATACCGACCAGACCTGGTGCATTATACGTACTAAATCCTTTTATTATTTTCTTTTTAGCATCTTTCATTGTAAAGGTGGTTTTTTTAGTCATTATGACCCTTCATATTTAATAGCTAGTTTGGGGAGTATAGTTGATTCTTCTCCAGTGAATACGGTCGTGAAATATACATTCATCAGTTTGGCTTTTCCTAAATCATTTGTTGTAAGATTACTTTCCGAGTGTCGTAATGGACTAATGTTATTTTTTATTGTGGAGTTTCATTTGGTAAAAAATCTCTATGCGGTATACACTTTGCCCTTTTTTCTTTATATATTTCTACAAAGGAGTCCCAAATTGTATTAATGGTCCCTGTTTCGTCGTATTCGAAATTATTTATCCAGTTACCTGGTCTGTGGTCTAGATTTTTTTTTTTTATAATTTTCCTTTCTTTTATAAGAGGAATATTGACCTAAAACCTAACTATTATGTGGTCCCTTATGTCAATAATTTCACCTACTGTGACACTGGATACTAATTTTTTTTTCTATTGTTAGCACAACATCTAGTAAGCTGTTTGTCATAGGTTTTCATTGTTGAAAATTTCTAGTGGCCTGTATTCTTCTATGTATGATATAAAATGCATAGTGTCCCAGTTTATAGCTTCATTGATGTCTCCCATCAGACTTATTGTTCACTTCTTGACTTAGTTGTCTCTACAGCTCTTCGTCCACTTCTTGCAAGTGCTGTGGCGGTCTATATATTATTAGTTTGGACATGTTTTTTTCATGGTTTTAGTATTTGCACTTGTCACTTCATATTTGGTTTCTAATTTAATTTCTTTGGGATTTAAGTAATTTTTGACATAGAGCATTACCCCTCTACCTTTTACGATAAGGCGACCCTTCTTTAAAAGCTTGAAGCCTGGGATTTCGTATGTCACTAGCTATCTTTGCGCTGAAGTTTTCCATTTTGTTTCTAACTGACAGAGCATCAAATTGATTCACTCAAAGGAAATTCTATATATTTCTTTTTCTCTTCTTCTGTGGCTTTGCTAGTTTCCCTGATTTACTAATGTTTTAGATTTATTTATATATCTATTATATAAATGTTTTGCCAAATTTCCTATGTTTGTTGTTGCAGGATTTTATCAATACTGTGTTCCTAGAATAATTGTACAGATCGATATTAAGTTGGTTTCCATAAACACTCTTGCCTTTTCACTAGAGTGTAATCCATCTCTTTTATTTAATTTCCTATTGCAGTAGAAAGTGCCCAAACAATCTTTAAATTCAACTTTCTTTTTCTGGTATAGACTTAAGCCTTTCATTTATTACTATGAGAGAGAGAGAGAGAGAGAGAGAGAGAGAGAGAGAGAGAGAGAGAGAGAGAGAAAACAATTTTATGCCGTTTGTTTAATTCAAGAACACATCCAACTGTAGCTTTTGGGTTGATGCGATTGATAATTCTTAACAAAAAATACTTGGGAAACGACCATGCTTAGGAACAGAAATATACGTAATGGTAAGGAGATATATGCATGTTGAGAGAGAGAGAGAGAGAGAGAGAGAGAGAGAGAGAGAGAGAGAGAGCTATTAAGTTCTACAGAGCATTTACAACAATGGTTACTTTTAAAATCGAAGGAAAACCTAATTTCTTTCATTGGAAGTTAAAGTCAGCTATACTAATATTCAGATTTTATCAAAATAGCATAAATATTTATTGGAATTCGGTTAATTGATTTTATTAGTTTAGAGATATAACTATACGTCTTGGGTTACCCTATATGTATATCATTTAGAAATTACAATAGATAAAAGATGGATGGCAACCGCATTCTTAATCGATATTATCTTATTCTTTTCAAGTGTACCTCCCAAACACCTAATCTCTCCCTTCTTCAGCTCAAGAGGATGATTTTACAAAATTAAATTTGGGTGAGGCCTCGAGATTGCCGGAAAGCAGGGATGAAAGAGGAAATGCGCAGCTGAATAAATAATGTCTTTTGCTGAAGTCTTCGTCACATCTCCTTGAAGCTTTTCAGTGAGGGTCGTAAAAATGGCAGTACCAAACATCTACTTACCTATCCATGACTAGCTCCTATGGCGGCAGACTTGACCAAATAGCTTCTTTCTGTTCATTTTCACACAATTGCTTTTCTGCCAAAGAAAATTATCATCATTAACAATAATACCATACACATTCTGAAATGTCCATATTTCACGATATATATATATATATATATATATACATATATATATATATGGATATATATATATTATATATATATATATATATATATATTTACATATATATATATATATATATATATTTACATATATATACATATATATATATATATATATACATATATATATATATATATATATCCATCTATATACCAAGGCACTTCCCCTAATTTTGGGGGGTAGCCGACATCAACAAAGAAACAAAACAAAAAGGGGACTACTCTCTACGTTCCTCCCGCCTAACCAGGGACTCAGCCGAGTTCAGCTGGTACTGCTAGGGTGCCACAGCCCAACTCCCACAATTCCACCACAGATGAAGCTTCATAATGCTGAATCCCCTACTGCTGCTACCTCCGCGGTCATCTAAGGCACGGAGGAAGCAGCAGGGCCTACCAGAACTGCGTCACAATCGCTCGCCATTCATTCCTATTTCTAGCACGCTCTCTTGCCTCTCTCACATCTATCCTCCTATCACCCAGAGCTTTCTTCACACCATCCATCCACCCAAACCTTGGCCTTCCTCTTGTACTTCTCCCATCAACTCTTGCATTCATCACCTTCTTTAGCAGACAGCCATTTTCCATTCTCTCAACATGGCCAAACCACCTCAACACATTCATATCCACTCTAGCCGCTAACTCATTTCTTACACCGTTCTCACCCTCACCACTTCGTTCCTAACCCTATCTACTCGAGATACACCAGCCATACTCCTTAGACACTTCATCTCTTTACATTCATGCCCAACCCTCTATTTTTTTACTACTCCCTTAACTGCCCCCAACACTTTGCATCCTTCATTCACTCTCTGACGTACATCTGCTTCCACTCCACCATTTGCTGCAACAACAGACCCCAAGTACTTAAAATGATCCACCTCCTCAAGTAACTCTCCATTCAACATGACATTCAACCTTGCACCACCTTCCCTTCTCGTACATCTCATAACCTTACTCTTACCCACATTAACTCTCAACTTCCTTCTCTCACACACCCTTCCAAATTCTGTCACTAATCAGCCAAGCTTTTCTTCTGTGTCTGCTACCAGTACAGTATCATCCGCAAACAACAACTGATTCACTCCCATTCATGATCATTTTCGTCTACCAGTTTTAATCCTCGTCCAAGCACTCGAGCATTCACCTCTCTCACCACTCCATCAACATACAAGTTAAACAACCACGGCGACATCACACATCCCTGTCTCAGCCCCACTCTCACCGGAAACAAATCACTCACTTCATTTCCTATTCTAACACATGCTTTACTACCTTTGTAAAAACTTTTCACTGCTTGCAACAACCTTCCACCAACTCCCCTATAACATCATCACATTACACATTGCTTCCCTATCAACTCCATCATATGCTTTCTCCAGATCCATAAACGCAACATACACCTCCTTTCCTTTTGCTATTTATTTCTCGCATATCTGCCTAACTGTAAAAATCTGATTCATACAACCCCTATCTCTTCTAAACCACCCTGTACTTCCAAGATTGCATTCCCGGTTTTATCCTTAATCCTATTAATCATTACTCTACCATACACTTTTCCAACTACACTCAACAAACTAATACGTCTTGAATTACAACACTCATGCACATCTCCCTTACCCTTATATAGTGGTACAATACACGCACAAACCAAATCTACTGGTACCATTGACAACACAAAACACATATTAAACAATCTCACCAACCATTCAAGTACAGTCACACCCACTTCCTTCAACATCTCAGCTTTCACACCATCCATACCAGATGCTTTTCCTACTCTCGTTTCATCTAGTGCTCTACTCACTTCCTCTATTGTAATCTCTCTCTCATTCTCATCTCCCCATCAATGGCACCTCAACACCTGGAACAGCAATTATATCTGCCTCCCTATTATCCTCAACATTCAGCAAACTTTCAAAATATTCCGCCCACCTTCCCCTGCCTCCTCTCCTTTTAACAACCTTCCATTTCCATCTTTCACTGTCTCTTCAATTCTTGCGCCAGCCTTCCTTACTCTCTTCACTTCTTTCCAAAAACTTCTTCTTATTCTCTTCATATGACTGACCCAGTCCCTGACCCCACCTCAGGTCAGAGGCCCTCTTTCCCTCACGTCCTTGCGCTTTACTTCCACCTTTTTCTCACTATATTTTTCATACCTCTCTATACTATTACTCTGCAGCCATTCTTCAAAAGCCCTCTTTTTCTCTTCCACTTTTACCTTCACTCCTTCATTCCACCATTCAGTGCCCTTCCTCATGCTGCCTCCAACATCCTTCTTGCCACATTACATCACTTGCAATCCCAACAAAATTTTCTTTTGCTAACTTCCACTCCTCCTCTAAATTACCAGTTTCTCTTACTCTCACCTCGTCATATGCTATTTTCAACCTTTCCTGATATTTACATTTTACACCCGGTTTTATTAGCTCTTCAACCCTCACTAGCTCCCTTTTACATCCACCTACTCTATTCCCCCACTCTTTTGCTACAACTAATTTTCCTTCCACCAAAAAAATGATCAGACATACCGTTAGCCATACCCCTAAACACGCGCAGTTCTTTCAATCTTCCAAAACATTCTTTTAGTTGTCAACACATAATCCATTAATGCCCTTTCTACTACTCTTCCATTTGCCACTCTTACACATGTATACTTATTTTTATCTTTCTTTTTAAAAAAACTAGCACTTATTACCATCTCTTGTTCAACACACATATCTACCAGTCTCTCACCCACTCATCATTTTCACCTGGTACGCCATACTTCCCAATGACACCTTCTACCTCTCCAGCGCCCACCTCTAGCATTTAAGTCACCCATGACAACTACATAATTCCTTCTATCCAGTCCTTCTACACACCTAGTTAATTCATTCCAGAACTCATTCCGCTGTCTTCACTTTTCTCACTACCTGTCCCATACGCACTGACAAACTCCCAACATTCCCTACCCAACCTAACCCTTACCCACATTAACCTAGATGATATCTCCTTCGATTCCACTACTTTACCTGTCATCCATTCACTCAACAATAAAGCCACACCCCTCTCTCGCTCTTCCCCTTTCAATCCAGACACTCTACCAGACATTTCACCAAACATCACTTCACCCTTTCCTTTCATCTTTTTCTCACACAAGGCCAATACATCCATCCTTCTACTTCTAAACATACTTCCAATCTCACATCTTTTACTCTCTATCGTACTACATCCACGCACATTCAAACACCCCCAAAACTAGAGTGCGGGGAGCAGTCATCTCCCCCCAGCTCCATCTCTTTGATAACGTCTCACAGGATTTTTTATACAGGAGAGGGGGGTTCCCTGCCCCCTCGTCCCGTCCCTTTTAGTCGCCTCTTACGACACGCAGGGATAACGTTGGCGCTATTCTAATTGTTTTTATGCCCCCCGCGGCCACAGGGGGCATATATATATATATATATATATGTGTGTGTGTGTGTTTATATATATATAAATGAAACAGTGTGTATTTCCAATAAGCTGTTTGAACTTATTATAAAGAAACTTCATAGAGAAACAACATGGAATATTGAACCGGAACGACGAGTGAAATAGTTTAAAATCCCATAATTTCTTGTCGCATAATTGAGGTCAACTTAAAAAAAAACAGAAAAATACTCGGTAACCACACGCAGTGTTACGCATTATTAAAACTGATAAAAACACAAGAATGATGAAGAAACCAAGTTATAAAGAATTATGAAGCAATAAAAGAGGTGAAAATACTTACAGCTACTGAGAATTCTTTTTACAAAGACACACCGCCAAGACTGTGTTTCTCCTTTAAACGGAAATTGGGACAGGCAGTAAGCCTGA
>NC_090729.1:14237807-14242807 GCF_036898095.1 Palaemon carinicauda | reverse complement strand
TACTATACATGACCTTTTGGGTGTAGCTTCAGTCTTTCCAAAAAAGCTACCCTTGATAACATATAAAAAGAGTAGCCCCTTCTTGCATATTCAGAGATAGATCAAACTAATAATTTACAAAGTATACTTATATTATCACCATGGAAATTTCATAAAGACCTGGGAATTATGGGTATCTTCTGTACAAAAAGTAATTCTTTTGTAATTTTCTAACTTAGTATAATTTTGAGTTATTTGCCTACAGAGAGAGAGAGAGAGAGAGAGAGAGAGAGAGAGAGAGAGAGAAAACGTTATCAAGAAATCGAATCGGAAGATTAAAAGTATATCTTTTTTATTGGATAACAATACCAATATAAAGGTAAAAATTTTAATATTTCCGTTCAATAACGCTGAGAGAATTCTGATACCTTTGCAAATAAAATCAATATAGGATAAAAAGCTATAGAGCACATCCAATTCCTTTCTCCATATCTTTCTCCATAATACTGCCCTAAGAATTAATCTTGTACATACCTTTTCAAGGATATATTCTTTGTAAATTAAACTAATAAACGGCAAGATTTTTCCGTGTTTCAAGGAAACATCAGCCACGGAAATATCTTTCGAGATATTACTGTTTATCGTTAGTGCCAATGAAGCACTGATCAGATGAAATGTCT
The DNA here is from genome assembly GCF_036898095.1 of Palaemon carinicauda. Taxonomy (NCBI): domain Eukaryota; kingdom Metazoa; phylum Arthropoda; class Malacostraca; order Decapoda; family Palaemonidae; genus Palaemon; species Palaemon carinicauda. Next base: position 14,242,148 of record NC_090729.1, on the reverse strand, counting down.
GGCCGAAAGGTGCCCTGGTATGGGCATGTGAAACCTTCCTTAACTCTAAATGAGGGATTGTGTTTGCTAGGGCCAAGGATAATAGAAAATTACCAACTCAGGTGCCCTTGTTTCAAAAGAGGAAAATGAGAGTAGTGATAAAACACACACACATGCATGCAAAAACAACCCTCTCTCTCTCTCTCTCTCTCTCTCTCTCTATATATATATATATATATATACATATATATATATAATATATATGTGTGTGTATATATATATATATATATATATACATACATATATATATATATATATGTGTGTGTGTGTGTGTGTGTGTGTGTATAAAATATATGTGCGTATGAGTAAATCCCTTGATTTATGTAATCAAGTAAAATAATATCTTGTTGACAGTCCTCATTTCTGTTTTTCTCTCCGTCAAAAATTCCTTAAACTCTCTTCTTTACCACCTCAATTGGAATTCCTCATACAAAAGTGTTGGAGGCTTTGGCACACACTGTTATTCTTCAGCTACACATCTCTTTTATCTAGGCTTTTCCTCACTCGCAGGGATTCATCAAATTTCTGCCCTGTGAATTCTTACGCTGCAAAGAGGGGCTGGAAGGAATTAGTTATTTGGATGCGACTTTCAAAAACATTATGATTCTTTCAATTAAGGGTAAGTGAAACGAATATTTTTATGGTTTATTCCATTATAACGGAAACGTTACACAAGCGTAACTGCATAGGATTGTGAATATTAATAAATTCCTATATCTTTGTTATCAAATATATAATAAAGACTAAAGATTATACTCTCTAATATACGGGAATTTCTTTCGGAAAGTCTCAAGAGAACTTCAAAGTATGTAGAAATATTACTCCTACGGCGTGGACGTAAACAGCTGCAGTGGCCTTTAAATGCTTTTCCCCTGAAATAAGGATCTTATCATTTATTTGATTTTGAAGCTCAAGGAAAAGGGTGAAATCTGATGGTGCCGAACTGTAAGTGCCAATGAAAGAAAAGCCCCTTGTAATTCTATGAGGATACGAGTGAGTGATCATTTAGCAATGGCTGTAGCTCTAATTATCATTTGTTTTTATTGTTTTCCCACTATTACCAATCTGATGTCTAATATTCTTCATTGATAATTTGAACCATTTCCGATCAGTATATGATATTCAATCACCTTTTTGACAGACACTGCTTGCTCAGATTTTCTAGGGATGCTTAAATTGAATGTTTAATTTAACTACTTTCAATATATGCTTTAGGCTAAAATTATTGCATTTGTATATGATTCTAATTACTGATATGTTTTAGAATTTCTCTGGATTATCATAAAATGTATCAAAAGTTTCATAAACGTTTTCACTCTGGTTAACTTTTGGTTAGATGCCAACAATCATGTTAGTCATAGTGCGTATAAACTTGGCCATCTCCAACAGGACAGTAAAAATAGTGGTAACTTAGGTAGTACTCTTCAAAGCGTCTTAGTTACTTGTTCAAGAGCCCAATCAACCTAATTAACAAAAGCCATTGAATATGATTTAGGCCTTATTTTCACTCTATCTTGATTACCATTATCATAATTCTAATGGCTTCCAAGGTGGATGTAACCAAGGTCTATGGAATATCCTATAGACCTTGGATGTAGAAAAAAAAAGAAAAAAAAAAACTTGAATGTGCATGTAATAGCGGAGACTTTATTATAATTCTTTATGTAATTGTCGGCCTTATATGGACCTGAGGGCCATATACATGCCAGTGTTTTTCGTTAACTAAAGCATTCGAACGATCTTGTTCTGTTCATTCATCTCCCAGACTCGTCACAGGAACTAAAACCCAAATTTTGATTCACGATCTATTGCTCTTTTTTTAATAAATAACTCTCTCTCTCTCTCTCTCTCTCTCTCTCTCTCTCTCTCTCTCTCTTCTCATGTATATTTCCCGAAAATGAGCTCCAAAGAAATTCAAATTCAATTTTCCGGTCATTCCATCTGAATAATTATATATCGTTAGATTTTACATCAAAAGGTAATTCGATCCAAGAGATGTAAGTTATGGTTTCTCTCCAGCTAAATGACACAGACATTTTCCACATTCGCTCACCTCCACTTTTCCAATTCTTACCTTGAATTAATATGTGATTTAGTGCCGAATTAACTAACTGTTTGAGCATATGATGGAAAATTTTGATGGAAAGATCAAATGCCAAAAACTTCGACCTTGGTCCTGAAAGACCATCCAGTTTTCTCATTACTCTAATAATGGGAATTTTAAGATTTTTCTTCCAAAAAAATACGGCATATTCATTTCTTATTTTAGATAGGTTTAAGCCTTAGTTTCTTAATAGCATAAATTTCATCAAAATCAAAATCATTCGAATTACTAGCGGAAATCAGTTATGCCCTTTTCTTATTCAAACTGATTCCATCCATCGATATTTTTTATCATTCTTTTCATCAAGGTATTTATTAGGGTAAATTTTCTGTTTATACATTTTAGATATTCAAAACGAAAATATCAATAACGCATTTTAAATATAAGAAAATTCCTTACCGCATACAAGTAATTCAATTATTTATCTTGATCCAGTGATTGGTGTATTTCATATTTACCTACTGAGTAAAGGGAGATCCCCACATACAGATAACTGTTTAACCACAAGCACTCCACCACACTTCTTGAAAATAATAATTAAAGGTTTTTTGAAGGTTTAAATGCCTCTCATGAATGACAGAGGGAATTGACAGTGACCTTTCCCCATGGTAGCAGGACAATGCCCTAGAGACTAACCTCATATATATGATCAGCGTCAAAGCCACGTTTCCACCAAAGCTAGGACAAAGGAGGAACAGGCAATGGCTGCTAATGACTCAGGAGGTACACCGTATAGGCTCTCACAAACCCCGCATCTTTAACTCACAAGGACGGTGAAGTTACTGTCACTATAAGAAACTATGGAGCTTAAGCGTGACTTGAACCATAGTCCGACGTTCGCCAGGTAGGAACGTTTCCAATAGCAGCGGCTCTAACTCTACCATCATACAGATTCCCCCTACTACCTGTTGCTCACATTTCCTCTCACTTCCGAGTAATGATGCACAATCGGACACAGGAATTCCTGGTACCCAACCACACCCTTATTGCGCTGCAATTTCCTGTATTTAGCCAATGAAGATCATAAACGAGTTTGCATTTGGTAATAATGTCTAGAAGGATAGGTATCCATTTAATTAAAAAAAAAAAATTTTTAGCACTTTTTTTCAATTAATGAACAGAGTTTGTGAACGGAATGAAAAAATCGTTGAAACACATACACAAAATTAAATTGGAGATATTGGTACTATAAATTCAATACATATGGATAATGCTATTCTCTAAATTCAAATCATCAAACCAGAAATAAAAAAAGTATACCTAAGGCTTAAATATTGTTATATAGTCCATTGAAATGATTGGGTGAATTGCTGAATGTATTATTGCTACTATTTTTCTTTAATTTAGAGTGTTGCAAATGTAAGATAGTTCTAAGCAGAGCGCAACGAAAGTCATGCTGTTATTCTAAGTATAATTCTTCCTCCATTAATCACTGGTGTTTCATCTTGATTGCCTCTATAAAGCCGTAATTCTTATGCAGTCTACTTTACCTTGATAGTTGTTTTTTTCTTCATAGTATTTTGTGATAACATCGCTTTTGTTGGATAGGGAGCTCATGTGTTTCAGCTGTTTGATTTAAATTTTTGATTCAAGTTGAAAGTTGTAAACTTATCTGTATATCTTGGATTTATAGTCTCCCATGGAATTTTCCGAGTGAGACCTAAAATAATCAAGTGGATAATACCAGTTATGGCGTCAAGTTTGTGTTAAATTTCTTGGAGTCAATTTTACTTCCAGAAAATAGGAATTACATTGTGGACTGGGTTAGCATTGTTCCTATCTGTCTTGGACATTTGTTAAAAGAGTTAAGCATTTAAAATCAGAAAACTATGACTGGAGAATCTGACATGTCAATGTCATTACGAAAAGCGTTTGCCTTGATTGCATAAATTTCCTAAGATTTTTCCCATTCATTCGTAATTAATCCCAACCGTGACCTAGTGAATTTCAGAGGCCTCATATATGATATCATTAAGGCCAGCAATGGAAATTTCCGTGTAGTCACTTTAGTGACTATAGATCCATTCACTTCAGAAAGCTGTTTGTCCGATTTTGTTTTTCTTTTTTTAATTAAGTATGACTGCAGATCCGTTAAAAGATCACTAGTCTAAAATATTTGCCCTAATGTACTGTTTTTATATAAGGTACCATATGGGTTCCCTTTTATTGAAGTTGACGTTACTTGCAAATATTATTAT
>NC_090729.1:14221714-14237307 GCF_036898095.1 Palaemon carinicauda | reverse complement strand
GGTCTTTTACTGTCTTGGGTTGGATTGCTCCTTTTTGAGGGAACACTCGGGTACACTATTCTTTTTAATTTCTCTTCTTGTTTTGTTGAAGATTTTATAGTTTATATTAGAAATATTTATTTCAATGTTGTTACTGTTCTTAAAATATTTTATTTTTCCTTGTTTCCTTTCCACATTGGCCTATTTTCCGTGTTTGGGCCCTTTATAGAGTCCTGCTTTCCCAACTAGGGTTGTAGCTTAACAAGTAATAATAATAATAATAATGATAATAATAATAATAATAATAATAATAATAATAATAATGCTGTAAACACACATACACAAATATACATATATACATATATATATATATATATATATATACATATAAATACATGTATATATACATATATATATATATATATATATATTTATATATATAAATATATATATATATATATATATATACATACATACATATATAAACACATGTATATGTATATATATATATATATATAGATATATATATATATAAATATATATATATATATATATATATACATGTATGTGTGTGTTTGTGCGTCAGTATGTGTGCATGTGTGTTTGTGTGTAGGTGGAGAGAGAGAGAAAGAGAGAGAGAGAGAGAGAGAGAGAGAGAGAGAGAGATTAATCGGGCATATATGAAATTTCCTCCTAGTGGTTCTACCATAGAAAATCCATAAGTGGAATAATCAAATGCCCATGTACTTATAAAGACACACTCCATAATGTACAATAGTCAGAGAAATACGTTTAATTGAATTGCCTAAATCTTTTTTTCAGGCCTAAGATTTTCTCACTGGCCCCCTCAGCATATATTTTGGTGGGGAGGGGGGCGGTGTTGAGCTGGGGTTATTGGTCTATGGCGATATCGTCTTCGACTCGGCAGAAACTAGAGATGGAGTCATTTAATTTAGTCTAAGTCATGTTGGCGGGTATTGGTTGAGCTGAAGTCACAATTTCCCTCCGCCACCAAACTTCAAACGATCCTCAGGCTTACTGCCTGTCCCAATTTCCGTTAAAGGAGAAACACAGCCTTGGCGGTGTTTCTTTGTAAAAAGAATTCTCAGTAGCTGTAAGTATTTTCACCTCTTTTATTGCTTCATAATTCTTTTTAAACTTGGTTTCTTCATCATTCTTGTGTTTTTACCAGTTTTAATAATGCGTAACACTGCGTGTGGTTACCGAGTATTTTTCTGTTTTTTTTTTAAGTTGACCTCAATTATGCGACAAGAAATTATGGGATTTTAAACTATTTCACTCGTCGTTCTGGTTCAATATTCCATGTTGTTTCTCTATGAAGTTTCTTTATAATAAGTTCAAACAGCTTATTGGAAATAAACAGTTTCATTTATATATATATATACACACACACACACACACACACATATATATATATATATATATATAAATATATATATATGCCCCTGTGGCCGCGGGGGCATAAAAACAATTAGAATAGCGCCAACGTTATCCCTGCGTGTCGTAGGAGGCGACTAAAAGGGACGGGACGAGGGGGCTGGGAACCCCCTCTCCTGTATAAAAAATCCTGTGAGACGTTATCAAAGAGATGGAGCTGGGGGGACAGTGACTGCTCCCCACACTCTAGTTTTGGGGTGTTTGAATGTGCGTGGATGTAGTACGATAGAGAGTAAAAGATGTGAGATTGGAAGTATGTTCAGAAGTAGAAGGATGGATGTATTGGCCTTGTGTGAGACAAAGATGAAAGGAAAGGGTGAAGTGATGTTTGGTGAAATGTATGGTAGAGTGTCTGGGATTGAAAGGGGAAGAGCGAGAGAGGGTCTGGCTTTATTGCTGAGTGAATGGATGACAGGTAAAGAAGTGGAATGGAAGGAGATATCATCTAGGTTAATGTGGGTAAGGGTTAGGTTGGGTAGGGAATGTTGGGCGTTTGTCAGTGCGTATGGGCCAGGTAGTGAGAAAAGTGAAGAAGAGCGGAATGAGTTCTGGAATGAATTAACTAGGTGTGTAGAAGGACTGGGTAGAAGGAATTATGTAGTTGTCATGGGTGACTTAAATGCTAGAGTGGGCGCTGGAGAGGTAGAAGGTGTCATTGGGAAGTATGGCGTACCAGGTGAAAATGAGAGTGGTGAGAGACTGGTAGATATGTGTGTTGAACAAGAGATGGTAATAAGTGCTAGCTTTTTTAAAAAGAAAAAGAAAAATAAGTATACATGTGTAAGAGTGGCAAATGGAAGAGTAGTAGAAAGGGCATTAATGGATTATGTGTTGATAACTAAAAGAATGTTTGGAAGACTGAAAGACGTGCACGTGTTTAGGGGTATGGCTAACGGTATGTCTTATCTTTTTTTGGTGGAAGGAAAATTAGTTGTAGCAAAAGAGTGGGGAAATAGAGTAGGTGGAAGTAAAAGGGAGCTAGTGAGGGTTGAAGAGCTAATAAAATCGGGTGTAAAAAGTAAATATCAGGAAAGGTTGAAAATAGCATATGACGAGGTGAGAGTAAGAGAAACTGGTAATTTAGAGGAGGAGTGGAAGTTAGCAAAAGAAAATTTTGTTTGGATTACTAGTGATGTATGTAGCAAGAAGGATATTGGAGGCAGCATGAGGAAGGGCAGTGAATGGTGGAATGAAGGAGTGAAGGTAAAAGTGGAAGAGAAAAAGAGGGCTTTTGAAGAATGGCTGCAGAGTAATAGTATAGAGAGGTATGAAAAATATAGTGAGAAAAAGGTGGAAGTAAAGCGCAAGGAACGTGAGGCAAAGAGGGCAGCTGAACTGAGGTGGGGTCAGGGACTGGGTCAGTCATATGAAGAGAATAAGAAGAAGTTTTGGAAAGAAGTGAAGAGAGTAAGGAAGGCTGGCGCAAGAATTGAAGAGACAGTGAAAGATGGAAATGGAAGGTTATTAAAAGTAGAGGAGGCAAGGAAAAGGTGGGCGGAATATTTTGAAAGTTTGCTGAATGTTGAGGATAATAGGCAGGCAGATATAATTGCTGTTCCAGGTGTTGAGGTGCTAGTGATGGGAGATGAGAATGAGAGAGAGATTACAATAGAGGAAGTGAGGAGAGCACTAGATGAAACGAGAGTAGGAAAAGCATCTGGTATGGATGGTGTAAAAGCTGAGATGTTGAAGGAAGGGGGTGTGACTGTACTTGAATGGTTGGTGAGATTGTTTAATATGTGTTTTGTGTTGTCAATGGTACCAGTAGATTGGGTTTGTGCGTGTATTGTACCACTATATAAGGGTAAGGGAGATGTGCATGAGTGTTGTAATTCAAGACGTATTAGTTTGTTGAGTGTAGTTGGAAAAGTGTATGGTAGAGTAATGATTAATAGGATTAAGGATAAAACCGGGAAGGCAATCTTGGAAGTACAGGGTGGTTTTAGAAGAGATAGGGGTTGTATGAATCAGATTTTTACAGTTAGGCAGATATGCGAGAAATATTTAGCAAAAGGTAAGGAGGTGTATGTTGCGTTTATGGATCTGGAGAAAGCATATGATAGAGTTGATGGAGAAGCAATGTGGAATGTGATGAGGTTATAGGGAGTTGGTGGAAGGTTGTTGCAAGCAGTGAAAAGTTTTTACAAAGGTAGTAAAGCATGTGTTAGAATAGGAAATGAAGTGAGTGATTGGTTTCCGGTGAGAGTGGGGCTGAGACAGGGATGTGTGATGTCGCCGTGGTTGTTTAACTTGTATGTTGATGGAGTGGTGAGAGAGGTGAATGCTTGAGTGCTTGGACGAGGATTAAAACTGGTAGACGAAAATGATCATGAATGGGAGGTAAATCAGTTGTTGTTTGCGGATGATACTGTACTGGTAGCAGACACAGAAGAGAAGCTTGGCTGATAAGTGACAGAATTTGGAAGGGTGTGTGAGAGAAGGAAGTTGAGAGTTAATGTGGGTAAGAGTAAGGTTATGAGATGTACGAGAAGGGAAGGTGGTACAAGGTTGAATGTCATGTTGAATGGAGAGTTACTTGAGGAGGTGATCAGTTTAGGTACTTGGGGTCTGTTGTTGCAGCAAATGGTGGAGTGGAAGCAGATGTACGTCAGAGAGTGAATGAAGGATGCAAAGTGTTGGGGGCAGTTAATGCAGTAGTAAAAAATAGAGGGTTGGGCATGAATGTAAAGAGAGTTCTATATGAGAAAGTGATTGTACCAACTGTGAAGTATGGATCGGAGTTGTGGGGAATGAAAGTGATGGAGAGACAGAAATTGAATGTGTTTGAGATGAAGTGTCTAAGGAGTATGGCTGGTGTATCTCGAGTAGATAGGGTTAGGAACGAAGTGGTGAGGGTGAGAACCGGTGTAAGAAATGAGTTAGCGGCTAGAGTGGATATGAATGTGTTGAGGTGATTTGGCCATGTTGAGAGAATGGAAAATGGCTGTCTGCTAAAGAAGGTGATAAATGCAAGAGTTGATGGGAGAAGTACAAGAGGAAGGCCAAGGTTTGGGTGGATGGATGGTGTGAAGAAAGCTCTGGGTGATAGGAGGATAGATGTGAGAGAGGTAAGAGAGCGTGCTAGAAATAGGAATGAATGGCGAGCGATTGTGACGCAGTTCCGGTAGGCCCTGCTGCTTCCTCCGGTGCCTTAGATGACCGCAGAGGTAGCAGCAGTAGGGGATTCAGCATTATGAAGCTTCATCTGTGGTGGAATTGTGGGAAGTTGGGCTGTGGCACCCTAGCAGTACCAGCTGAACTCGGCTGAGTCCCTGGTTAGGCTGGAGGAACGTAGAGAGTAGTCCCCTTTTTGTTTTGTTTCTTTGTTGATGTCGGCTACCCCCCAAAATTGGGGGAAGTGCTTTGGTATATATATATATATATATATAATATATAAATATATAATATATATATATATATATATATATACATATATATATATATATATATTTATATATATATATATATATATATGTCACGTACACCCTGGTTGTGGTCATGTGAAGGACCTCTGGTCACCAGCTCGCTTGAGGGGAATGCGATTTATCAGCATCCACCGGAGAAGAGGTTGTCTCCATGCCAAATTGCCAACGAATGGTTTTCTGCCTCCCACCTTGTCTTGCAGATTTTGTTGGGGGGTCTTGAGGCGGAGCTTGACGGACAACGGCCAGGAGGGCGTAGGCCTGCCGGACATAACTGGATTACTATGACGAGGATGACACTGATTGGTTTTCGGCCTCTGACGTCATGAGGTCACACCCTACGGTGTCCGAGACGCCTTACGATACCCGCCGGGCATGCATCAGTCTGGCCTAAAGCAGCAGTAGAAGAAGCTGCCCAAAATATTCGTCCCTTTGCTTGTCATACCAGAACCCTCATTTTCAGACTTAGAAACAAGTTTCAAACCTTTTGGACTTAGAAATTTTCGAGTGGAAATTGAAGTAACGTAAATGTTAAGTCTTCGTCCCCTGACCGTTGTTCATCAAGTTAACAATAATTATACCATGCTACCATGAAATGAAGAGCACGTATTTTATTTAAAGCAACATTGCAAGATTGAAATTCTTAGACTTTCTAAAAGTGCTCAGACCTTTGTATGATTATTTTTGAAAATATATTGCTCAATACAAATTAAACTTTGTGTATCCCGCATCTTGAATATTAATGTTTAAATTAATTGTCAGTGTCGTGACAATAAAATGGTGGCTAGTCGGTGGATCATTGAGCAATCAGTGATAAATAAACAATAAAATCACGATATGAGTTCACAGGAACTTGAAGAATTGTACATGAAAGTCGACGACGATGGAGGTCTGCGTCATGTCATGAGGACACAAGGAGAACCTGTACACACTGGAACATCAATGGGAACAGAGAAACGAACACGGCAGGAAGAGGACCATAACAGCCCTTTGTTTAAAGATGGGTTCGAATCCCCGTTCGGCGGAAATAGACTATATGGCCAATATGAAATATTTCGGAGTTTCATGGAAGCAGCGATGACGGATCAGTGTTGGATTGATCGTCAGAAAATCATCGAGGCAAAAGAGAGAATTCGAGGAAAGGTCCTTTGGAAATTGAGGAGAAAAATAGAACTCATGAAGTCCCTATCATGGACACAGCTGAGAAGAAGTCTACAACGGAGGGCAGGCCTGAGAACGACCAGCAACGTAATCCCGTCGAGAAGGAATCAGCCAGGAGTTTGCCGGATTGGTCACCCACGGAGGACCTGTGGAAAGGAGACCTTAGCGCCCTTACGTCGATTTGTGAGGGCCGGAATGGACGGCGCACAGGAGAGGAAACACAAAGGAAACACATTCGTCCTAGAGAGGATGACACGGCAACGTTCCTGTTGGAAGAGAAGACAGTGTTTCGTCGCGGGAGCAACAGCATCGAAGATCGCCGTTCGAAATGGCGATTTAGGACCCTGGCGGAAGCAGTCGGAGTGTCCCTGATCACCTGTGCCATAGAGGAACTCGTCGTCCAAGAAGCAGCTGGTGTTTTGGCAAGAAGGACACGGCCGCCAAGGTCAAGGGCAAGCACGAAAAGTGAAAGAGGTCCCAGACAGCAACAGTAGGACGAGGGACCCAAGGCGACCCACAGCAATCAACCCCCCACAGAAGTTAAGTAACATGATACAAAATCTGTAGTTTTATGGTTAACGAATGTATTTTGAGATTTTGTAGAGTAAAGAAGCTATCATCCCGTTTTCTTTGCGTAATGTTAAATTTGGATGAAAGACACTAGTTCAGTTGAAGAAAGTAACTAGTCGAGTAAAATGTTTTCATTGTTAAAGCTTCGAGTAAAGAGTAGAATCTCTGTTTGTAAAAGAAGAAAATCAAATTGATTTGTTGCTGTGTGGTCAAAAGAGAAATTGTTTTTTATGCTGCATGAACTATTAAGTTTTCGTTGCATAGTTTCTTCGACTTATAGTATTTTGAGTTTGTTTTTTGTGACCTTTGTGGTCAAAGATGTTAAAGGTGATTCTTGGATTTTTGAAAAAGAAGGCAAGTCACATGCTGATATAACTTTGTGTTAACAATAACAAGTTGTTTGATTCCAGAGAGGAAATGTAGAACCTTTGTAAGTTCAGAGTTAAGAAGTAAGTTATGAAGTTTGTGTAATACCTCTTTTGAGTGTGTACTTGATAAAATTGTGAGAAAAAAAGATGTAAATTAGGTACATTGGTATTTGGGAAATTAGTGTCACAATATTTGCTTTTACGTCGTATTCCGTGTTGTAGATTAATAGCGTACTTAGTTCATTATGAAATGTTTTGAAAAAAAAAGAGTAAGTTATTGTTTGCCAGTTTTCGCCTGAGATTATCTTGATTGATAAAGACGAGTTGTTAACGTAATCACCGAAACGAGTTCAGTCGTTGACAGTTGTTAAGTAATTAGTAATGTCACGTAGGAGATTTAAAAATTTTGCCTTTGGTTTCTTTTAGTTACAGTGTGTCATAAGTGATTTGTTTGTCAAGTGTTCGGTCTGATTGATGACACCGAGCATTGTTAGCAAATTGTTATGGACAAGTAATGTCAAATTGTTTGTCAGGGAGAGTGAATGCACTTTTGTTTAAAGGGATCCCGATTAAAGTCAGCTGACACGAATGAAGATGAGTGAAACGAATGCGATGTTGTGTGAGTTCCCTGAGCAAGCATTATGATGTCACCGCCACTGTTATAGAGCACACCTTGAATGAATTTTTGCTGTGAGTGTTGAGAGGAAACCTAAGATTTTGACAAATAATGTAATTTCTTTTGCTTAAAGGTCAGAATTAATTCTTTGTTTACAAACCTAACTCTTTAGAGGGTTATGTGTTTTGGAAAATCGTGACAAGTAGACATAAGTTGATTGAGTTTGAGTAATGTTTGGCAACATGATAAAGATGAGAATTTGAGTTTTTATGTGTCTGTCAGTTTTAGTTAACTGGCGAGAACAAAATAAGTAATGTGAAAATTTCGAGTAATGGCGAACAAGGTGCCGTAAATTTTAATTTGTTCGTGGCAAAGAGTTATGTAAATGAGCGAAACGACTGTGGCATCAGATATTGGAGACACGATAGTTATAACAGTAGGTCTAGAGTTGCAAGACTTGATAGGCTAACCTGTGGTTTGAAGAATAACTTACTCAAGCAATACACCCTGATTCGTGTAAAGAATTCTTAAGTTGATTACTTATTTTTGAAGTCAAGGTATGACGTAGAACGTGGGTTTGATGTTAATTAAGTGATTTGGTGAATCCACGAAATAAAGCCTAGTATTTTGATGGCTTTGTTTAGAGACCTGATAAGAGGCTAGCTAATTGCCCTTCAGAGTTATGTAAGTTTCGGTAACTTGTCTCAAAGACAAAAGAGATTGTTTTGTTTTCTTTTTTGGTTGTACCATAATGCCTGTTTTGTGGATAGGATAAGGACGTAATTTTGAGGTTTTGAGCTCAATTTGCTTTAAACACAGGATATAATGAGAGTGTTGGAGATACACCGTATTACTTAGTTTTTGGTCAAGATCCAAATTTGCCTTATGAAGTTGTCACGAAGAAAAAGAAACTGCCTGTGTATAATGTAGAAGATTTTCGTACCTATGTTGCCAACGTAAATAAGAGGGCTTCTGAAGTTACAAATAAGTTTTTGAAGACAGCCCAAGAGAGGAACGTTTGTAGTTACAATAGGAGATTTAAGACAAAGTCACACGAAATTCAGAGAGGGGATCGTGTGTATATAAAACGGTAATTCATATTAACCGTGATAAAATAACTGTAAAGAGTATAGCGAGAGGTAATGTATACGAGGTTTGCATTGCCAAAATGAGTTGACGAGTTCAGATGATCGGAATGTGTCAGCAATGTACCCTGTGCTAGATGCCAATCATGGATCAGCTGATTTTTAGCGCACTCCTTGAGAGAGAGAGAGAGAGAGAGAGAGAGAGAGAGAGAGAGAGAACTGAGTGGCAGAACGCCACCCGAGCGCGTTTTCTGTTGAGAGAGAGAGAGAGAGAGGGAGAGAGAGGTGATGGAGCAACTGGTGAGCGGCAGAGCATCGCCTACGCCCGTTTTCTGTTGAGGGAGAGAGAGAAATGAGATTGCGCGCGCGCAGGAGCGGCGTAAAAATGTTCGTAGAATGAAAAGAAAAAGATGAATGGAGATAGCTGTGTGAGAACAGATGAGAGAGAACTGTTTTCTTTTTGGCTAATGATTATCCCGTAGAGATAGGGAATAAGAAAGTTTTTTTTCGAGTTTTTTCTTTTTCTTTGAAAATTGTTGAAGAGATTGTTTTCTTTTGTTGGCCTCAGTGATAGGTTATGAAGAGTTTTTGTTCTGAGTAAGGTTTAACGTAACTTGAGAACAGTTTGGACTTTGAAGAAATTTTATGACGTTTAGTTTTAACATAAATTTACGTTTTTCGCCTTTTTTTTTTGTAGGGAATTAACGTAGATCCGATTGGAATGATTTTCCCTATTCGTAGTTACGTTAGAAAATTTTGGTTTCAGATTAGTTCTCGGTGGTGAGTTTTTGCACTCCCCTAGAAAGATTGATTCGCCGAATGTTTGAGTGGGCTCCACAAGGCACTAAGAGAATTGGAAGACCCAGGCCTACGTGGCTTAGGGTTGTGAAGTGCGATGTAGAGAATGTTAGTGTGTTGGTAACACAAGAGCCTTTGTTTGTGTGATGTGGATCAGCTTGGATGAATAAGCGTCCTGGAATGATTGTTGTTTGTTCGGATTAGTTTGAGTTCGAACAGAAGAGATGAGACAACGCAAGATGAGAATGTCGCTGTTGTGTAAGCGATTTGTGTAGGTTGTGTCTCTTTTGTGAAAGTTTCTGCTCGAGAGCTTGTTTTCTGTTGTGATGCGAGCAAGGTGTCAGCAGTTTGCCCAGATTGGAATTTGAATGATTGGGCATGTAGAGTTCATAGCTCTGATGACGATAGCAGAAGAGAGAGGCGACCGCCCCTTAACCCACAAGACTTTGAGTGTAGGTTTTTGCTTAGTGTGTGTGTGTTTCTTGCTGTCCGAGTGGACGTACCGTCACGAGCACGGGTTGAAGACGCACCAACTCAGCTGGTATCACCTGTAAGTTGAGTGCGCACACAGATGTGTTCTGTGTCTGTTCGCATTACTGTGTGTTCTGCGTTTGTACGCATTACTGTGTTCTGCGTTAGTACTAGTACCTTTTTTGAGTTTTTAAGCGCTTTGCTAGATTAATCGAACCATGGACTAAGATTATATTCGGTAATCTTTTTGGGTGATTTCATTTTATTTTTTGTATGTATATGTGTTGGCCAACCTGTACGTTAGATTTTGGTTTTTCTGATAATGATATGTATCTCTTTCGTAATTATGACGTCTCTGTGGACTTAATGTTCTTTTCCATAGGGAATGGGTTGTTTTTTCTTGTATGTAATATGATCTTTTGTCAACTGTTATTATACCATGTCTCTACGTACAGAATCCAGGGCGGAGAGTGAGACTGAACCATGTAACGCCTCCCCTGCGATCTGAGAGTAGTAAATTTATTGCTTAGGCGAGCCTGAGGATTAAAATCCTAAGTTGAGTACTTTTCTTTATATGATTTGGTTTTGCTCAAGGAAATCCTCGGATTTCAGTTGCTGTCATGGAACCTTGGATATTTTGTTCCTAGTTTTTGCTGCCTAAAGATGTCAAAATATGCCTTGTTTTAGAATTATGTGCCATGATTTTGCCTATATATATATATGTAATGTAAATCTATATAACCTTTTTCAGTAGTTTGGTTGCTCATATTTACTCTCATTTACCCATATGATTGGTTTTCAGAGTTAATTGCTGTTGTTTTTGTTTTTGGGGGACTTTTTCCTTTGGGGGAAGTATATAATCATTTCAGTTATATAATCTTAGGTCACTTATATAATCATTTTAATTATATGATCTTGTGTTGCCTATATTATCAGTTTGACAGTATAACCATTTTACTTATAATACCATTTTGATCCTTTTTGCTGTATAATCAGTTGGAATCTGTAATCCTTTTTTTTTTTTTTTTTTTGGAAGATGTAATCTTTTTTGGATGATGTAGTTTTGTTTGCTTAGTTTTGGCTCCATTTAATCACATTTTGCATGTCTTGAGTTATAATCCATATTTTGCTACAGTAATGAGTTATGTGGATTTAGCTTAGTAAGACTTTGAAGAATGATGCTGTTTGAGGTTTTTTTTTTTTGGAAGTTGAGATTTTGCACACCCAGAGCGAGTTGCGACCAAGTAACAATATTTGCAGTTTGAATCTAAGGTAAATGGTGACGTGACAAGATTTTCCTTGGTTTGTTGGAATTTCTGACAGTTCCGGGAGTAACTGTAACTTAGTAAGGGGGGATTTGTCACGTACACCCTGGTTATGGTCACGTGAAGGACCTCTGGTCACCAGCTCGCTTGAGGGGAATGCGATTCATCAGCATCCACCGGAGAAGAGGTTGTCTCCATGCCAAATTGCCAACGAATGGTTTTCTGCCTCCCACCTTGTCTTGCAGATTTTGTTGGGGGGTCTTGAGGCGGAGCTTGACGGACAACGGCCAGGAGGGCGTAGGCCTGCCGGACATAACTGGATTACTATGACGAGGATGACACTGATTGGTTTTCGGCCTCTGACGTCATGAGGTCACACCCTACGGTGTCGGAGACGCCTTACGATACCCGCCGGGCATGCATCAGTCTGGCCTAAAGCAGCAGTAGAAGAAGCTGCCCAAAATATTCGTCCCTTTGCTTGTCATACCAGAACCCTCATTTTCAGACTTAGAAACAAGTTTCAAACCTTTTGGACTTAGAAATTTTCGAGTGGAAATTGAAGTAACGTAAATGTTAAGTCTTCGTCCCCTGACCGTTGTTCATCAAGTTAACAATAATTATACCATGCTACCATGAAATGAAGAGCACGTATTTTATTTAAAGCAACATTGCAAGATTGAAATTCTTAGACTTTCTAAAAGTGCTCAGACCTTTGTATGATTATTTTTGAAAATATATTGCTCAATACAAATTAAACTTTGTGTATCCCGCATCTTGAATATTAATGTTTAAATTAATTGTCAGTGTCGTGACATATATATATATATATATATATATATTTATCGTGAAATATGGACATTTCAGAATGTGGATGGTATCATTGTTAATGATAATAATTTTCTTTGGCAGAAAAGCAATTGTGTGAAAATTAACAGAAAAGAAGCTATTTGGTCAAGTCTGCCGGCCATAGGAGCTAGTCATGGATAGGTAAGTAGATGTTTGGTACTGCCATTTTTACGACCCTCACTGAAAAGCTTCAAGGAGATGTGACGAAGACTTCAGCAAAAGACATTATTTATTCAGCTGCGCATTTCCTCTTTCATCCCTGCTTTCCGGCAATCTCGAGGCCTCACCCAAA
Source organism: Palaemon carinicauda (assembly GCF_036898095.1). NCBI lineage: Eukaryota > Metazoa > Arthropoda > Malacostraca > Decapoda > Palaemonidae > Palaemon > Palaemon carinicauda. The sequence continues at coordinate 14,224,976 of NC_090729.1, read as the reverse complement.
TTGGATTTTCTAAAATCATCCTCTTGAGCTGAAGAAGGGAGAGATTAGGTGTTTGGGAGGTACACTTGAAAAGAATAAGATAATATCGATTAAGAATGCGGTTGCCATCCATCTTTTATCTATTGTAATTTCTAAATGATATACATATAGGGTAACCCAAGACGTATAGTTATATCTCTAAACTAATAAAATTAATTAACCGAATTCCAATAAATATTTGTTATTTTGATAAAATCTGAATATTAGTATAGCTGACTTTAACTTCCAATGAAAGAAATTAGGTTTTCCTTCGATTTTAAAAGTAACCATTGTTGTAAATGCTCTATAGAACTTAATAGCCCAAGCCACCCCCACCCCTCTCTCTCTCTCTCTCTCTCTCTCTCTCTCTCTCTCTCTCAACATGCAAATATCTCCTTACCATTACGTATATTTCTGTTCCTAAGCATGGTCGTTTCCCAAGTATTTTTTGTTAAGAATTATCAATCGCATCAACCCAAAAGCTACAGTTGGATGTGTTCTTAAATTAAACAAACGGCATAAAATTGTTTCTCTCTCTCTCTCTCTCTCTCTCTCTCTCTCTCTCTCTCATAGTAATAAATGAAAGGCTTAAGTCTATACCAAAAAAAGAAAGTTGAATTTAAAGATTGTTGGGGCACTTTCTACTGCAATAGGAAATTAAATAAAAGAGATGGATTACACTCTAGTGAAAAGGCAAGAGTGTTTATGGAAACCAACTTAATATCGATCTGTACAATTATTCTAGGAACAGAGTATTGATAAAATCCTGCAACAACAAACATAGGAAATTTGGCAAAACATTTATATAATAGATATATAAATAAATCTAAAACATTAGTAAATCAGGGAAACTAGCAAAGCCACAGAAGAAGAGAAAAAGAAATATATAGAATTTCCTTTGAGTGAATCAATTTGATGCTCTGTCAGTTAGAAACACAATGGAAAACTTCAGCGCAAAGATAGCTAGTGACAAACGAAATCCCAGGCTTCAAGCTTTTAAAGAAGGGTCGCCTTATCGTAAAAGGTAGAGGGGTAATGCTCTATGTTAAAAATTACTTAAATCCCAAAGAAATTAAATTAGAAACCAAATATGAAGTGAAAAGTGCAAATATTAAAACCATGAAAAAACATGTCCACACTAATAATATATAGACCGCCACAGCACTTGCAAGAAGTGGACGAAGAGCCGTAGAGACAACTAAGTCAAGAAGTGAACAATAAGTCCTGATGGGAGACATCAATGAAGCTATAAACTGGGACACTATGCATTTTATATCATACATAGAAGAATACAGGCCACTAGAAATTTTCAACAATGAAAACCTATGACAAACAGCTTACTAGATGCTGTGCTAACAATAGAAAAAAAATTAGTATCCAGTGTCACAGTAGGTGAAATTATTGACATAAGGGACCACATAATAGTTAGGTTTTAGGTCAATATTCCTCTTATAAAAGAAAGGAAAATTATATAAAAAAAATCTAGACCACAGACGAGGTAACTGGATAAATAATTTCGAATACGACGAAACAGGGACCATTAATACAATTTGGGACTACTTTGTAGAAATATATATAGAAAAAAGGGCAAAGTGTATACTGCATAGAGATTTTTTACCAAATGAAACTCCACAATAAAAAATAACATTAGCCCATTACGACACACGGAAAGTAATCTTACAACAAATGATTTAGGAGAAGCCAAACTGATGAATGTATATTTCACGACCGTATTCACTGGGGAAGAATCAACTATACTCCCCAAACTAGCTGTTAAATATGAAGGGTCATAATGACTAAAAAAACCACCTTTACAATGAAAGATGTTAAAAAGAAAATAATAAAAGGATTTAGTACGTATAATGCACCAGGTCTGGTCGGTATTTCCCCAGAAGAGATTAGAGACCTAGAAGAAGAGGTAACCCCACACTTTTACAAAATATTCCGAAAGTTAGCCAATGTAGAAAAGGCACCCAGGAACGGAATACTAGGCAATGTTCATCCCATTCTACTAAAAGGGACCAAAAGAAGAACCTAGCAACTACAGATCTTTGTATCTAACTTCAGTGCCTTGCAAACTTTTTCAGTCAATTATAGTTGACTAAATAGTAGAACATACAGAGAAAAAACGGTCTCTTGGTGGACAGCCTACATTGTTTTAGACAAAAGAGATCCTGTGTAACAAATATGTTGTAATCAATGTAGAAGCCTCCGAGTCGGCAGATGTTACAAGCGGAGTACCCCCAACGATCCGTCATTTGCTCATTACTATTTCCGATTTACATTAACGACAGATTTAGGATTAACTAGTATATTAACCAAATTTGCTAACGATACGAAACCGACGGTAATTGTTGAGTACTCAGAGAACATAGAAGCCCTAAGAGAGGATCTAGTTAAGTTAGATGAATGGCCCGCAAATTAGCAAATGCCTTACGACTGTGGGAAATGCAAAGTTATGTTCAGAGGTTATAGTAACCAATAAACAGAATACTCACTGCTGGGTAATGACATGAAAAGTGTGGACTAGGAAGAATACCTCGGCATTATTATTAACAAAGACTTGAAGTTCACCATACAGAGCATAAAATCTGAGACAAAAGCAAAATAACTAATAGATGGTATAAGGAGACCATTCAAATAACTAAAAAAAGACACTGTAGTTTTACTGTACACATCCCTTAGTAAGATTCCATATAGAATACGGAGTCCAATTCTGGGCTCCAAATATTTAGAACTAAGATAGACTGAAAGCAGTACAAGCTATGACCACCAAACTATTTCCAGCACTAAGGCAATTTGGATGTAGTTGGAGTATGTAACGTTTGAACTTATGTGAGTAGTAAACTCGACGACTAAGGGAACAGTTATTAGAAACATTCAGAGTGCTTAAAGGAGTAACAAATGTAGATTTACATAAACTTTTCACGTTTAGCAAATATCAGTCTTGAGGTAGCGGATAGAAACAAGAATTGAAAAGATAAAACCAATCAACGTGGTAATTTCTTTAAACAGAGAATTGGAAATACAAGGAACAGACTTCTAAAGGCTGTGGTAAACAGTAACAAGGTAAACGAATTTAAGTTATACAGGATCATGATAAAATCTCCAAACATTCAAAGCAAATCGCTCCACACACGAGCAAAGGAAGTCTCCCCGGATGGACTACAAAGTCTGTGAAACATTTAAATTCCTTGTAACTTCTCTCTCTCTCTCTCTCTCTCTCTCTCTCTCTCTCTCTCTC
>NC_090729.1:14206714-14211714 GCF_036898095.1 Palaemon carinicauda | reverse complement strand
TGCAGTCCTGGGACTTTGTGTAATATGAAGGAGAATGATTTTGCGTCTAAGGACCATTCTGACTCTATCGGGTTGACCCTGGATAGAGCGTCCGCTGTCACATTGCGAAACCCTTGAAGGTGGACTGCTAACAATTGCCATCTCTCCTTCTTCGCTAGACGGAGGATGGCCAGTATCACTTGATTTATGTGATGTGATCTCGAGCCTTGTCGATTTAGGCATCTCATTACAACTTCGCTGTCTAGAACCAGACAGATGTGGAGTGAGCAGCAAAGTTCCAGTTTCTTCAGAGAGAGAAGAACCACTATGGCTTCCAGAAAATTGATGTGGAAGGACTTGAAGAGGGGAGACCAGGTTCCCTGGACTTTCCGATGATGAGAGTGACTTCCCCACCCCTCTTTTGAGGTGTCCATGTGAACGGTGACTGCCGGTGGAGGTGGTTTCAGAGGTGCCTTGCTCTTCAGGTTCTTGGCTTCCGACCATAGTTTGAGTAGTGATTGCAGACGATTTGGAATCGGCCTTTGTAGATCTCTTCGAGCGTTTAATGCGTAGTTTCTCCAAACTCCTGATGCATCTTTTAATTGTGCTTTCAATATTGGATCTGTCACTGAGGCAAACTGGAGGGACTCCAACACTCCTGTTGCCTTCTTGATATCCTGTCAGATTGAAGAAGTCTCTTGACAGATCCTGCTATCTCTTTCCTCTTCTTTGATGGAATGGAAAGGCAGTGTGACTGTAAGTCCCAGTAGACGCCCAGCCACTGGAACTTTTGAGCTGGAGATAGACGAGACTTTTCCAAATTGATCTTGAATCCTAAGTCTTCCAGGAACTGGATCACTTGCTTGGAGGCTTGCCTGCACTCTTCCTCGGATGCTGCCCACACCAGCCAGTCGTCCAGGTAGGCTACTACCTGGATCCACTTTTAGGCATAGTTGATAAATTACTGCATTCGCAAGCTTGGTGAATACCCTTGGGGCTATGTTTAGACCGAAGGGCATGGCTCTAAAACCGTACTTTCTTTTCTGTAGTTTGAACCCTAGGTAGGGGGAAACTTGACGGTTGATTGGAACATGCCAGTACGCATCCGTCATGTCTATGGAGACTGTGTATGGCCGTTTGGGCAAAATGATTCTTATGTGTAGAAGCGTCAGCATTCTAAACTTGTGGTTCACTATGAACTTGTTGAGTGGTGATAGGTCCAGAATGACTCTGAGCTTTTCCGAATCCTTCTTGGGAACACAAAATAGCCTTCCTTGGAATCTGATGGACTTTGCCTTCCTTATAATTCTTTTGTTCAGGAGTTCCTGAACATATTCTTCCAGAATGGGGGTTGAATGCAGGAAGAATTGAGGAATGTTTGGTGGAGTTGAGCTCCAACTCCACCCTAGTCCGTTCTAGATTAGGCTGTTGGCCCAGGGATCGAAGGTCCAACGATCCCGGAAGAGGAGAAGTCTCCCTCCTACCGGTAGCATCTCACATGGAGTGCTGGTTGGAGGACTTGCCCCCTTGGCCACGTCCACCTTTGTTACCCCTACCTCTTAAGGGGCGTCTAGAGGATCCTCGAAAGGAACCTGAAGACTTCGGCCTAAAAGCTGTCGATTGGCTTTCAAAAACTGGGGTGAACACCGGCGATTGGGTCACCAGTGTTTGGGGCACCAGTTGGAAGGTGGTGGTTGGTTGTGCCACCGTCTGGGGCACCGTGGCCACGGGAAGCTGTTGTTGTTTTCTAGGCCGAGAGGGCACTCGTGGTCGTTTTGATTTATTCTTCGGCAGGGGACCCTCGTCAGCTGAAGATTTTCTTTTTGAGGACAAGCCCCATTTGGAGAGGAGATTCCTGTTCTCCGTAGCGGCTTTGTCCACGACCTCTTTGACCACTTCGCTTGGGAAGAGGTTTTTTCCCCAGATATTGGAGGCTATGAGCCTCCTTGCTCCATGTCTCACCGCAGCCGAGGCAAACACGAACTCTCTACAAGTCCTTCGGGCTTTGATAATGTTGTACAAGTCCTTGGTGACTGTCGTCAAATGAGATTTGGCGAAGACCATGTACATATCTGGGGTGTCCGAGATGCTTGCCATAGTCTCTAAGCCAGTCTGCAGAGACATGGAAGCAGCAAGACGTTCCTTAGTCTCTTGTTCCCTGCGCAGGAGAGACTTGGACAGCTTCGGGAGGTCTTCGCCGAACTGTCGTCCAGCAATATCTGCCTCCAGCTTCCCAACTGTGAAGATGTTACGAACATCCCTCCAGTCTTTATCATCTGATGGAAAAGCAAGGGAAAAGGGTCTACACTCCTCCAGTGTAGGGAAAGGTTTCCCTGCTTCAACTGCCTTTAAGGCTGCCTTAAACCCTTTGTCCATAAAGGGGAAGGCACGTTTGGGGTCAGCAATAAAGGACGGGTGCTTTTTGCTTAGAGCCGGTACCTTGGAGCTAGTAAAGGCCCTCTCTTTCATGGTGGTCGTATATAAGGCCTGAGCCTTAGAGAATTCGAAGACAATCGTCTCCTTCGGCTCTGTTTCCTCCTTGGATGCAGGTTCCGTCCTCAGACGGACATAGCAATCCGGGTAGGCCCCTTTACTGGGCCAAAGCTCAATTTCCTCTACTGGGATAGTGCCAAGTTTCTCTGAGAGGAAGATCTTCCCCCCCGACATTGGCATATGCTCTGCATATCTCCAAGGATTAACGTCAGAGAAAGCGGGGAGATCCTTGACGTTTAGCTTCTTCGGGGCTAAACGTGTTGCAACCAACTGATGCATTTCCGTCCGAAAAGAAGCTTCTTTCTCGGACGATTTCTTCTGAATGTCCTGTACCATAGACAGCAGCAAGTGCCATGTACTCGTAATGGAATCTAACTGGGGTGCAGTAGATGAAGTCGAAGGCACCGGCTCTGTCACCGCGGCTGATGATACCGAAATCGTATCGGTCTTATCAACTTCGGCCTCAGGAGGTACGTCATCCTCCTGCTCCAGTTTTTCCAGTAGGAGATTGTTCTCAGTCTCCTCTGAGATAACCGACATGTTGTCATCTAATTGGATGCCCTTCAAGGCGTCCGAAACATCAGATTATACCGGAATCTGAACAAGGGGAATCTCAGGTTGAGCCAAGGGAATGATTGCATCCGCAGATGCCCTAGGGAAAAGACAGTCCCTCATCCTCTTATTAGGAAGGTATGGGCCAGAGGTGTTCTTCTGAAAACCTCTGACCCATTTTCGCAGCGCGTCTCTTGCTGCATCCCTTGACTCAGTAGACTTTTGATCATCAAAAGCCTCTTTTACCAGTTTGTTACAAACGGTACATACCTGTGGGTCCCAGTATTTGAGAGCCCCCTTGGTGACTGCGCAGCGAGCATGGGCCCTGCACACGTCATGGCCGTAGAAGTTCTTGCTACGGACCTTGCAAAAGCTGTTCCCGCACACGGGATGCTTCTCCTGTAAAGAAAGAAAAGCATATAAGTATTCGGTGAAATTCTCAGATTTCAGCATACATATTTTTTAAAAATATTAGCTTGAATAGAGTAAGCTAGAAATAGGAAAGACACCTACTTGTGCTTCCTGTCCAGCCCATTGCTATGACCTCCTCCTATATTGAACAATAATTTCTTAAAGAATTTTGTATGGGAAGATAATATCATTTGATATAAAGTGTCTTCTTAACACAATATCCCAGGTTCAATACTGGGGGTAAGTTAATGGTCGATAACCATTAAGTGGTAGAGAGGATCATTCTCTTATGTGTGAGGGTCTCACAATAGGCTGACCATGAAGCACCTTATAGGTTGGAAAAACTATTTGAGCTACAGCCAGACCTTCCGGCACATGCCGGGCCTGCCGACATATGCCGGGCCTGCCGATATATGCCGGCCTTGCCGACATATGCTGGCCTATTCTGGGCTATTGAAGGCAGTTACTGTCTTCAGATCTATACTTTGGGTGGCCTACTGCCGGCCCACAACTTAGTTGCCGGCCACTGGTCCTAGTATGTTTATTGTCGTTGGGTTATCGCTCAGCGACACCCCCGGCAAGTGGCGGCAGAGTAACTGACGGCCGACAGACAACCAACATGGCCGCCGACAGCTATAAGCTGCCGGCGGCCGGCCCAGTAAAAGGAAAGGTAGAGAAAAGAGAGAGGATGTAGGAAGGCAAAGGCCCAGCCTTGCCGACCTACATCCCGAATGAGCGTTCAAGTGGAAGGGGGAATTATATTCGGGCTTCCACCCAACCATATCCCATGCATATGGGCCATGGAAGGCAGTCCAAGGGAGGACTGAAGAACACTCTAATGATTATGAGGGTACCTGTCGGCAGCTAGCCCAGCCGGCAGCAGACAGGGAACCTCAGGCCAGTTCTATAAATTACCCTTAGGGTCAAATATAGTATGACGGCCAGGGAGGGTGATGGCACATCCAACACAAAAGAGACAGCGGGGAAGGGGTAAGTATCCTATAAGTAAGGCAATACCCGAAGGCATTACCTAACTTGAAGGATTCTGATCTCATAAAGTAACCTAAAATAGGGGACATCATTTCCCCAGGTTGGGTTAGTCAAGTGAGAAAGCGGCACACAGGACACAATCTCGCAAGAGAACAGAATCTCGTACCAGAAATCTTAGGCAAGGAAGATATAATTTCTTCGGTCTAAGATCTACCAGCACAGGATTGTCTCCTAGACCAAGGAAGGGGGAATTGTTATACAAAAACCTCCACGTGTGGTCTAGGGAGGTCTAGCCTCCTGTAAAGTCAACTTAACCTTACTTGGGAAATCATTTCACCAAGACAGTAAGATGTCTAACACAGACTTTGCCAGAACTCAGTTCACAGCAAAGCTAACTGAGGATAGCCTAGGGGAATTGCTCTTAAATCTCGCCAAGAGATTAGTAAAACTTAGAAGGTATAGGAGGCATCAACCTCACCTTAGAAGACAATACAAGAGCAATTGGGGATATGTACGAAAGTATACTAAAGCCCTTAGGCTAGTAAGTCTAGGAGCATAGATAATCGTTCACCGAA
>NC_090729.1:14196714-14201714 GCF_036898095.1 Palaemon carinicauda | reverse complement strand
CATTCGACACTGGCCTATTTCCCAGTTGGGGCCCCTTATAGCATCCTGCTCTCCCAACCTAGGTTGTAGCTCAACAAGCAATAATAATAATAATAATAATAATAATAATGCATACACACACACACACATACACACACACACACACACACACACATATATATATATATATATATATATATATATATATATATATATATATATATATATATGTGTGTGTGTGTGTGTGTGTGTGTGTGTGTGTGTGTGTTTGTGCGCGTATATGTGTGCATGTGTGTTTGTGTGTAGGTGGAGAGAGAGAGAGAGAGAGAGAGAGAGAGAGAGAGAGAGAGAGAGAGAGAGAGAGAGAGAGAGAGAGAGAGAGAGAGAGAGAAATACATTTATTTGAATTGCCTGAATCTTGTCTACAGGCTTAAGATTTTCTCACTGGGCCCCATTGCACATATTTTTTTTCCTCCTTTTTTGGAGGGGGGCGGGGGGGGGGGGGGTGTTGTTGCGTTGGGGTCAGTGGTCTATGGCAATATCGTCTTCAACTCGGCAGAAGCTTCAGATAAGGTCATTTGATGTAGGGTAAGTCGTGAGGGCGTCTATTGGATGAGCTGAAGGCACAATTTCCCTTTGACACAAAACTTTAAACGATATTCAGGCTTACTGCCTGTCCCAATTTCCGTTGAAGTAGAAACACAGCCTCGGCGGCGTTTCTTTGTAAATACAATTCTCAGTAGCTGTAAGTATTTTCACCTCTTTAATTGCTTCATGATTCTTTTTAAACTTGTTTCTTCATTGGTCTTGTGTTTTTATTAGTTTCAATAATGTGTAACACTGCGTGTGGTTACCGATTTTTATTCTCTGTTTTTTAAGTTGACCTCAATTATGTGACAAAAGATAATGGGATTTTAAAATAATTTACTCCTTCTGGTTCCATATTCATTGTTGTTTCTCTATGATGTTTCTTTACAATAAGTTCAAACAACTTGTTAGAAAGAAAAATCATAGAGTCCAGTTTCATAAAAGAAACCTTTGATAACAACCTGAATATCTGACATGGAATGTACAAACTTGACGCATTTATATGTAAAAGGTTTGGCAAGCTATATTCAATAACCTTAACCACTCAATGTAGAACTGAATGTACCGGAGATAATTAACGCTGCCGTGAAATTATTATTTAGACATAAGTTAGCATCCACTGGTGGGTATAATTATTTCATAAAGTATATATTAGTGCTGTGCATTTCCTCTTTCATCTCGTCTTTCCAGAGATCTAGAGGCCTCACCAAAATTAGGTTCTGCGAAATCATCCTCTTGAGCAAAAGAAGGGAAATATTGGGTGTTTGGGAGGAACGCTCGAAAAGAATAAGATAATATCGATTAAGAAAGCAAATGCCATTTATCTTTTATCAATTTGAATTTCTAAATGATATACATATAGGGTTAGGCAAGACGTAGAGTGATATTTCTAGAATAATGAAATCGATTAACCGAGTTCCAATAAAGATTTCTGTTTCTTTGATAAAATCTGAATATTAGTATAGTTTGATTTAACTCCCAATGAAAGAAATCAGGTTTTCCTTCGATTTTAAATGTATCCATTGGTCTAAATGCTCTATAAAACTACATAGCCCAATCTCTCTCTCTCTCTCTCTCTCTCTCTCTCTCTCTCTCTCTCTCTCTCTCTCTCTCTCTCTCTCATAGTGATAAATAAAAGGCTTAAGTCCAAATACCAGAAAAAAAAGTTGAGTTTATAGATCCTTGGGGTACTATCTACGGCAAGAGAAAATTTAATAAAAGAGATGGAATACACTCTAGTGAAACGGCAAGTGTGTATATAGAAACCAACTTAATCTCAACCTGTACAATTATTCAAGGAACACGGTAGTAGTAAAATCCTGCAACAACAAACAGAGGATATTTGGCAGAACATTTATGTAATGCAGATAAAAGTAAAAAAAAAAAAAAAAAAAAAAAAAAAAAAAAAAAAAAACTTAAGTGAATCAGGGAGACTAGCAAAGCCCTTGAGGAAAAAATAAAAAAGTAGACATAGAATTTCCTGAGAGTTAGAAAAGAAAGGGAAAACTTCAGGGCAAGGATAGCTAGTGGGGAACTAGATTCCATAGGCATTACCAAGACCTGGATTAAAGAAAAAAAAATGTATCCTAGAATATGAAATCCCAGACTTCTAGCTTTTAAAGAAGGATCGCCTTATCGAAAAAGGTATAGGGGTAACACTCTATGTTAAAAATCACTTAAACCCAAAGAAATTATATTAGAGACCAGATATGAAGTGACAAGTGCAAGTATTAAGACCGTAGAAAAAACATGTCCATACTAGTAATAGAGTATACAGACCACCACAGCAAGTGCAAGAAATGGACGAAGGGCTGTTGAGACAACTTTGTCAAGAAGTGAACAACAAGCTAGCTCCCCTAATGTAGACATCAATGCAGCTGTAAACTGGGACGCTATGCCTTTTATATCATACACTGAAGAATATATGCCGCTAAAAAATTTCAACAATGAATTCCTCCAACAAGGGCCCTGTCTATAAACCAAACAACCTACGAGAAACAGCTTAATAGATGTTGTGCTAAAAAAAAAAAAAAAAATTAGTATCCAGTGTCTCAGTATGTGAAATTACTGGTAAAGGGGACCTCAAAGTAGTTAGGTTTTAGGTCAATATCTCTTTTATAAAAGAAAGGAAAAAGAAATCTAGACTACAGACGAGGTAACTGGATACAACTGAAGGAAAACACAAAAAAAATCGAATAGCATGAAATAAGGAACATAGATACACATTGGAACTCATTTGTAGAAATATATAAAGAAAAAAGGGTGAAGTATATACTGCATAGAAAATATTAACCAAATAGAACTCCACAATCAAAAACAACATTAGCCCATTACGGCACTCTGAAGGTAATCTTACAACAAATTATTAAGAAAAGGCCGAACTGATGAATGTATATTTCACAACCGTATTTACTGGGGAAGAATCAACTATCCTCCACAAACTAGCAATCAAATATGAAGGGTCATAACCACTGAAAAAAAAAGAAAAATCACCTTACAATGGAAGATGTGAAAAAAAGGATTCAGGGAAAAAACGATTCTGGAAAAAAAGGAAAAAAAAAAAAAGGATTCAGTACGTCTAATGTACCAGATCTAAACGGTATTCTTCCAAAAAAGATTATGGAGCTAGAAGAACAGATAACCCCACACTTCTACGAAATATTTCAAAAATCAACCAACGAGAGCGTGGCACCACAGGAATAGAAACTCTGCAATGTTCCACCATTCTACTGAGAGGGATCAAAAGAAGAACCAAGCAACTACAGATCTTTTTATCTGACTGTAGTGAGTTGCAAACTTTTTCGGTCAATTATAGTGGATTCAATAGTAGAACATACCGAGAAAAACAATCTTCTGATAGACAGCCAACATTGTTTTAGAGAAAAGAGATCCTGTGTAAAAACTCAGTTATAATCAATGAAAAAGCCTCAAAGTCAGCAGCTGTTACAAACGGAGTACCCCCAACGATCCGTATTTTGCTCATTACCATTTCTGATATACATTAACGGCCGTTTCAGGATGAACTAGTAAATTAGCTAAATTTTCTGACGATACAAAACTGAGCAAAAATGTTGAGTACTCAGAGGACATAGAAACTTTAAGAGAGGACCTAGTTAAGTTAGGTGAGTGGCCCGCCAAGTGGCAAATGCCTTCCGACTCTGGGAAATGCAAAGTCATCCTCAAAGGTTATAGTAACCAACAAACATATTACTCACAGCTGGGTAATGACATAAAAAGCGTGGACTATGAGGAATACCTCGGCATTGTTGTTAACAAAGTTTTAAAGTTCCCCAAACAGAGCATAAAGTCGGAAAAGAAAGCTAATAGGTTGTATAAAGACACAATTCTAATACAGAAAAAAATAAACATTGTAGTTTTGCCGCACACATCCCTTAGTAAGAGTCCATCTTGAATATGGAGCCCAATTATGTGCTCCAAATATCCAGAAGGATATAGATAGACTGAAAGCAGTACAGGCTAGGACCACCAAACTAGTTCCAACACTAGGGCAATTTGGATATAGTTGGAGTATGTAACGTTTGAACTTATGTGGGTAGCAAACTCGACGATTAAGGGGACAGTAAATATAGATATTCAAAATGCATGAAGGAATAACATATGTAGATTTCAATAATCTTTCCACGTTTAGCAGAAATCAGTCTAGAAGTAACGGATAGAAACTGGAATTGAAAAGATACAACACAAATCAATGTGATAATTTCTTTAAACAGAGAAAAAAAAAACACAAGGAACAGACTTTCAAAAGTTGTAGACGAGGTTAGGTTATACAATATCATAATAAAATCTCCAAACATTAAAAACAAATCGCTCCACACATAAACACATAAGCAAAGGAAGTCTCCCTGGATGGACTATAAATCTTTGAAACATTCAAAATCCTTTTAACTCCTTGTAATTCTCTCTCTCTCTCTCTCTCTCTCTCTCTCTCTCTCTCTCTCTCTCTCTCTCTCTCTCTCTCTCTCTCTCTCTCTCTCCCTTTGCATCATTATTTGTTTTTCAACAACCCAAGATCTCGGGGTTGGATGACAACCAATTCCAGATGGGTGAAAGCAAAGAAAAATAAATGTAAATAGAAATCGTTGCATTTCAATGCTTTGTTTAAGACAAACGATACTATAAACTTGTATCACTTGGCAGCTGCTAATACATCGAGGCGAATTGCTTTTGATGTAACAGTTACCTTAAACCAGTTATGGAAAACTCCTACTTAATGTTTAGTGTATTCTAACATTATTTACTTGATGAAAGGGGTAAATTCTTTACTGCCTTGCATTCCTTAATCAGTATCTGCAGCTGATTATTCAAGTAAAATATAGATAAATGAGGATTACATTACTCAAAAAAAAAGAAGAAAATTAAAACTGTTAAGGTAAACACGTTTAATTTTTTTTCCCAATATACATTAGGTATGG
>NC_090729.1:14184214-14186714 GCF_036898095.1 Palaemon carinicauda | reverse complement strand
AATCAATTTTTACAGTAAGGCAGATATGCGAGAAATATTTAGCAAAAGGTAAGGAGGTGTATGTTGCGTTTATGGATCTGGAGAAAGCATATGATAGAGTTGATATGGAAGCAATGTGGAATGTGATGAGGTTATATGGAGTTAGTGGAAGGTTGTTGCAAGCAGTGAAAAGTTTCTACAAAGGTAGTAAAGCATGTGTTAGGATAGGAAATGAAGTGAGTGATTGGTTTCCGGTGAGAATGGGGCTGAGACAGGGATGTGTGATGTCACCGTGGTTATTTAACTTGTATGTTGATGGAGTGGTGAGAGAGGTGAATGCTTGAGTGCTTGGACGAGGATTAAAACTGGTAGACGAGAATGATCATGAATGGGAGGTAAATCAGTTGTTGCTTGTGGATGATACTGTACTGGTTGCAGACACAGAAGAGAAGCTTGGCCGATTAGTGACTGAATTTGGAAGAGTGTGTGAGAGGAGAAAGTTAAGAGTTAATGTGGCTAAGAGTAAGGTTATGAGATGTACGAGAAGGGAAGGTGGTGCAAGGTTGAATGTCATGTTGAATGGAGAGTTACTTGAGGAGGTGGATCAGTTTAAGTACTTGGGGTCTGTTGTTGCAGTAAATGGTGGAGTGGAAGCAGATGTACGTCAGAGAGTGAATGAAGGTTGCAAAGTGTTGGGGGCAGTTAAGGGAATAGTAAAAAATAGAGGGTTGGGCATGAATGTAAAGACAGTTCTATATGAGAAAGTGATTGTACCAACTGTGATGTATGGATCGGAGTTGTGGGGAATGAAAGTGACGGAGAAACAGAAAATGAATGTGTTTGAGATGAAGTGTCTAAGGAGTATGGCTGGTGTATCTCGAGTGGATAGGGTTAGGAACGAAGTGGTGAGAGTGAGAACGGGTGTAAGAAATGAGTTAGCAGCCAGAGTGGATATGAATGTGTTGAGGTGGTTTGGCCATGTTGAGAGAATGGAAAATGGCTGTCTGCTAAAGAAGGTGATGAATGCAAGAGTTGATGAGAGAAGTACAAGAGGAAGGCTAATGTTTGGTTGGATGGATGGAGTGAAGAAAGCTCTGGGTGATAGGAGGATAGATGTGAGAGAGGCAAGAAAGCGTGCTAGAAATAGGAATGAATGGCGAGCGATTGTGACGCAGTTCCGGTAGGCCCTGCTGCTTCCTCCGGTGCCTTAGATGACCGCGGAGGTAGCAGCAGTAGGGGTTTCAGCATTATGAAGCTTCATCTGTGGTGGATAATGTGGGAGGGTGGGCTATGGCACCCTAGCAGTACCATCTGAACTCGGTTGAGTCCCTTGTTAGGGTGGAGGAACGTAGAGAGTAGAGGTCCCCTTTTTGTTTTTGTTTCATTTGTTGATGTCGGCTACCCCCCAAAATTGGGGGAAGTGCCTTTGGTATATGTATATATATATATATATATATATATATATATATATATATATATATATATATATATATATATATATATATATACATACAGGTATGTTTTTGTGCTTAAATGTATATATGAGCAAACCTCTCTCTCTCTCTCTCTCTCTCTCTCTCTCTCTCTCTCTCTCTCTCTCTCTCTCTCTCTCTGAATGATATTATGAAATTAATGGAAGAACAGGCAGAAGAAAAAGATTCAATGACACTCTTAAAATTAACTTGCATCTCATGGAAAGTTTTGAAACTGAATTATGAAAGGAAAATATTTGTGTGTGTGAGAGAGAGAGAGAGAGAGAGAGAGAGAGAGAGAGAGAGAGAGAGAGAGAGAGAGAGAGAGAGAGAGAGAGAGAGAGAAATAATTTTAAATGCTTTTATTCAATAACAGCTGTTCACCAGATGCCATTGGTAAAAACTTCAACATCGGCAATGAATATATTCGCCCTCTGAATAAAGACTCCACGAACAAGAATGGAAAAGTGCGCTTTGAAAAAATGCGACAAAAAAAATAAGGAATGAGATGCAGAGATAATATCTATGTAAATGTTCTGTTTCTCATTCTTTCCTTCTCTTTCTTACGATGTGTTTGTAGTTTTTGTGTTATCTGTGCGACGAAGATAAACAAACAGAATAACAGATCAGATCAGATTCAGGTTGAGGCTTTGCCTTTGCAACGGCGCCTCTGTGTCTGTTAGTTTTGTGTGTTCCTTATTTTCACTAGTTTTTCTCTTTTCATCCACATTTGTTGTAGTACTCTTTTCTTATTTTCAATATTTTCTTCACAAAAAAGGAATTTTCCAACTGTTTGTGCACTATCTTCTTCGTATGGTTGTTGAAGCTCAATTGCTTTTATTCTTATATCACCAAACTGGGGACAATATAACATAAATTGGTTAGCATTTTCTCCTACATCACAGAATACACAGTTTATATTTCCATCTTGGTGTCTTTTTTTTATATTCAAGCCCAGTGAGTTTGTCCTTGCTCTGAATAATAAAATTGACGAAAATGTGTTGTCATACACTTCCTCCTCCTTGATTTCACTTTTCCAGTTTTTATAC
>NC_090729.1:14154214-14179214 GCF_036898095.1 Palaemon carinicauda | reverse complement strand
CATCAATACGAGTGCAAAGTCAACTCAAGGGGACAAAGAAAATACCACAAAAATCTCCTTAATTTTAATACATAATATCTAGACAGAAATAACACCCGAACCACAATAATACAATAATAAATGATACACACTCAATCTTAACTCCCTGTAAAAGAAAACAATTACACGATTACGGAAAGGTCATCAACACATGCATACTAAATGGAGAGAGGGTCCAAAAAGGAGAAGGCCAACGAAAAGTGAGAACATCCTAACAAATACAAACTAAATATCCCTATCAAATTGACGATGGCTGGTGTGATTGAAAGGCTTTCACAAGCTCCACTAATGACGTCAGCTGACTATCAACGGTCGTGATCACGATACTTAAGCAGGTATAAATATTATTACCTTGGGACAGAGAGGTCCCCTTGGCTTTTTCTGAACCAAGGGCAGTACACAAAATGTAAGACGATCTGGGTCCTTGCTGCAGAGAAAGGATATCCAAAAAGCTAAATAGCTTCACACTGTAGCTCTGCAATGGCGAGGAGTAAATATAATCCAGTAGCAAATGTCGTGCCCTTCAATGTTGGAGGCTCAGAAACACACTAAGGAACCATCCTCAAAAAAAGCCCCTCCAAAACTCCGTTCACGCAGGAGCGCAGCCACGTAACCAACACCACTTGAAAATATAAAACAGCCGTTAGTCCATTATAAACACTAACATAACCACTAGTGAAATGACAAAGAAGGAAAACAATGAGTTTACAGTATAATTAACCTTATACATCTATAAAAACTTAAATAATTTAGAAATATATAGCAATAATGTTACAATATATATATATATATATATATATATATATATATATATATATATATATATATATGTATGTATATATATATATATATATATATATATATATATATATATATATATATATATATATATATATATATATGTGTTTACACATATACATATATATATATATATATATATATATATATATATGTATATATATATATATATATATATATATATATATATATATATATATATATATATATATATATATATATATATATAAATATATATATATATATATATATATATATATATATATATATATATATATGTATGTATATAGCGTTCCACTAGCAATAACATTGTTCTTTTTCTTCATTTGATTAAAGAGGTTGGGTTGCAGTAGCCTATTTTCAATGTCCCCGTAGCCTATTGGGCTGTGGCTCGTGAACTTACTCAACCTCGATAGGTTCTTATAGTGTCTGCAACCTCTCCATCCCGGTGAGCTGAGGCTGTGGGGTTTGGGGGACCGCATAGGTCGACTTCCTGAGTCAACAACATTCATTTTGTGGTCTTCCCTGGTACTAGAGGTTCATCATATTCATAACGGTTTAGCCTCTAGGCATTCTCAGTGTTCCATGCATCTGCCATTCATGAGTAACCTTTAAAATATCAAACAGTTGGTCAATATTGACGAGTATTCACTATTTGATATTGAACAGGATAATGGCAAACTTTGATTTCCTCGTTGTAAAATGAGAACACTGCTTGCATCTGCAAAGGAGTTCATCATATTATTATTAAAGGGAGGAGATTAAACAGCCCAATGAGTTAAACTCGTCTTTTACAGACCTGGCCCGATTTAGATAGGAAAGAAAACATATTTATGTCAATTTATTCAGGTAGCATGTTCTTGTAGTTTGATATTTCACCTCTGAATTAAAAGTAACTAGCAGTAGATAGTTTTGCCAAAGGAAAGCCAAAAGTGAAGTCCCAAGGATTGTTAATATCTGTGAAGATAATATAAATAAGTACACAAATTTCGGGGATGGGGAAAATGCAATATTCTTATAGTATCGGAGATATGATTGTTATATGTCAAAAAAAAGGGGTTGTTATAAAAGAAAATGGTTTCTCTTGTGGTTTTGGATTGAAGATGATAAATATTTCAGTACATGACAATAACCACATCAGGGACCCTACAAAGTAACTCTATTTATATATAAAGGATATTTTCATACACAGATTTGTCTAAACGCAGCTTATGAACCCAAATTGAAATTCATGAAAACATATTCCACGTTAATATTGTAAGTTTTTAATTTCCAATGGGCAAATGAGAGCTCAGATAATATCTCCGGTCGTCAACGTCCAAAACTAAAATCACCAAGAAAAAATTTATGTTATTTAAGCATGGTTTCCGTATGGCTATTCTATGGATGACTATAAGTAGCCTAGACATGCCGGAATCTGTGCCACTTCAGTTATAGTCTTTTTGACTGTCTTCATGGAAACAAGAAATTGGATTGGAATATGTAAACAGTAAAGGTCTTGAATTGAAGCAAGGATTTTTTTTATTTACTATTACTATTTGCATTATGTTTATTAACAAAATTCCTTAAAAGGAAGAATTGTGAAGGATGTAAGGTATTTGAGCTAACTCTGCTAATTAGACCCCCATGTTTTCTAAATGGTAATGACTTGGTGTTATTAGTTATAATAATCATATCATTGAGTTCGTAACCACAAATTCTAAAAGGCTACAACTTCTAAAAAAAATGAATTAATCACTCTTTTTACATTCTTTATATGAAAATTAACTAAATTAAACCATTCCCTATTTTTTTTTCTATGATGAAAACGTCAATGAAGCCGAATGACCTTGTACTTTACGTCATATTATGTTGCATTGTTTATGCGATATATCACAGGTATCGGAACTAGACTGTAAATAACTTCTAAAACTTCGGAATCACTCTATCTCCAGTTCCTTTTCATCGTGAAACACTATTTTCCAAATGAAATTCAAAATAAAAACACCATTTGTTTTCTATTTAATCTCTTCCCATATGAGTTAATATAATATTGGATAAAGACATTTTAATTTTTGGAAATCCTTTTTTGTAACGAATAAGTATCAGAGCTGCTACAGACTTATAAGAATTAAATGCTTTGAGCAAATAAATATTTACGTATATATAAAAGGGAAATACAAACATATGAGAAAGGAGCCTATTTGGAAATGAAAAGGCGTGAGAGTGTTAGGGACTTGATGAATGAACAGAAGTCAAACCTTAGAATTGAAATTTTTTCTTTTTAAAAGCTGTGATGGAGCAAAACCTCAGTATGAGTTACGCGGGAGTACTCCATCAAAAACACAATGTTTCCAGGAAATAAATCACCTTTTTCCATAAAATGTTGATCCTTTAAAAAAAACTTTTCTGTTGTTGATGTGATTATGTTAAAAGTAACTTCTTAAAACTAAACGCTAAGGATGAGTAAACGAGTCTAACACTTCTGGTTACGTCATTCAAGGTTTTTTAACACTGATTATGATTCGGAGATTTTGGTAGTAAACCAAAGAATCAAAGTCTCATTATAAGGAAGAGGTGTTCATGAAATATAATGGTTATGGTGGTCACTTTGGCTGATGTTCACTTATTGGGGAAGAAGGACTATCATTGATAATATTCATAATCCTGGTAAGATAAAGTGCCCGGGATATGAATATTTCTCATTATAAAGATTAATAAATATTGCACAGGTAATGATGAATTTATTTGGGAGACTCGGGGATAAATAATTCTCTTCCACATGTTCAAATTGAAGGAGACAACCTAATTATCCAGTCATAACTTATATTCAAATCAATTTGAAAGGATAAAACATTTATTTAGCAAAGCAAATGTTGTATTGTATTCCATGTTTCAGATACCGATTTTATCGTTTACAGTCAGGATGATATCGAACCACATTATTCTATTCAGTGAATAAATAGTGTTCAAACATTAAAATGAAATCTTATTAACGCAACTGCCATAATCGTTTACACTGCCATACTAGCTCCTATTTCTTTAAAATCGAAAATTAGTTTTTTTTTTCTTCTCATTCAAAAAATCTAAACCAAAATAAATTTCAGAGTTTCATTCCAATGGAAATGGTTATAAATATACCTGAATTCAATAAGTAAAGGGGAAATGTTCCAGCTTATAAATATAATATATATAAATATATATATATATATATATATATATATATATATATATATATATATATATATATATATATATATATATATATATATATATATATTTGGGCTCAAGCCATGTCGTCCTGATGGAAGTTCCTTAAAGGCAGCTTCCTAGGGTATATTACAACTACGGCGATATTCCCAGAGAATTTACCTTAAGGTACCCAGAATTCTAACTCCTGGAGCGAGTATCCCTAAAAAAGACCTTAGGGATATCGTAAATATCAGCGGACGTATTCTTGACACGCCTCATAGCAATCTATACCCCGAATAGAGTTAACACTTCGTAGGGGTCAAATGGCAAGAAAACGAAAACGATAAGAAAGGGGGGAGCCGTTCGTAAGGCATCTCTCCTCCCCGTTTCGTAAGCGTGCCCTGCGCCGCTCGCGGCGCCATCTGTATTCCTTTTTGCGTAGCTATACGACTCGGTGTTTTTCCCTGTGTTACTACCAAAACCTTGGATTTACTCGCTTATTATGCTTTCTCCAACTTCTTCTGCCTCGGATAAGTTGAGTACTATTTCTTTTATGTATAAATGTAGGCTCTTGTTTAAAATTAAAGTAATTAAAAGAGTTATCTTTGATACAAGAGCTGTTGCCTGCTGGAGGCGTCATGGACGCTGTCGCTCGCTAGAATAGGATTTATTTGTTAGCAAGAGCGACGTTCCCAGCCCCTTGCGCTTTAATAATTAGCTGCTTAGCTTAATTAGGAATTCTGTTATGATGTGATAGTAGTGTGCCTGGCGAAAGTTTTGCCTAGGCTGACCAACACTAGTCTTCATAGCCTAGTTGTTGGCCCTTGTACTTCCTGCATGATAATTAGTCTTCCAAGTGTGATTTTATATTGCTTAAAGCGTTAGGCAACGTTATACATATAAGCTCTTTTCGAGTATTTTCCAAGATAGTATTGGAATGAGTTTCGGTGATTTAGGTAATCGATTCTCTTAGTGCCTAGGCTAGGTTGTCTTAGGTCATTATAATAATATCTGTTTCCCCGTTTGCTCCCTTCTCTTCGGGGAAGGGGCAAACCCTTTCCCTCTGTTTAAGCCTTAGGCTTAACTCTAGTGGTTTGTTTGAATTAAATTTCAAATATAACTATGCTGGAGTAGTACTGTACCTTCCTGCTCCAACTGAATTGGTTCAGAGGGGGACAGTACAGCAGTGTATTAGTCTGAGTCCGTGTTGGTCTAGCGTGGGGCAGAGTCTCCCTTGCTGACTGACACGGGCATAGGAGGTCTATCCTCCTTGGATCACCTTGTTGGGTTCCTGTAGTTGATCCCTTCGCTCGGTGACCCCTCAGACTTGTCCTCGTTGCCATTCCGGATTCGGGATATGTTCCCTTTCCGGAATAGCAATTCCTTCCTTGCCCTGGTTTTAGGGAGGCAGCCAGTAGTGCCGGCCTCCCTCCCGGGATTTCTCTGGCTGAGATGAGCTTTCTTAGTTGGGAATGACCCTTAACCAAGGCAAGGTTGGACAGGACCCTCTGTCCTTCCCTTCTATTTTTCCGTTTCCTTTGTGTCAGTCGTCCGCATCCGTACCTAGCCTAGGTTAGGATGGGGAACTCATGTGGTCCCCTGTCGGCCGGCAGAGTGTGCCGACCGGCAAAGACCCTTTCTTTTGAGTGCTGCCCGGTCCTTTCTTGGTCCCTCCACCGCTGCCGTCTGTAGATTCAGTAAGCAGTGGTTAGGAAGCCTGACTTAGTGTCTCCCCTTCCTCTCGGCACTCTTTCGGGTGCCGGGCGCAGAGGTTCATAGCCTCTTAGCCCGGCACTCATTCTGTTGTCTTCTTATGTGTTGTCCTTGCCGTCTGCCGGCCTAGGGGCCGTTCTCTTGCTGTCGGTCGGCGGTGGTGATATGCCTTTGCCGGCCGGTCTCTTGCTCATCTGCCGGCCACTATGAGTGGCGGCCGGCAGCCGAGCGCTACCTGGTGTGGATGCCAGCCGGCAGGGTTTGCTTACCGCTGCCGGCCGGCCTGCTACACTGCCCGGTTAGCCGGCCACTAAGAGTGATGGCCGGCAACACGGTGCTATCCGGGTGGCTGCGGACCGACAACCACTGCCGGCCGGTTCAGGCATGGGAACTGGAGTTCTCCCCAATAGGGGTCATCTGAAGTCGTACACTTGAGATCTACCTTTGAAGAAAAAAAAAAAAAAGGGGGGGGGGGGTACTGACCGGCAAGAGCCGGCCGGCACACCACCCTCATGTACTGTATCAGTTCTTTCTTGGGTGGTGTATTCTACCAAGGGAGACCATGATATAGTAGGTTACAACACTGTTTTTCTAACTTACTTGTGTTACTTTGTGCAATCACTTGGTGTCGCCTGACAAGGATAAAAAGAAAAATTCTTTTCATCTCTGGCCTGAATGGTAAAATCTTACCTTAGGTGTGAGCTACACCTAATTCCCCTCGGGAAATATGATCTCTGGTTATTCTAGTAAAGACTAACTACGTGATTTTTGGCTGGTAGGCTTCCACAGGTGATTGTGTGGGTTTCACAAGTAGGTGTCTTTCCCTTATTCTTTGTGAATGCTCATATTTACATGTGAATTGAAATTCACTTGATATTCATGGAAATTTTCTTCTTTTACAGGAGGAGCATCCGAAATGTGATAGTGTCTTCTGCAATGTCCGCAGCAAGAACTTTTGCGGACATGTCTCGTGTAGGAGGCACGTGGCTTGCGCAGCCTCCAATGATGACCATCGCTACTGGGATCCGCAGGTATGTGCAGTATGTACTAACCTGCTATCAGAGGCTTTTGAATCCCCTAGGTCGGCGGAGTCAAGGGATGCAGCGAGGGAGAAGCTCCGTTTATGGGTAAGGGGTTTCCAGAAGAACACCACTGGACCTTATCTTCCTAACGAGAAGATGAGGGCATACCTTTTTCCCAAAGCTTCTACTGACGCTGTTGTTCCACAGCCTCGGCCGGAGATCCCTCTCGTCCAGATCCCAGTAGAGGAGGATGTTGCGGATGCCATGCAGGACATCCAGCTGGATGACAAGATGTCTGACTTGTCCGACCGTGCGGAACAGGACCTCCTCGCAGAGGGTGAGGAGGAGGATCAAGATCCTATTGCCGTGGAGGAAGAGGTTCCCGTACCTTCAGACGTTCCGGTTCAGGCCCCTGAACCTATCCCCTCTACTTCGTCCGCTCTTCCAGCAGAGCTGGGACAGGCTCTCTCTTCCATCGTTGGTATGATACAACAGATGCAGAGGGAGAATAATCAGAAGGCCGCTGCAATGGAGCTCCAGATGCAGAAGATCACAGCATCACGTGGACCTCCAAAGAAGCTCAATGTGAAGGACCTTCCTCTGTGCTCGGATGCCAACCCGTGGAGATATGCCGAGCACATGCTGATGACGGTCGGGAAGATCGTCATGTCGGAGAAACTGGGCTCAGTTCCCCTTGAGGAGGTGGAATTCTGGCCCAGTAGAGGGGCCTACCCGGACTGTTATGTGCGTCTGAAGAAGTAGCCGGCCTCGAAGGAGGAGACGGAACCGAAGGAGGTGATCATCCTGGATCACTCCAAGGCTCAAGCTGCCTTAACATCTGCATTGAAGGAGAGGGGGTTCTCAAACTCTAAAGTTGCTGCTTTGAGTAAGAAGCACCCCTCCTTCGTATCCTCCCCGGCTAGGGCCTTCCCCTTTATGCAGAAAGGGTTCGCGGCCGTTTTGAAGGCGGTTGAAGCTGGCAAACCGTGTCCATCTCTGGAGGAATGCAAACCACTGTCGTTGGCCTTGCCGTTGGATAACAAGGACGGGAAGGAGGTACACCTCACCTTCTCGGTTGGGAAGTTGGACGCCGACATTGCAGGTCAGCAGTTCGGCGAAAACCTTCCCAAGTTGTCGGAATTCCTCCTACGGAGGGAATTGGACACAAAGGAGCGTCTGGCAGCCTCGATGTCTCTCCAGACTAACATGGAGACAATGGCTAGCGACCCCAAGATGCCTGAGATGTTCATGGTAATGGCCAAGATCCATCTGGCCACGGTGACTAAGGACCTCTATTGCTTTGTCAAAGCGAGGAGGGCCTGTAGAGAGTTTGTTTTCGCCTCGGCCACAGTGAGGCATGAACCCAAGAGACTCATTTCATCTAGCATCTGGGGTAAAGATCTCTTTCCCAATGAAGTGGTCAAGGAGGTGGTGGACAAGGCAGCCACTGAGAACCGTAATCTTCTCCTTAAGTGGGGCCTGTCCCTTAAGAGGAAGTCTTCCCCTGATGAGGGCCCTCAGCCGAAAGGAAAGGCGAAGAAATCGAGGTTTTCTTCCCGTCCAGCCAAGCCTTTCAGACCACAACGACAGCAGCAGCAGCAGCCAGCTTTGCCTTCGGTACCACAACTGGTAGCCCAGACCCCGACCACCTTCCAATGGGTACCCCAAGCCGTGTCATCAGCATCCCCGGCATTCAATCCAGTGTTCGAAGGGCAATCGACCACGTTTCAAGCAAAGCCCAGAGGTGCAGCCAGAGGTTCGGCGAGACGCCCCTCTAGGGGAAGAGGTTTCAGAGGTTGTCGCGGCCATGGAGGCAAGACTGCAGGGCAGTCAAAGTGAAGTGTCGCCGGTAGGTGGGAGACTACAGTATTTCCGGGATCGCTGGACCTTCGATCCATGGGCCCACAGCCTGCTCAAAAATGGACTGGGTTGGAGTTGGTACAGTACTCCGCCCCTGTGCCCTCAATTTTTCCAACACTCCACCCCCGTTTTGGAGGAGTACATTCAAGAACTGTTGGAGAAAAAGGTGATCCGGAGGGTAAAGTCCATCAAGTTTCAAGGAAGGCTGTTTTGTGTTCCCAAGAAGGACTCGGGGAAACTCAGAGTCATTCTGGACTTGTCACCACTCAACAAGTTCATAGTGAACCACAAGTTCAAGATGTTAACGTTACAACACATAAGGGCCTTACTGCCCAAGAGGGCATATACCGTCTCCATCGATTTGTCAGACGCATATTGGCACGTTCCAATAAGTCGCCGTCTCTCCCCCTACCTAGGATTCAAGCTACAACAAAAACTTTATGCTTTCAGAGCGATGCCTTTCGGGCTAAACATAGCCCCAAGGATCTTTACGAAGCTTGCGAGCGCAGCGCTCAAACAGTTACGCCTAAAAGGGTTCCAGGTAGTAGCCTACCTGGACGATTGGTTGGTGTGGGCAGCATCCAGAGCGGAATGCTTGCAGGCTTCCCTACAGGTGATTCAGTTCCTGGAATATCTAGGTTTCATGATCAACAGAAAGAAGTCTCGTCTTTCTCCAGCTCAGAGGTTCCAGTGGTTGGGAATTCACTGGGATCTAGTGTCACACCGTTTTTCCATTCCGATGTCGAAAAGGAAGGAAATAGCGGGGTCTGTCAGGAGACTTCTAGGTTCCGAGAGGATATCAAGACGCGAACAGGAGAGGGTTCTGGGCTCTCTTCAATTCGCATCAGTAACAGACCCAGTGCTAAGAGCACAGCTAAAAGATGCAGCAGGAGTTTGGAGAACCTTTGCATCGAAAGAGCGAAGGGACTTGAAGAGACCGGTCCCACTTCGGCTACGTTCTCTTCTCAGACTGTGGTCTCAAGCCAGTCGTCTAAAGAGGTCAGTAACTCTTCAGCCACCCCCCCCCCCCCCGTCAGTGACAATCCACACAGACGCCTCAAAGGTAGGGTGGGGAGGTCACTCCCATCGGAAAAAAGTGCAATGGACCTGGTCCAAGCTATTTGGGACTTTTCACATAAACTTTCTAGAAGCTATGGCAGTGCTTCTTACCCTGAAGAAAGTATCCCCACGTCACTCGATCCATGTAAGGTTGGTACTGGACAGCGAGGTGGTAGTGAAATGTCTGAATCGGCGGGGATCGAGATCTCCACCTCTCAACCAGGTAATGTTAGCCATATTTCGACTGGCGGAGAAGAAGAAGTGGCACCTGTCAGCAGTTCACCTTCAAGGAGTCCGGAATGTGACCGCGGACGCTCTATCCAGGGTTACACCGATAGAGTCGGAATGGTCCCTAGACGCAGGATCATTCTCCTTCATCTTGAGACAAGTCCCAGAACTGCAGATAGACCTCTTCGCGACGAAGGACAACAAGAAGCTGCCGAGATATGTGTCCCCATACGAGGACCCTTTGGCGGAAGCAGTAGATGCGATGTCCCTCGATTGGAACAGATGGTCCAGGATCTACCTGTTTCCCCCTCACAATCTGATGTTGAGGGTCCTCAACAAACTGAGATCCTTCAAGGGAGTAGCAGCAATAGTGGCCCACAAGTGGCCGAACAGTGTATGGTTCCCTCTAGCTCTGGAACTACGACTAGAGTTTCTACCACTCCCGGACCCAGTTCTGTCCCAGCAAGTCCAGAAGTCGACTGTCTACGCTTCATTACAGAAAACCCGGACCCTGAAGCTCATGATTTTCTCTCCCTAGCGGTGAAGAAACGGTTCGGAATCTCGAAAGATAGCATCGACTTCCTGGAAGAATATAAGTGTAAGTCTACTAGAAGGCAGTACGAATCAGCATGGAAGAAATGGGTAGCCTTTGTCAAAGACAAGAATCCGCACGAGATCTCTACGGAGTTCTGCCTATCCTTCTTCATCCACCTCCACGGACAGGGGCTGGCGGCTAACACGATTTCTACATGTAAGTCAGCTCTGACAAGACCCATTCTATATGCCTTCCAGGTAGACCTCGCTAACGAGATGTTTAATAAGATCCCGAAGGCCTGTGCTAGGCTTAGACCTTCAGCTCCTCCAAAGCCTATTTCGTGGTCTTTAGACAAAGTCCTTCATTTTGCCTCATTACTGGATAATGAGGAGTGTGCATTGAAGGACCTGACTCAAAAAGTGATCTTCCTTTTTGCCCTTGCTTCTGGGGCCAGAGTTAGTGAGATTGTGGCCCTCTCGAGAGAGGAGGGCCGGGTTCAGTTCCTGGAGGGGGGAGAACTGAACCTGTTTCCGGACCCTACGTTTCTCGCTAAGAACAAGTTGCCCACCAACAGGTGGGGTCCCTGGAGAATCTGCCCTCTGAAAGAAGATGCATCTCTATGTTCCGTAGAATGCCTAAAGGTCTATCTTCGTAGAACTTCAGACTTCCATGGGGGCCAACTATTCAGAGGAGAAACATCGGGCTCGAATTTATCTTTAAATCAGCTTAGGGCGAAAATTACATATTTTATTCGCAGAGCGGATCCTGACAGTTCACCCGCAGGTCATGATCCGAGGAAAGTTGCTTCATCCTTAAACTTCTTTAACTTTATGGATTTTGAACACCTTCGTTCATACACTGGCTGGAAGTCTTCCAAGTATTCTTTCGCCACTATCCTAAGCAAGTGGAGCAGCTAAAGAGGTCTGTGGTAGCAGTTGTTGCGTCGTTAACCCTGCTGTTTAACTCTGCGAGGAACAGTGGAATTATTTGGGACTTTGATTCTTGGGTGAGTGTATAGTTATATGCGTTGGTATAACTAGTAGTGAAGGCTCTGGGAGCCCACAGTGACTGTTCCAGCGTTATGGTGATGGTAGCACAAGTACAGACAGGTGTGCCGAGCGTTTCTGACGCTAATGTCAGTGGATAGTAACATGGACGTTAACTTTGATACCTTGGTATGTGACAAGTGACCAGATTGTTTTTCTTTCAGATAACCATACATCCATGCACTACGGTACTTGTGTAAATTGTTGGTCATCCACCTATCATATGTATATATTTGTGGTAACCATGTCTATTTATTGTTACTCAATAAACTTGTTCTCGGGAACCTTGCGTCTCCTTCACCTATATTGATTTCATGTTAATTATTGAGCATTTAGCCTATGTATATTAATCGGGGATATCTATAATAGCCTATTCCTTAATGCAAGCCTTGTGGCACTGGTTTATACTTTCCTTAGCATAAAGGGCTCCACCCCTCTCTGAGGACGGTGGCGGCAGCAAGTTTAATCCTACGCAGATATAACCTTTTTGTCTATTTCTACTTCGACCAGGGTGCTGGTCGGGATTTTTTTTTCCTTGGATGCTGTAGTTCCGTAAGGACTATGCTTTACTTCATATAGAGTGAGACCACTATATTGTACTGGCTGGCGAGTGATTCATACATAGGTATATGTACTCTTCGTTCGTTTCTAGAGTCTAGTAGGACTCCTCCCTGTAGGGGGCAGGAAGCGCTTTCATGGCTTATGATTAGTGAAAAGATGTATAACGGTAACATCTTAGGTCTTTCAGTCGAGTTGACTAAGAAACATTTCTGAGGAGTACGGCACGTATTGAGAATCCACAGATACAGTAATGCTCTGGTATACTTCCATCAGGACGACATGGCTTGAGCCCAAAAAACGGATTTTGAGCGAAGCGAAAAATCTATTTTTGGGTAAGATGGCCATGTCGTCCTGATGGACCCGCCCTGTCCCTTTTCAAAAAAAAAAAAAAAAAAAAGAGAAAAGGGCTGTAGCACCTCGTGTATCGCTACAAGGAATACAGATGGCGCCGCGAGCGGCGCAGGGCGCGCTTACGAAACGGGGAGGAGAGATGCCTTACGAACGGCTCCCCCATTTCTTATCGTTTTCGTTTTCTTGCCATTTGACCCCTACGAAGTGTTAACTCTATTCGGGGTATAGATTGCTATGAGGCGTGTCAAGAATACGTCCGCTGATATTTACGATATCCCTAAGGTCTTTTTTAGGGATACTCGCTCCAGGAGTTAGAATTCTGGGTACCTTAAGGTAAATTCTCTGGGAATATCGCCGTAGTTGTAATATACCCTAGGAAGCTGCCTTTAAGGAACTTCCATCAGGACGACATGGCCATCTTACCCAAAAATAGATTTTTCGCTTCGCTCAAAATCCGATTTATATATATATATATATATATATATATATATATATATATATATATATATATATATATATATATATATATATATACTGTATACATGTATACATACACACACACACAAACACATACACACACACACACACACACATATATATATATATATATATATATATATATATATATATATATATATATATATATATATATATATGTTTTTATCTATACATATATATACAGTATATATATATATATATATATATATATATATATATATATATATATATATATATATATATATATATATATATATATATATATATATATATATATATATATATTTGGGCTCAAGCCATGTCGTCCTGATGGAAGTTCCTGTAGGGTAGCTTCCTAGGGTATATTACAACTACGGCGATATTCCCAGAGAATTTACCTTAAGGTACCAGAATTCTAACTCCTGGAGCGAATATCCCTCCTGAAAGGGATATCGCGACATATCAGAGGACGTATTCTTGACACGCCACATGGCAATCTGCATCCTGAACAGAGATTTCATCTCGCAGGGGGCGATTGGCAAGAAACGAATTCGGGAAAGAAAAAGGGGTAGCCGCTCCCAAGGCTCCCTATCTTCCGATTCGTATGCGTGCCTGGCACCAATCCTGGCGCCATCTGTATTCCTTTTTGCGTAGCTTAACAACTCGGTTTTTTTTCCTGTGTTTCTCGCAAATCTTGGATTTATTCTACTTTTCATGGCTTCTCCGTCTTCGTCGGCCTCTGATAAGTTGAGTACCATGTCTTTTATGTATAAATGTAGGCTCTTGGTAAATTTTTGAGTGATTAATAGGATTAAACGGATTTTGAGCGAAGCGAAAAATCTTGTTTTGGGTGAGATAGCCATGGCGTCCTGATGGAAGGTTCCTTTTTGGTAGCTTCCTTGGGTATAAGACTACTAAGATATTCCCAGAGAATTTAACCACAGGTTATCACAGAATTCTAACTTCTGGAGCGAGTATCTCAAAGGTTTCCCTTTAAGACATCGTATATCAACAGGGGACGCATGTCTGAACGCGCCACATAGCTATCTTCACCCCGAACAGAGTTAATGCTTCGGTGTGTAAGGGCTGAGAATAGCTGGGAGCCGATCCACAGCCAATCTCACTCGTGGCTACTACTGATACTCGAGACGTAAACAAACGGACGCCATTGCTCAAATGACGTCACGCCTGTCTTCATCCTGAAGCCAGTTGCTGCCCATCACCATGATACAGTAGCACAGGGTGGGAACAAAAAACTGGACGAAGTAGTAGGGAGGGTCCATCAGGACGCCATGGCTATCTCACCCAAAAATAGATTTTTCGCTTCGCTCAAAATCCGTTTTTTGGGGTCAAGCCATGGCGTCCTGATGGAAGAGTACCAGAGAATCAATGTATCGTGGTAGATTTTCCCCTAGTAGTAAGTGCCAAGGCATTGACAAAACAGCATAGTAATCTTTGATAAAGAACCATAGGGAAGAAGTATCCTGCCCCCCTTGGCAGTGAAGTTCCCATGGGCTATGCCGACGTCAAAGTGGTATTGAAGGGCTATTCATCCTGATAGAAGAACTTGAAGAACTTAGAGATGAAGCTGAATGTTTGGTATTTGTATAGGAACATTCTGAAATTAAACCAGTGGTGGTTGGGCACTGTATATTGAGTTCATCTCCCGGGTATCAAAAGTAAGTATTCGTGTTGGAACCTTACATAATCAGAGTGAATATAATTTAAGATTAAGCATCTTAATTTCTTCATAACCATAAGGAAAAGGGGGAATAAATAAAACTATGACAGGTATGTATTTCATAATAAGTAGGAGCTGATTGAGACGCACAAATAATAAAATAGAAATTTTATTTCACAAATGCAGAAATTGATTAATTTACAGCAATAAGTAAAGTTCATTTACAGTAATTATAATGTACATAGAAATAAAGGCTTGCTCTTGAATCTGAAAAGGAATTTCAAGATTATTAGTAGGTACTCGTTCTCGAGGAACGCAAGTCTTTGATTAAAAACACATCATGCTCAGGGCATGCGGCACTTGTGTGACACTATGACATTTCACCTGGGATAAGAACAGTTATAAAAGCACTAAGTGTTTTTCGACATCACTATGAATCGCTCGAGGGTCAACATAGGCACCCGAAGAGTTAGAGTCCCAAGTAACTCACTGTTCTACGCAGAGTTAGGTGCAGGTTTCATAACACTACCTGCGGCTACCACAAAATGTTTGACTTCGTGCACTTGTTTCGCATAATGTTTAAAGAAAACTCGCGAGGACTTCCAGCCCGTGAAGTTTTTAAGGCTTTCAAAGTCCATGCTCTGAAAGAAATTCAGAGAAGATGCCACTTTTCTAGGATCATGACCAGCGGGTGTACTGTTCGGATCCGCTCTGCGAATGAAGTAGGTGATTTTCGCTCTTAATTGTTTCAGTGACAGGTCGCTGCCCGATGTTTCTCCTTTGAAGAGTTGGCCTCCACCAAAGTGTGAAGTTCTGCGAAGATAGACCTTGAGGCTCTCTACTGGACATAGAGAGGCATCCTCCTTCAGGGGGTATATTCTCCAAGGGCCCCATCTTTTGGTGGGTAATTCATTTTTGGCGAGAAACGTCGGATCAGGGGAGAGGGTAACTTCTCCTGTATCGGTAAACAGGATGTGTCCTTCTTCTCTTGATAATGCCACTATTTCGCTGACTCGAGCTCCTGAAGCGAGAGCAAATAGAAATATAACTTTCTGAGTCTGATCCTTGAAAGGGCATGAATCATTGTCCAAGTTGGAGGCGAAATGGAGTACCTTGTCTAGTGACCAGGAGATCGGTTTCGGTGGGGGTGCTGGGCGTAGGCGAGCACATGCTTTCGGTAGTTTGTTGAAGATGTCGTTGGACAGATCAATTTGGAAAGCATATAGAATTGGTCTAGTCAAGGCTGATTTGCAGGTTGATATCGTATTGGCTGCTAATCCCTGTCCATGAAGGTGAATAAAGAAGGAGATGCAGAAATCAATCGTGATTTCTTTAGGATTTTTTGTCTTGACAAAGGAGACCCATTTCCTCCAGGATGATTCATATTGCCGTCTCGTGGATTCGGTCTTGTATTCCTCTAGGAAGTCCAGACTTTTCTTCGAGATCCCAAACCTCTTCTTTGCGGCTAGGGAGAGAAAATCATGAGATGAAGGTCCTTGATTTTCGATGATGAAGCGAAGACAGTCGACTTCTGTACTTGTTGAGAGAGAACTGGGCCCGGGAGAGGGATCAGCTTGGGCTGTAGCTCCAGGACCAGGGGGTACCAGTTGCTCCGGGGCCACTTGGGAGCCACTAGGGCCGCTGTCCCTTTGAAGGTTCTCAGTTTGGAGAGGACTTTCAACAGAAGGTTGGTGGGGGGGAACAGGTAGATCTTGGACCATCTATTCCAGTCCAGTGACATGGCATCCACTGCTTCTGCTTTGGGGTCCTCGTACGGGGCCACATACAGAGGAAGTTGATTGTTGTCGCTCGTTGCAAAGAGATCTATCTGAAGTTCTGGGACTTGGTGAGAGATGAAGGAGAACGATCTTGCGTCTAGAGACCATTCCGACTCTATCGGGTTTGTCCGAGATAGAGCATCCGCTGTCACGTTGCGGAATCCTTGTAGGTGAACTGCAGACAGGTGCCACTTCTTCTTCTCTGCCAGACGGAAGATTGGGAGAGGCACCTGATTTATCTGGGGCGATCTTGAGCCTTGGCGATTGAGACAACGAACTACCACCGAGTTGTCTAGGGTTAGACGGATGTGGATCGAGGGCGGCGGGGATAACTTCTTCAGTGTTAGAAGGACCGCCATGGCCTCCAAGATGTTTATGTGGAACGTCTTGAACAGGGGAGACCAGGTGCCTTGAGCCTGTTTTTGGTGGGAGTGACCTCCCCAACCTTCCAGTGAAGCATCCGTGTGGATGTTGAGTGATGGAGGAGGGTGTTGGAGAGGAATGGACCTTTTCAGGGCCTTTTCTTCCGACCACGGCTTTAGGAGACGCCGCAGTCTGTTTGGAAGCCGTCTCTTGAGGTCTCTTCGAGCGATGGATGCCGAACGTCTACAGACTCCCGCGGCATCCTTTAGCTGTGCGCGAAGCACTGGGTTTGTCACTGAGGCGAACTGTAGAGAGCCTAGAACTCGTTCCTGCTGTCGTCTTGAAATGCGTTTGGATTTCAGTAGTCGCTTGACAGACCCTGCTATTTCCTTCCTTTTCTTCTGGGGGATGGAAAGGCGGTGTGACTGAAGGTTCCAGTGGATTCCCAACCACTGAAACTTCTGAGCTGGAGAGAGGCGAGATTTTTTCTCGTTGATCTTGAATCCCAGGTGTTCTAGGTAATGGGTAACTTCGTTGCAAGATTTTGCACAATCTTCGGGCGATGGAGCCCATACTAGCCAGTCGTCGAGGTAGGCCATCACCTGGACGTTTCGTAGGCGGAGTTGTTGTACTATGGCATCCGCCAGTTTTGTGAAGATCCGAGGGGCCACGTTGAGGCCGAAGGGCATGGCCCGGAAGGCGTAGCTTTTCCTTTGGAGTCGAAATCCTAGGTAGGAGGAAGCGTGATGGTTCATTGGAACATGCCAGCAGGCATCCGCTAGGTCTATGGAGACCGTGTAGGAACCTCGAGGTAGAAGGGTCCTTATTTGTTGAAGCGTCAGCATCTTGAATTTGTCGTTCGCTATGAACTTGTTGAGGGGGGATAAGTCCAGAATGACTCTGAGTTTGTCTGAGTCCTTCTTGGGGACACAAAACAGTCTCCCTTGGAACCTGGTGGACTTTACCTTCCTTATCACCTTCTTGTTCAAGAGGTCTAGAACATATTCTTCCAGAAGGGGGGTTGATTGTTGGAAGAATTGCTGGAAGATTGGGGGTGGTTGAGTCCAACTCCAGCCTAGACCCTTCTTGACGATGCTGTGCGCCCAGGGATCGAAGGTCCAACGATCCTGGAATTGGCGGAGTCTTCCTCCCACCGGAAGCACTTCATTGCTTCTGGTGTCCCGAGGGCTTGCTGCCTCGGCCGCTAGCTCCCTTTCCTCCTCTACCTCTGGAGGGACGGCGAGAGGCGTCTTTGCTTGCACCCCTGAATGAGCCTCTACCTTTGGCACGAAAGGTAGTTGACTGTTGCTCGAAGGCAGGGGTGAAGACCGGTGACTGTGACAACACCGGTTGGGGGACCAATTGAAAGGTCTGTTGTGGTTGGGCAACCACTTGGGAGGTAGCGGGTCCCGGAAACTGACGTCTTTGTTGACGTTGCTGGGGTTTTTGCTTTTGGGATTTCCTCTTAGGTTGAGGTCCGTCGTCCTGAGAGGGTTTCCTTTTTCTGGACATGCCCCACTTGTGGAGAAGGTTCCTATTCTCCGTGGCGGCTCTGTCAGTGATTTCCTTCACAAGGTCAGAAGGAAAGAGGTGTTTTCCCCAGATGTTGGAGGAAATCAGCCTCCGGGGTTCGTGTTTCACGGTGGCACCAGCAAACACGAATTCACGACAGGCTCTTCGAGCCTTTATGAAGTGGTACAAGTCCTTCATTACAGTCAACAAGTGGGATTTGGAGAGTACCATGTAGTGGTCTGGTACTCTGGTGTCACAGGCCATAACTTCGAGTTGGACTTGATGAGATAGGGATGCTGCAAGCCTCTCCTTCGTATCTTGTTCCCGACGAAGGAGGTGATCGTTGAGCTTAGGGAGGTCTTCATTAAACTGACGTCCGGCGACGTCAGGATCGAGCCTTCCCACGACGAAAGTATGTTGGACATCTTTCCAGTGTCGAGCATCAGGGGGGGTCACTATGGAGAAGGGTCTGCACTCCTCCAATGCAGGGCAGGGTTTCCCTTCATCCGCAGCTTTAAGGCATGCAGCTAAGGCCTTTTCCAGGAATGGAAGAACCGCAGTTTCAGGTGCGACATAAGTAGGGTGCTTCTTGCTCAGGGCCGGAAGCTTAGAGCAGGTAAAGCCTCTACTCTTGAATGCGGCGGCTAGCATAGCCTGGGCCTTTGCGAGATCGAACACTATCTCTTCCTTAGGTTCGGTCTCTTCCTTCGAGGCAGGTTCGGAACGAAGACGGACGTAACAGTCCGGGTAGGCCTCAAAGTTTGGGAAGAACTCCACGTCTTCCAAAGGGACCGTGCCGATCTTATCACTGACGAAGATCCTGCCGGTCGCAATAACCATATGCTCAGCATACCTCCACGGGTTGGCATGTGAGCAAGCGGGGAGATCCTTAACCGAAATCCTCTTCGGTTCTCTGGATCCTATCATGGTCCTGATGGACTCCTGGTTCTCCTTCAACCTGTCGTCCATGACGGCTCTAATCAGTCGGATCAATTCTTGAGTGGAAGAAGAGGGATCCGGGGTCGAGGAGGTAGACGGAATAGACACTTCCGTCGGTGTAGGAGTAGGAGGGGGGATGGACGGAGGAGCGACCTCTTGCTCCGACTCGGCGTATTCCACCTTGTCTTCGTCATCTTCGGCTCCTTGAGCCATAAGCGTTTTCTCCGTGTCTTCCGAGACATCCGAAATCTGTTCGTCATCTTCGGAATCCAAACGGCACTCGTGCATGGACTGAGCCATGACTACATCAGGTTCCACCGTAATTTGGACAGTGGGGATCACATCTTTGGGTACCACTGAATCAGGGGAGGCCTTAGGGAACAAAAGTGACCTCAATTCTTCGGTGGCCAGGTAAGGTCCGGTAGCATTTTTCTGGAAGCCACGCACCCACTTGCGTAGCTTTTCACGAGAAATGTCTCTGATCTCCGCTGAGGGAGGGTTATGGAAGGCTTCAACTAGGTGAGCCTGACAGACCGTACAGTTCAGTGGATTCCAAAACTTCAAATCCCCTTTCTTGTCTGCACAAGGGGCGTGAGTCCTGCAAGCCGTATGCCCGTAAAACTGCGGGCGTTTCACAGCGCAGAAGGCGAAATCACACTTCATCTGCTCCTCCTGTGGAAGAAAGAGAAAATGAGTATGGGGGAGTCATAAGAATGGCTCTTAAACTAAGTTAATATTAATTATTAATTTTAACTTAAGGAAGGGTGTGATGCATAGAGATTGAAATAGTAAAGGAGAACATACTCCATGCATCTCGCCCGGCTGGTTACCATAAGCTTGGTCCTTGGATAATCCGAGTGACCGAAGGCACCGGATATAATTCCTTAGAGTTCCATAGTATATTGGAATTCCGTGGAAAAAACCCAAGGGCAAGATTGGGACCGAGATCATTCGGTCCCAAGCTAGGGGCTAGAAGGCCTCCTTTTAAGGTAACTGCTTCTGGCAACCAGCCGTGCTAAGATGCACGCAGCATGCTGGAATTAGAAGAATGCAAAGAGACAGCATGATCACTAACAGAACAGTACCAAGGTACTGATCTTAATAGTAGAAACAGTCTATCTGTTTGCGGTATAGGGCTATCATTGTCATATGATAGCTAAAAGAAGGGGGTGCAAGTATTCTTGACGCCTCCGGGGGTATCCGGCAAGCCACCGGCATGCCGGAGTTCGCTCCAGCAGAGATTCTGGCATTAGGACAGACAATGTTTAAAGTCAGTCATATACCAGGTTGGCGGCCGCCGGTACAGCGGCGGCACGCCGGCAGGGGAGCGGCGGCTCCGGCAGTCGGAGGATGCCGGATTGGTGACTGGGATAAGGATGGTTAAGGCGGGTACCGGGTTGCCGGCAGTAGATGCCGGCACCCCGGCGGCCGACCGGCGAGCGGACGACAAGCTAGGAGGAGGAGAGCCACCGGTAGTAGCCGGCGGCAGCCGGCAGTCCCTCGGTACACGGGGGGCTGGCGGCAAGGTTAGGGAGAGTCACCAAGGTAGGAGGCAGGTATTGCCGACAATAGAGGCGGCAAGAGACCGGCACCCGGATAGGGAGAGAGACAGGGGGGAGGGAAGGAATGCAGGAAGTTCCGTCATGGACTCCGGACATCCCCCCCTCCCCTGAGAGGGTGTACCCATGATAGAGGCAGGCTCTAACATCCAGGAGCAGGGGTCACTGAGGACCGGGAGCAAGGTAGCCCAAGGGAGGGCTAGGGGACACCCAACAAAAAAAGGGGGGGGGAGACTCCCATATGCAGAACTATTCTAGCAACTAACCCCATAGGACACTATGAAGGTATATGTACCAGAGCGGACTGCACATGGAAGCTCGGGTAGCCCTACTACTCCACCCTAGGGAGGAGTTGTAGGACAGGGGACAGATGGGTATAGACTAACCTAAGCATAGGCTAGGCTATATAAGAGATAGGTGGGGAGGGAGAAGAGAGAAGTCTTCCAAGGAAGGGTTTATGTACCAGAGCGGCCACTAGGGAAAGGGAGGACACTCCCTAACCTAAGATAAGGCAGATCGGCTAAAACGGTGCATGAGTACAGTTTCAGCATGGAACAGAGAAACCTTCCTAACCCAACTTAGAGCAGGGCTAAAAGTCCTGAACTAGGAAAGGAAGAAGACATATCGCTATCGCAGGAAATTCGTAGACAATCCTAGCCATAGAGGTAGGGCTAGCCTAACCTCACTCTCGGACGCAACCCTAAGGGAGGTTCATTCCCTTAGGGAGGACAGAGAGGCGATATATACTCTATTAGACAATTGATCCCTTTACTCAGAAAAGGAATCAAGGCTAAATAGAGGGAATGCCAAGGCAGGGGATGAAGGAAGCATATAGGGGTCCTACAAGTAGGTTAGGCTAGAAAGAGTCACTGACTAGCCTATCCCCTATATGGTCCCTGAAGGCGAAAACATTTGCATCACTGTCTAAAGTATTGTAAAATAATGCCACTATCTTCATAACTTAGCCTAGGATCACTAATAAATCATGCATGAACACTTGTAAGTAGGCTCCTGGCCTGGGGGCTATAGTAGCCGACTGGTATGAGGTCAATCGATGACCGAAAAAAAAAGCGTCGAAACACGATATAAAAGTTCCTAGCTATGAAGACTAAATAAACTAATGTATTCGATTAGTAAATAAGGCCGGAAGCGTTGTTGTGGCTAACTAAATAAGGCATGCATAACAACAACGACGCCATAAAATGGCGGGTCCGGTAGAGGCACAGCTCTGCCACAAAACAGCAATTATCTCGGAAAGTAATATTTACTTTACGGCCAGAGCTTAATTAAACAATACTGGAACCTTGTACTCAACTTTCCAGAAGAAGGCGAGGCTGAAGGTAACGACATAACGAAGATGCAAAACGATAAAGGTAACACAGGGAAAATCCGTCTAAGTAGGGCAGCTACTAAACAAAGGATGAAGACGGGCGTGACGTCATTTGAGCAATGGCGTCCGTTTGTTTACGTCTCGAGTATCAGTAGTAGCCACGAGTGAGATTGGCTGTGGATCGGCTCCCAGCTATTCTCAGCCCTTACACACCGAAGCATTAACTCTGTTCGGGGTGAAGATAGCTATGTGGCGCGTTCAGACATGCGTCCCCTGTTGATATACGATGTCTTAAAGGGAAACCTTTGAGATACTCGCTCCAGAAGTTAGAATTCTGTGATAACCTGTGGTTAAATTCTCTGGGAATATCATAGTAGTCTTATACCCAAGGAAGCTACCAAAAAGGAACCTTCCATCAGGACGCCATGGCTTGAGCCCAAAAATCTTTGTTACAAGATCCGTAGCCTACCGGAGGCGTCATGGACGCTGTCGCTCGCTAGGTATAAGTTTAGTTAGTCAGAGCTACATTCCCGGTTGTTTTGCTTTAATAAATTTTAGCTATTTAGCATTACATAGGATTTCCTTTCGTGCTTAGTATTATTTTGGCGAAGTATTCGCCATTCTGGCCTACGCTAGGCCATGTAGCCTTGTCGTTTGGTCCTAGTACTTCATGCATGATTTTGGTTTTTCCGAGTGTAATAAAATTTTATTGAAGCTTTAGGCTATGTTTTATACATTTAAGATTGTGTGGAATATTTCCAAGATAGTATACAAGTGAGTTTCGGTGATTTAGGTAATCGATTCTCTTGGTGCCTAGGCTAAGTTGCTTATGGAGCCTTAGTATACTTTCTCATACTCCCCGGTTGCTTTCTTTTCTTCGGAGAAGGTATGCAATCCCTTTCCCTCTGTTTAAGCCTTGGGCTTATCCCTAAGTGGTTTTTTCCTAATTAATTTTCGATAAAACTATACTGGGGTGTTACTGTACCTTCCTGTTCCAGTAAGTCTGGTTCAAAGAGGGACAGAACAACAGAGTTTTTAGTCTGAGTCTGTGCTTTTCTGGCTTAGGGTAGAGTCTCCCTCGCTGGCCTGACACAGACAAAGGTGGCTTAGCCTCTTTAGGTCACTACCGAAGGTTTCTGTGGATATGATTCCTTCTTTTGTGATCTACCAGACTAGTCCTTGTTGCTGTTCTCGGGGGAGGATAAGTTTCTTTCCCTGGGAGTGGCAACACCTTCCTTGCTTTGGTGCTCTTGGAGCTGGCAAGTATTGCTGGCCTCCCCCCTTAGATCTCCCTTAGGCTAAGATAAGTTTCTTGGCTGCTGGTGATCCGTCACTAAAGCAAGGTTGGTAGGACCCTCTTTTGTCCCTTCCCCCTCTATCTCCGTAATGGCCTTGCCATTACAGTACTGTACGTCATTCTACATCTGGACCTAGTATAGGTTAGGATGTGGAATTGACTCAGCCCCCTGCCGGCCGGCAAGGGTCTTATATTTTGAGTGCTGCCCGGACCTCTCTTGGTCCCTTATCCATGCCTGCCTGTAGAGCAGACGGCATTGGCCAGGAAGCCTGAATTAGATTCTCCCCTTCCTTTTATGCACTCTTTCGGATTGCCGGGCTTGGAGGTAGTGTACACTCTTATCCCGGCATCCATCCTATTTTTCTCTAGTGCTGTACCCGACCCGGCTGCCGGCCTATGAGGCCGGCAGCGGGCAGGTGTAGTCCTCTGGTTATTTTGCTGCCGGCTGGCATCGGTCCTGTACCTTTGCCGGCCGGCTAATGTCAGCCCTTGTCTGCCAGTCACCAAGGGTGTGGCCAGCAGCTGGGTACTACCTTGTGTAGTTGCCGGCCGGCAGCCATTGCCGGCCGACATTGGCTGTTGCCGGCCGGCAATTGCTGCAGACCGGCACATGCATTTGAACCAGAGTTCTGCCGCCTTATAGCTGTTAAGTAGTATACTTTAAAGCTAGTTATGGTGTGTGCCGGCCGGCACGTATCCTCCTATACTGTACTAGTATTCTTCAGTATAACATATACAGTAAGAGGAAAACTATAGTATGGGTTTTGGTACAGCAATGTGTGTTCTAACACTTTTGTGTTTTCTTGCACAGTCCTTTGCTGTTGCCCTACAGATAGGAAAGTGAGTTCTTTCCTGTCTATTATCCAGGTTTTTAAAATCATTGCTTAGGTGTGAGCTCCACCTGTTTCCTCTGGAAACTTTGCATTGGTTACTCTAGAAGAGATTAACCATTTGATTTTATTATCTGGAAGGCCGCAGCAATGGGTTGTGAGGGAAACACAAGTGTGTGTCTTTCCTTTCTGAATTGTTATGCTATACTATGCATATCCAGTGATACATAGTTCACTTGATACTCATGGAAATTTCTTCTCTTTACAGAAGGACACTCCGAAGTGCGGAAGTGCTTTCTGCAACGTCCGCAGCAAGAACCTCTGCGGACATGAGTTTTGTAGGAGACACGCAGCATGCGCTGTCTCCAAGGATGATCTCCGGTATTGGGACCCTCAGGTATGTACTGTGTGCACTAACCTGATTACTGAGACCTTTGATTCCCCTAGGACGGAGGTATCAAGGGATATAGCTAGGAAGAAGCTTCGTACCTGGGTAAGGGGCTTCCAAAAGAACACTTCTGGCCCTTATCTTCCAAGTGAGAAGATGAGGGGCGTATCTTTTCCCTAAGGCATCAGCTGATGCAGTGATTCCCCAGCCTCAAGAGGAGATCCCCCAAGTTCAGATCCAGGTGGATGCTGAAGTCGCGGTCTCGATGCAAGACATCCAGTTAGATGAAAGGATGTCTGATGTGGACGAGTGTCTGGAGGAAGACCTCCTGGCAGAAGCCCAGGATGAAGTTCAATCCCCAGACGTTGTAGAGGTAGACGTCGACGAGGTGTCGGCTACTCCGGGTCAGATTCCGGAGCCTATTCCCTCAACATCGGCCGGTCTCCCAGTAGAGCTGGGACAG
>NC_090729.1:14140459-14153714 GCF_036898095.1 Palaemon carinicauda | reverse complement strand
TGTGGCTCTCGGGACCTTAAAATTTAAAGGAAAAAAAAAAAGAATACCATATTATCTCTTCCACCAGTTTTAGGCAGGTAACTCCTTCATATGCCATACCTAATGTATATTGGAAAAAAAAAAATAAACGTGTTTACCTTAACAGTTTAAATTTTCTTCTTTTTTTAGGTAATGTAATCCTCGTTTATCTATAATTTACTTGAATAATCAGCTGCAGATACTGATTAAGGAATGCAAGGCAGTAAAGAAATTCCCCCTTCATCAAGTAAATAATGTTAGAATAGACTAAACATTGAGTAGGAGTTTTTCCATAACTGGTTTAAGGTAACTGTTGCATCAAAAGCAATTCGCCTCGATGCATTAGCAGCTGCCAAGTGACACAAGTTTGGAGTATCGTTTGTCTTAAACAAAGCATTGAAATGCAACGATTTCTATTTACATTTATTTTTCTTTGCTTCACCCATCTGGAATTGGTTGTCATTCAACCCCGAGATCTTGGGTTGTTGAAAAACAAATACTGATGCAAAGGAGAGAGAGAGAGAGAGAGAGAGAGAGAGAGAGAGAGAGAGAGAGAGAGAGAGAGAGAGAGAGAGAGAGAGAGAGAGAGAGAATTACAAGGAGTAAAAAGGATTTTGAATGTTCAAAGACTTTGTAGTCCTCCAGGGAGCCCTTCCTTTGCTTATGT
This sequence comes from Palaemon carinicauda, assembly GCF_036898095.1. Taxonomy (NCBI): domain Eukaryota; kingdom Metazoa; phylum Arthropoda; class Malacostraca; order Decapoda; family Palaemonidae; genus Palaemon; species Palaemon carinicauda. The sequence goes on along the minus strand of NC_090729.1, from coordinate 14,153,029 downwards.
GTGGAGCGATTTGTTTTGAATATTTGGAGATTTTATTATGATATTGTATAACCTAACCTCGTCTACCGTGCTACTGTTTACTACAACTTTTGAAAGTCTGGTCCTTGTGTTTTTTTTTTTTCTGTTTAAAAGAAATTATCACATTGATTTGTGTTGTATCTTTTCAATTCCAGTTTTTATTCGTTACTTCTAGACTGATTTCTGCTAAACGTGGAAGATTATTGAAATCTACATATGTTATTCCGTTTATGCATTTTGAATATCTATATTTACTGTCCCCTTAATCGTCGAGTTTGCTAACCACATAAGTTCAAACGTTACATACTCCAACTATAATCCAAATTGCCTTAGTGTTGGAACTAGTTTGGTGGTCCTAGCCTGTACTGCTTTCAGTCTATCTATATCCTTCTGGATATTTGGAGCACAGAATTGGGCTCCAGTATTCAAGATAGACTCTTACTAAGGGATGTGTGCAACAAAACTACAATGGTTTTTTTTTCTGTATTAGAATTGTGTCTTTATACAACCTATTAGCTTTCTTTTCCGACTTTATGCTCTGTTTGGGGAACTTTAAAACTTTCTTAACAACAATGCCGAGGTATTCCTCATAGTCTCACACTTTTTATGTCATTACCAGCAGTGAATAATATGTTTTGTTGGTTACTATAACCTTTGTGTATAACTTTGCATTTCCCACAGTCGAAGGCATTTGCCACTTGGCGAGCCATTCACCTAACTCAATTAGGTCCTCTCTTAAAGTTTCTATGTCATCTGAGTACTCAACATTTTTGCTCAGTTTTGTATCGTCAGAAAATTTAGCTAATTTACTAGTTCATCCTGAAACGGCCGTTAATGTATATCAGAAATGGTAATGAGCAAAATACGGATCGTTGGGGGTTCTCCGTTTGTAACAGCTGCCGACTTTGAGGCTTTTTCATTGATTACAACTGAGTTTTTACACAGGATCTCTTTTCTCTAAAACAATGTTGGCTGTCTATCAGAAGATTGTTTTTTCTCTGTATCTTCTACTATTGAATCCACTATAATTGACTGGAAAAAGTTTGCTACTCACTATAGTCAGATAAAAAGATCTGTAGTTGCTTGGTTCTTCTTTTGATCCCTCTCAGTAGAATGGTGGAACATTGCATAGTTTCTATTCCTGTGGTGCCACGCTCTCGTTGGTTGATTTCAGAATATTTCGTAGAAGTGTGGGGTTATCTGTTCTTTTAGCTCCATAATCTTTTTTGGAGGAATACTGTTTAGATCTGGTACATTAGACGTACTGAATCCTTTTTTTTTCTTTCTTTTTTTTCCAGAATCATTTTTTTCCTGAATCCTTTTTTTTCACATCTTCCATTGTAGAGGTGATTTTTTTTTTCAGTGGTTATGACCCTTCATATTTGATTGCTAGTTTGTGGAGGATAGTTGATTCTTCCCAGTAAATACGGTTGTGAAATATACATTCATCAGTTCGGCCTTTTCTTAATAATTTGTTGTAAGATTACCTTCAGAGTGTCGTAATGGGCTAATGTTGTTTTTGATAGTGGAGTTCTATTTGGTTAATATTATCTGTGCGGTATATACTTCGCCCTTTTTTCTTTATATATTTCTACAAATGAGTTCCAATGTGTATCTATGTTCCTTACTTCAAGCTATTCGAAATATTTTGTGTTTTCCTTCAGTTGTATCCAGTTACCTCGTCTGTAGTCTAGATTTTTTCCCCCTTTCTTTTATAAAAGAAATATTGACCTAAAACCTAACTACTTTGAGGTCCCCTTTACCAATAATTTCACCTACTGAGACACTGGATACTAAATTTTTTTTGTTTTTAGCACAACATCTATTAAGCTGTTTCTCGTAGGTTTTTCGGTTTATAGACAGGGCCCCTGTTGGAGGAATTAATTGTTGAAAATTTTTAGCGGCATATATTCTTCAGTGTATGATATAAAAGGCATAGCGTCACAGTTTACAGCTGCATTGATGTCTCCATTAGGGGACCTGGCTTGTTGTTCACTTGTTGACAAAGTTGTCTCAACAGCCCTTCGTCCATTTCTTGCACTTGCTGTGGTGGTCTGTATACTCTATTAATAGTATGGACATGTTTTTTTCTACGGTCCTAATACTTACACTTGTCACTTCATATCCGGACTCTAATATGATTTTTGGGGGGTTTAAGTGATTTTTAACATAGAGTGTTACCCCTATACCTTTTTCGATAAGGCGATCCTTCTTTAAAAGCTAGAAGCCTAGGATTTCGTATTCTAGGATACATTTTTTTTCTTCAATCCAGGTCTTGGTAATGCCTATGGAATCTAGTTCCTCACTAGCTATCCTTGCCCTGAAGTTTTCCCTTTCTTTTCTAACTGTCAGGAAATTTCATGTCTAGTTTTTTATTTGTTTCCTCGAGGGCTTTGCTAGCCTCCCTGATTTACTAAAGTTTTTTTTTTTTTTTTTTTTTTTTTTTTTTTTACTTTTATCTGCATTACATAAATGTTCTGCCAAGTATCCTCTGTTTGTTGTTGCAGGATTTTATTACTACCGTGTTCCTTGAATAATTGTACAGGTTGAGATTAAGTTCGTTTCTATATACACACTTGCTGTTTCACTAGAGCGTATTCCATCTCTTTTATTAAATTTTCTCTTGCCGTAGATAGTACCCCAAGATCTATAAACTCAACTTTCTTTTTCTTGTATTTGGACTTAAGCCTTTTATTTATCAATATGAGAGAGAGAGAGAGAGAGAGAGAGAGAGAGAGGAGAGAAGAGAGAGAGAGGAGAGAGAGAGAGAGAGAGAGAGAGAGAGAGAGATTGGGCTATGTAGTTTTATAGAGCATTTAAACCAATGGATACATATAGAATCGAAGGAAAACCTGATTTCATTCATTGCGAGTTAAATCAAACAATACTAATATTCAGATTTTATCAAAGAAATAGAAATATTTATTGGAACTCGGTTAATCGATTTCATTAGTTTAGAAATATCACTCTACGTCTTACCTAACCTTATATGTATATCATTTAGATATTAAAATTGATAACAGATGAATGGCATTCGCATTCTTAATCGATATTATCTTATTCTTTTCGAGTGTTCCTCGCAAACACCCAATATTTCTATTCTTCTGCTCAAGAGGATGATTTCGCGGAACCCAATTTTGGTGAGGCCTCTAGATCGCCGGAAAGCCAAGATGAAAGAGGAACTGCACAGCATTAATATATACTTTATGAAATAATTGCACCCATTAGTGGATGCTAACTTATGTCTAAATAATAATTTCACGGCAGCCTTAATTATCTCCGGTACATTCAGTTCTACATTGAGTGGTTAAGGTTATTAAATATAGCTTGCCAAACTCTTTACATATAAATGCGTCAAGTTTGTACATTCCCTGTCAGACATTCAGGTTGTTATCAAAGGTTTTCTTTTATGAAACTGGACTCTATGATTTTCTTTCCAACAAGTTGTTTGAACTTAGTGTGAAGAAACATCAGAGAGAAACAACAAGGAATATGGAACAGAAGGAGTAAATTATTTTGAAATCCCATTATTTTTTGTCGCATAATTAAGGTCAACTTAAAAAAACAGAGAATAAAAATCGATAGGCACATGCAATGTTACACATTATTGAAACTAATAAAAACACAAGGCCGATGAAGAAACCAAGTTTAAAAAGAATCAAGAAGCAATAAAAGAGGTGAAAATACTTACAGCTACTGAGATTTGTTTTTACAAAGAAACACCGCTGAGGCTGTGTTTCTACTTCAACGGAAATTGGGACAGGCAGTAAGCCTGAATATCGTTTGAAGTTTTGTGTTAAAGGGAAATTGTGCCTTAAGCTCATCCAATAGACGCCCGCACGACTTACCTACATCAAATGACCTTATCTTGAGCTTCTGCCGTGTTGAAGACGATATTGACATAGACCAATAACCGCAACACAACAACACCCACCCCCCCCACCCCCACAAAAAAAAAAATATGTGCAGATGGGGCCAGTAAGAAAATCTTAGGCCTGTAGACAAGATTAAGGCAATTCAAATAAATGTATTTTTCTGACTATTGGACATCAGAGAGTGTCTCCGTAAGTACATAAGCATTTGATTATTCCACGTATGCACTTCTATGGTAGAACTACTAAGAGGAAATTTCATATATGCCCGAGTCATCTCTCCTCTCTCTCTCTCTCTCTCCTCTCTCTCTCTCTCTCTCTCTCTCTCTCTCTCTCTCTCGCAAACACACAGTGCACACATACACGCGTACAAACACGTACACACACACACACACACACACACACACACACACACACATATATATATATATATATATATATATATATATATATATATATATATATATGTGTGTGTGTGTGTGTGTGTGTGTGTGTGTGTGTGTGTGTGTTTTTGTGCATAAAGCATTATTATTATTATTATTATTACTTGCTAAGCTACAACCCTAGCTGGGAAAGCAGGATGCTATAAGGGACCCCAACAGGGAAAATAGGCCAGTGTGGAATGGAAACAAGTAAAAATAAATTATTCTAAGAATAGAGACAGCATTGAAATAAATATTTTCAAGATAAACTAATTTATAAAATCTTTATCAAAACAATAAGAAAAATTAAATAGAATAGTGTACTGATTTTACCCTCAAACAAGAGAACTCTAACATAAGACAGTGAAAGACCATGGTACATATGTTATGGTCCTACCTAAGACTAGAGAACAATGGTTTAATTTTTGAGTGTCCTTCTCCTAGAAGAGCCGCTTACCATAGGTAAGGAGTCACTTCTACCCCTTACCAATAGGAAAATAGGCACTGAACAATATATATATATATATATATATATATATATAATATATTTATATATATATATATATATATATATATATATATATATATATATATAAATATATATATATAATATATATATATATATATATAAATATATATATATATTTATATATATATATATATATATATATATATATATATATATATATATATATATATATATATATATATGTGTGTGTGTGTGTGTGTGTGTGGTGTGTGTGTGTGTGTGTCTGTCTGTCTGTCTGTCTGTATGTGTGTGTGTGTTAAAACAACGATTTTATGAGATTTTCATGTTCCTGGTCATGAACTTTCTGAGTTATGAAACAAATATTTTGTTATTCAGAATGGCCAGGTACTTGACAGTAACCTAGTTATAGGTAGGGCATCTAAAAATTTTATAGTATGATAGGATCATCTACCGTCAATACATCCTTTCAATAAATATGATTATTTCTTATTCCTTTTTGCTTATCGCAGTAGCCAAATAAATGCTAAAAATATAGAACCTTTATTTCAAATAAGACTGAATGATGAGGGAAATGCATTCATCATAAGTTGCTGATAGTAGTGTAGTGATGTGTACCCTTAAACAGATCGATATACCTTCGTTCTTGAGAGATTCTCATTTTTATCACAAATGTCCTTCCCTTCCTTGTCTGTAGGATTGAAAATGTCTAATTTAGTGTTTTCCCTAGAAGCAATTGCTTTTTGAAAAGATGACTCTCCTTGTATACTGTCTTTTCAATCTTACCCTGAAACCAATTGTCTCCTTCCTAGTTGTCTCTAGCGAGTTATATTTGATCTCTGGTACACCAAACATAGGGGAATGTCATCTGATACACCGTCAGTAGGTTGAAGAGCTCTCGACTGGACTCGAGTTCTCCCTTCCCAATGTCCACAAGAATTTTCAAGTGACTTCCATACGTGTGGTAAATATAGATTTTTTTTTTCCAGGAAATGAAATATATTATATTGGGCAGGTTTCGTTATACTCAAAATCCTCCGTTGGCAAGGATTTATATAATATCCATATATTTCTTTGAATATAATAATCGTAGGTCATTGTCCTATCTCCTCGCTATAATTTATTATTGAAGAAAGAGTGATCTGTTACCCATAAGACAAACATCAATAAATGTGAATTCTGTTCACCAATAAGTCTATAGGAGAAAAGTACTATACATGACCTTTAGGGTGTAGTTTCAGTAGTTCCAAAAAAGTTACCCTTGACAACATACACAAGAGAAGCCCTTCTTGCATGTTCAGAGATAGATCAAACCAATGATTTACTAAATATACTCATATTATCACCAAGGATATTTAAAAATGACCTGGGAATTTTGGGTATCTTCTGTACGAAAAGTCATTCTGTTATAATTTTGGGTTATTTGCCTACCAAAAGAGAGAGAGAGAGAGAGGAGAGAGAGAGAGAGAGAGAGAGAGAGAGAGAGAGAGAGAGAGAGAGAGAGAGAGAGAGAGAGAGAGAACGTTATCCAGAAAACGAATCGGAAGATTATAAGTATGTCTTTTTTTATTGGATAACAATCCCAATATGAAAATAAACATTTTAACATTTCGGTTCAATAAAGCTGAGAAATTCCGATACCTTTGAAAAAAAAAATCAATTAATGATAAAAAGCAATAGAGCACCTCCAATTCTCTTCATATCTTCCTCCATAATACTGCCCTAAGAAATAATCTTGTACATAACCTTTCAAGGATCTATTGTTTGTAAATTAAACTAATATATGGCAAGATTGTCCGTGTTTCAAGGAAACAACAGCCACAGAAAAATATCTTTCAAAATATCACTGTATATCGTTAGTGCCAATGAAGCAGTGATCAGATTAAATATCTGGCTGAAAGGTGCCATGCTATGGGCATGTGAAACCTTCCTCAACTCTAAATGAGGGATTGTGTTTGCTAAGGCCAAGGATAATAGAAAATTACCCAACTCAGGTGCCCTTGTTTCCAAAAGAGGAAAATGTGAGTAGTGATAAAACACACACGCATGCATACACAAACACCCATATAATATTATATATATATATATATATATATATATATATATATATATATATATATATATATATATATATATGTGTGTGTGTGTGTGTGTGTGTGTGTGTTTGTGTGTGTGTTTACAGTAAATCCCTTGATTTGTGTAATCAAGTAAAATAAAATCTTGTTGACAGTCCTCATTTCTGTTTTCCTCTCCGTCTACAATTCCTTAAACTCTCTTCTTTACCACCTCTATTGGAATTCCTCGCACAGAAGTGTTGGAGGCCTGTGCAAACACTGTTATTCATTCCGCTACACATCTTCTCTTTTATCTAGGCTTTTCCTCTCTCGCAGGGCTTCATCAAATTTCTGCCCTGTGAATTCTTACGCTGCAGAAGAGGACTGGAAGGGATTGGGTATTTGGATGCGACTTTCAAAAACATTATGATTCTTTTCAATTAAGGGTAGGTGAAACGAATATTTCTATGGTTTATTCCATTTTATGGAAACGTTACACAGGAGTAACTGCATAGGATTGTGAATATTAATAAATTCATATATCTTGTTATCCTATATATAATAATGACTTAAAATTTGACTCTCTAATAGACGGGAATTTCTTTCGGAAAGTCTCTGGGGAACTTTAAAGTATGTAGAAATATCACTCTTACTGCTTGGACGTAAACAGCTGCAGTGGCCTTTAAATGCTTTTCCTCTGAAATAAGGACCTTATCATATATTTGATTTTGAAGCTCAAGAAAAGGGTGAAATCTGATGATGCCTAACTGTAAGTACTAATGAAAGAATAGCCCCTTGCAATTTTGTGAGGATACTAGTGAGTGATCATTTGTTAATGGTTGTAGCTCTAATTATCATTTGTTTTTAGCGTTTTTCTAATTATTAACAATCTGATATGTAAGATTCCTCATTGATAATTTGAGCCATTTACTATCAGTACATGTCATTCAATCACCTTTTTGATATACTCTGCTTGCTCAGATTTTCTCGGGATGCTTAACATAAATGTTTAATTTAACTACTTTTAATATATGCTTTAGGCTAAAATGATTGCATTTGTATATGGTTTTAATAATTGATATGTTTTAGAAATTTCTCTGGATTATCGTAAAATTTATAAAAAGTTTCATAAACGTTTTCACTCGGGTTAACTTTTGGTTAGATGCCAACAATCATGTTACTCATAGTGCGTATAAACTTGGCCATCTCCAACAGGAAAGTAAAAATAGTGGCAACTTGGATATTACTATTGAAGTGGTCTTAGTTACTTGATTAATACTCCAATCACCCTAGTTAACAAAAGCCATTGAATACAATTTAGGCTCATTTTCACTCTATCTTGACAACCGTTATCACATTTTCATTATTCATGCTCTCTATCTCTAATGGCTTCCTAGGTGGATGTAACCAAGGTCTAAGAAATATTCGATAGACCTCGTATGTAATATTCACCCTGAAAAAAAAAAAAAAAACATACTTGAATGTGCATTTGATAACGTAGACTTTACTATATTTTTTTTATGTAATTGTCAGCCTTATGTGGACCTCGGGACCATATAAATGCCAGTGTTTTTCGTTAAATAAAGTCGTTCGAAGGCTCTTGTTTTTGTTAATTCATATGCCAGACTCGTCACAGGAACTAAAACTAAAATTTTGATACACGGTCAATTGCTCTTTTTTATAAATAACTCTCTCTCTCTCTCTCTCTCTCTCTCTCTCTCTCTCTCTCTCTCCTCTCTCTCTCTCTCTCTCTCTCTCTCTCTCTTATATTCAATCTACAATTTCGATGACTTAAGGGAATGTTAATAGATGCATTCGAAATTCTTAAAAGAATAACAAATATAGATTCCAACAGCTTCTTCACACTTAGCAAAATCCATTCCAAAGCTAATGGAAAGAAATTGGAGTTGAAAAGACATAACACCACACAATTTGGTAACTTTTCAACATTGAAAACACTAAATAAATGAACTGACCTCCAGCTAATAAAGGAACAGTAACACGATAAACGAATTCAAGAATAAGTTAGCCAAGATCATAAAAACTCTCTAAAATTATATATTAATCCTCTCCACCCTAGCGTAATGTTCTCTCCGCGGATGAACTAAAAAGTCTTCGAGAAACCAAATCTCTTGTAACGCACACACACGCACATACACACACACACACACACACACACACACACACACTCTCTCTCTCTCTCTCTCTCTCTCTCTCTCTCTCTCTCTCTCTTCTCTCTCTCTCTCTCTCTCTCTCTCTCTCTCTTATGTATATTTCCCCAAAATCAATTCCAAAGAAATTCAAATTCAATTTTCCGGTGATTCCATCTGAATGATTATGAATCGTTAGATTCTACATCAAAAAGGTTATTCGATCCAAGAGATGTAAGTTATGGTCTCTCACCAGGTAAATGACACAGACATTTTCCACACTGGCTTACCTTGAATGAATATGTGATTTAGTGCCGAATTACTAACTGTTTGAGTATATGATGGAAACTTTGAGGGAAAGATCAAATGTCCAAAACGTCAACATTGGTCCTGAAAGGCCATCTAGGTTTCTCATTACTTAGAAATGAGAATTTTAAGATTTTTTTCTTTCGAAAAAAAATACGGCATATTCATTGTTTATTTTAGATAGGTTTAAGCCTTAGATTCTTAATAGCATAACTTTCATCAAAATCAAATATATTCGAATTACTAGCGGAAATCAGTTATTGCCTTTCTTATTCACATTGATTCCATCCAAGGATATTTTTTACTCATTCTTTTCACTAAGGTATCTATTGTGGTAAATTTTCTATTTATATATTTTAGAAATTCAAAACGAAGCTATCAGTAACGCATTTTCAATATAAGAAAATTCCTTACCGCATACAAGTAATTCAATTATTTATCTTGATCCAGTCATTGGTGTATTTCATATTTACCTACTGAGGAAAGGAGATCCCCCAATTACAGAAAACTGTTTAACTACAAGCACTCACATAATTCTTGAAAATAATAATGAAAGGTTTTTTGAAGGTTTAAAGGCCACTCATGAATGACAGAGGGAAGGGACACTGACCTTTCCCCATGATAGCAGGACAATGCCCTAGAGACTAACTTCATATATATGATCAGCGTCAAAGCCACTTCTCCACCAAAGCTAGGACAAAGGAGGGACAGGCAATGGCTGCTAATGAATCAGGAGGTAGACGTATAGGCTCTCACAAACCCCCATCTTTAACTCACAGGGATGGTGAGGTTACAATCACTACAAGAAACTATGGAGCTTAAGCGCGACTTGAACCCTAGTCCGACCTTCGCCAGGTAGTAACGTTTCCAATAGCAGCAGCTGTAACTCTACCACCACACAGATTCCCCAATGCTATCTGTGCTCACATTTCCTCTCGCTTCCGAGATAATAATGTACAATCGGACACAGGAATTCCTGGTACACCTTGATTTAAGAAAGTGCAACCAAGCACACCCTTATTGCACTTGGATTTGCTGTATTTAGCCATTGAAGATCATAAACGATTTTGCATTTGGTAATAATGTCTAGAAGGAGAGGTATCCATCTAATTAAAAAAACATTTTTTCAATCCTTTTTTCAATTAATGAACCGAGTCTGTAAACGGAATGAAAAAAAATCGTTTGAAATACATACGCAAAATTAAATGGGAGATATTGGTACTATAGAATTAATACACATGGATTGTCACACGTACAAAAATCTTGAAACCTCCTTTTGGGATCATGTGGATGACCTCTGCCTGCTGGCTTCGCTTGGGAATACACGCTACCTCAGCTTCCATCGGCGACAGTTCTGTTGCCTTCCCATTTCTGTTAACGAGGACTTTTTGTTTTCTCCTCTTTGTTCTTACAGATTTTGTGGGAAAGCTACAGCCAGGAGACAAAGAACACCCGCTTAGTAACAGAACGGACTACTACCTAGACGCCCCTAGGAAACATCGCACCTACCGCAGGACACTAAAGGACCACCTCTTGAGGGATTGCCGCGGCTAAAGGCCAGTCTGAGGAGAGGTATGACATAGCAGGGTCATGTCGCTCCGTTGTGCAAGGGCACTCAAGCTAAGCTTTAGATTTAAGCTTATAATTCTTAGTGTGATGTTGAATTAAAAATAATTTCTAAAAAAAAAAAAAAAATAGTCTCCTAGCTGTAGTCTCACCCAGAAATTATGAGGTAAACTCATCAAATGTGAGAGCACTTGTAAGCATTGATTTCAAAGATTTTAACACGTAAATAATGTTTTAAGAACTCTTTCCAGAGTTTTACACAGAAAATTTTGAAGTGCCCAAGTCTGAAGCTGTAAATTTTCAGCGAAATATATATATAAGTTTGAAATATTAGATTTGCCTTTGACTTATCCCGTTTCCTGAGATTGAATTGAACTTAAATTTAAAATTGAATCCATTCAATTAAAAAAGCATTTCTTCATTTTTTTTTTATTAATGAACAGAGTTTGTAAACGGAATGAAAAAATTGTTGAAATACATGCGTAAAATTAAATTGGAGATATTGGTACCATAAATTGAATACATACGGATAATGCTATTTGCTAAATTCAGATAATCAACCAGGAATAAAAAGTATACCCAAGGCTTAAATATTGTGTTATAGTCCATTGAAATGATCGAGTGAATTGTTGAATGTATTATAGCTACTATTTCTCTTTAATTTGGAGTGTTGCAAATGTAAGATGGTTCTAAGCAGAGCGCAACATGAGTTATGTTGATATAATTCTAAGTATAATTCTTCCTCCATTGATTACTGGTGTTTCATCTTGATTGCATCCTCATAAAGCGGTAATTCTTATGCAGTCTACTTTACTCTGATAGTAGTTTTATTCTTCATAGTAGTTTGTGATAGCATCGCTTTTGTTGGATAGGGAGCGCATGTGTTTCAGCTGTTTGATTCAAATTTTTGATACAAGTTGAAAGTTGTAAACTTATCTGTATATCTTGGATTTATAATGTCCGATGGAATTTTCGCCGAGTCAGACCTAAAATAATCGAGTGGATAATACCAGTCATGGCATCAAGTTTGGGTTAAATTTCTTGGAGACAAATTCTACTTCCAGAAAATAGGAATTACATTGAAACAAGGATAGCATTGTTCCTATCTGTCTTGGACATTTGTTAATGAGTTAAGCATTTAAAATTAGAAAACTATGACTGCAGATTCTGACATGTTAATGTCATTACCAAAAGCGTTTGTCGTGATGGCATAAATTTTCTAAGATGTCTCACCATTCATTTGCAGACTAATCATAATCCGTGACCTGGTGAATTTCAGAGGCCTCATATATATTATCATAAAGGCCAGCAATGGATTTTCGGTGCAGTCACTCAAGTGACTATAGATCCAATCACTTCAGAAAGCTATGTTTTTTTTAGTTTTTTACTTTTTTTTTTTTTTTTTTTTTTAATGAATTGAGTATTACTGCACATCCATTAAAAAAATCATGTCTTAAATATTTGCCCTAAAGTACTGTTTTACATAATTTACCATATGGGCTCCTTTTATTGAAATTGACGTTACTTGCTAATATTATCATATTCTAAGTTTGTTTCACTTTCATGCTGATCTCATTATCTAGTATTGATTATCTGACTTCATGATCAAAGTATTTAAGAGATATCAAGCGAGATATTTTAATTCTTCAAATGTTATCCCAGCACCGTTTGACGGTAGCGCACAGGATTCTTTGC
>NC_090729.1:14125875-14130875 GCF_036898095.1 Palaemon carinicauda | reverse complement strand
GGCATCACCTCACATTCATAGAGGCCGTCACCCGTGACAAAGGCTGATATTTTCCTTGCCCTTGGTGTAAGACCGACCTGCCAATATCCTTTTAACAGGTCAAATTTACTTATATAACGGGCAGATCCCACTCTATCTATACAGTCTTCCACACTGGGCAAGGGGAACGAGTCCATTTTTGTTACAGAGTTGACCTTGCGGTAGTCAAAACACATCTTAGGCTGACCATCCTCCTTCCTAACCAAAACTACCGGGGAGCTCCAAGGACTGCAGCTCGGTTTAACGAGGTTATGGTCAAGCATGTATTTAACTTCCTTACTGACTATTTCTCTCTTGAGGGGGTTCAGTCTATATGGACATTGCTTAATAGGCTGAGCCTCTCCAACATCAACGTCGTGTTGCAAAATATGAGTCCTACCAGGTGCATCCTGAAAGAGATCTCTATATTCGTTAATTAAATTGATTAGAGGTGCAGCTTTTTCTGCATCTAAGTGCTGAAATTTGGTATTCAGATTATTTAAAACATCAGAATTATTTTCCAAACCACTTGGGCTAACAGCAAATTTATCGCCGATGAACTGTTCATTTTTTACATTACCTACAGAAATAGGTACTACAGATTCTTCTACAGACCTGTCAATAAAAGATTTTGTCATATTAACATGGCAAATACGAGTTTTTCTTCTCCTATCAGGAGTTTCAATCAGGTAATTTACATTGTTAATTTTCTTCAGAAGCTTCCACGGACCTGAGAATTCCGCTTTCAGGGGATTGCCAGGCATAGGAAGTAAAACCAACACCTTGTCACCTACATTAAAAAGTCTATCTCGTGTTTTAACGTCATACTTAGATTTCATCGAGGCCTGGGCTTTCGCCAAATGTTCCTGAGCAAATGACCGTGCTCTAAGCAATTTCTCCTGCAAATCTGAAAAATAATCCAATATATTAACTTCGGGAGTCTCTCCTTCCCAGTGTTCTCTCACTACATCCAAAGGGCCTCGAACACAGTGACCAAAAATAAGCTGGACAGGAGAGAGACCCATTGACTCATTGGGGATCGATCGTATTGCAAACAATGCGTAGGGTAATTCCTTATCCCAATCATTCCCAGTCTCCAAACAAAATTTTTTTAACACAGACTTGAAGGTTTGGTGGAACCTTTCCACCTGGCCTTGGCTTTCCGGGTGATACGGTGCAGACTTCACATGTTTAATACCAAACTCATTCATTTTCTTTTCAAAATACCTACTCGTGAAATTAGTGCCACAGTCACTCTGAATTACCTTAGGAAAACCAAATTGGGTAAAGAAACCAAACTACACTTCAACCACTTTTTCGGACCGTATACTTCTCAATGGGATAGCCTCAGGGAAGCGAGACATTCTATCAACCATAGACAATATATATTCATTCCCACCGCGCGTCCGTGGCAGGGGACCCACTACGTCAATTATCACTTCCCGAAATGGTTCGCCCACGGAGGGTATATGAATTAAAAGAGCCTTGGGTATTTTCTGGTTAGGTTTCCCCACCAACTGGCACACATCACAAGATAATACGTGTCTCTTAATGTCCTTACGCATCCCATGCCAAAAGAAATGTTCAGCAACCTTTTGAAAGGTTTTCCTAACACCAAAATGTCCCGACAAATCATTTTCATGGGCTAAATACATCAATTTATTTCGGTACCTTTCCGGGACAACCAATTGTCTGCACGAGTCTACCTGATGGGCAGGTGCATTAGCCGACCTACTCAACCTGTAGAGCAAACCTTTCTCTTTGACGAATACTGGTTTCACCAAATCCTCGGGATTGCCGAGTTCTAATTTAGAAAACTCCTTACTCTCTGCCATTTTGAACGCCTTAGCGTCCCAGTTCACGTCATCCCAATTAATGATTTTTTTATTACTACAACCAGTCCTCATGTCAGTCATTTGTCTGTCTACTTGATATAAATCTAAGTCAACATCCTCGAGATCCTTCGCCCGAGCTCTAGATCGGGTTACTACAGAGACAGGCTTATAAAAATAAGTTTCAATCTCATCGCCTTCACATGTCATATTCAGGAGAGTCAAAATTGGACATGTATTATCAATTGCACCTTCACCTTCAGCCAAATCATTCCCTAAAAGGAGGTGAATTCCGGGAACTGGCAAACTGTCTACCACAGCCAGTTTAGCAGTCCCTTTAAAATACTTGGTGTGAATATTAAACTCCTCTAAAGGACAAGACGTAATAGAGTTCGGGAAACCACCCAACACCACAAATTCATCATTGGAAAATACAAAACCCTATGGAACAGCAGTTTTTAATATGAGAGACTGTGCTGCTCCAGAGTCCCGTAATACCTTTAAACAAACCTTTGTTTTTTTATTGTTACCAACAAATACAGATCCGTCAGAAATGTACCTTTTAAATTTTAGTCACTTTTCCTGTTCCATACTTTGGTTTACGTTTGTCGATTTTTCAGCTACAACAATGTTTACTGGATTAGACCTCCTCTCCTTAAAGTTTTTCCAACCGTAACAATTAGCCTATACGTGCCCCGTCTTGTGGCACCAATAACACTTCACACTACTATTACTACCAAAATTTCTACCACTACTACCACCACCATTAACCGATCTACTACTGTTTACGAAACTACGAGAGTCGCTTACACCTCTGTCTTCATTAGAAAGTTTTTCTGACCCGTCTTTATTTGACCTTAATGTTCCTTTAGAAGACTGACGATTATTACTATGTGTATTATATTCATGGGGGAAGAACCTATCCTGATTGATTCTTTTCCTAACGGGTTCCTCCCGATGGGTAAGTGCATACTCGTCGGAAGCAATTCCTATTTCCTGAATGGAGTAGAGTTTCAACTCTTCCAAATGAATTCGCAAGTCACGACTCACGTTCCTCTTAAATTCCTCTGCCAGAAGCAGTTCTTTCAGTTTAACAAAATTGTCTACTTCTTTTGATTTCAGACAATCATCAAGAAACTGAACTTTCTTTCGAGAAAACTCAACGTAAGTGACGTCAAGATCCTTCCGCATATTACGAAACTTCTGCCTGTATGCTTCAGGCACCAAATCGTAAGCTTTCAACACAATACTTTTTACGGTGTCGTAATCCGCGGAGAGATCGTCACTAAGATTATTATAGACCCTTTGAGCTTTACCCACCAAACGACACTGAACTAATGTTGTCCACATATCCTTTGGCCAGGCAAGCTTCTTAGCAATTTTTTCAAATGACACAAAAAACTCATTAACCTCCTCCTCGGAAAAGTGTGGTACCAGTTTTAACGCAGCGAACATATTAAACCTTGTTTCATCAACACTAGAATTATTATAGCTACCATTCTTTCCCTGATTCAACTTAATCTGTAATTTAAGCACCTCAATTTCCAGCTCTCTCTCTTTTGCCCTTTCATCGGCTCTAAGTTGTAGAGCTCTAAACGCCAGTTCCTTCATCTTTGTTTTTTCTTTCAAAATTTCCAATTGGTCATCACCATTATCAATAGAATTTTCTTCACCTTCACCTTCTAATTCCTCCACCTCCCCAGGCTCACTCTCATCCAGCCTACTACTTTCCAGAACATCCTTCCTATCAAGAGTCTCTCTATATATCCTAGCGGCCTGCAAGACCTCAAATAACAACGGTCCCTTCTTAAGCTCAGTGGACAAACTTAAATCCAAGAACTCTGCAATCAACCACAATTGATCCCTTTTTAGTTTAAATAGATCCTTTTCCCAGTTAACACTAGCCAAAAATTTCGCTACCTCAGCTTCTTCACCCTCTAAATAATGTATCCTGAATTAATTAAGTAGAAATAATAACTCTAAATACGTTCAGTGGCTTGACCGCCTCTCCAAGAGCCGTTTACAGTTGAAAATTATGTCGCTAAACTGAATCCTGGCAAGGCACCAAATTATGTAATGAACTTAAGATTGATTATGTTCATCCAGTTTTTTTTTTTTTTTTTTTTTTTCAGACTGGCTCAGTGCCAAAATACCAGGCAAGAACCAGCAGCGACACAAAATTCAAAAAGCAAAACAGCTCTCAAAGAGGGATACAAAAAACACTGAATCAAACTTAATAATAAAATTTAATTAACAAAAGTAGTCTTAAATTACATAAAGTAGTCCTCGAAAAGCTTTCTTAGGAACTGGAAAAACACATACACTACAGTACAATAATAACTCTCGAACCGTCACACGCCTACCTAACTTATATACCTCAGTCGAAGAGAAAGAAAAGGTGTAGGAGGTAGAAAAATACACACTTTCCCTAGCATACGACAGTTAGAGTTCCAGGGTGAAGTAAACCTTAAAACTAATTAATTTTACAATAATTATCAAAATACACCTTTAAATAATAATATATCCTAAATTGGCGATAATACTACTCTGTACAGGTCACGTAGAAATATCCGAAGAATGCTTGCATATGTTCTCAAAAACCGCACCGAATTCGTAATTAAAGATTATAACACATCACCAGCGATTGCCCTACTTCTGGATCACTAGGGGTGTTCTTGTACCGAGGGGATCACTAGGGCAACGTAAATTGTCTATTTGATTTAAGCAGGCGAAGGAAGAACTTATACGGTTCGCTTACCGTTCTCCGTCACTGGAAGGCCTCCTCACGACTCCAGGAGATCAAACACACGGCAACAGCCAGCAGCAGTGGCAGGCAGCAGCACAAAAGCAACATCAATGCTTATAAGGCTAAAATTCATTAGCAGGCGCCTCTCAAATTAAATGCTAGCTGCAGGAGCAGGAACAAATATCTTCAGATAATCAAGCCGTGAAAAATGCTGTAAGACCTCCTCTGTGGGGAGCCGACACTCTCTGCCCCGCTGCCCAAAAACGCACTCCAAGTAAACGGAGAGAGAGTGTAAGCATAACTACGTAATGCGGCAGTTCAACAAGCTAAACACTGAAGACGGGCAGTCCGCTCCACAAAACATGAAAAGCAAAAAGGAATACGGTGAATAAACACAAACAAAA
>NC_090729.1:14113798-14115375 GCF_036898095.1 Palaemon carinicauda | reverse complement strand
GAATATAGTGCCCGAGTGCACCCTAAAGCAAGAGAACTCTAACCAAAGACAGAGAAAGACCATGGTATAGAGGCTATAGTACTACCCAAGACCAGAAAAGATTTTTTTTTTAATTTATGAGTGTCCTTCCACTAAAAGAGCAGCTTACCATAGCCAAAGAGTCTGTTCCACCCATGCCAAGAGGAAATTAGCCACTGAACAATTACAGGGCAGTAGTTTACCACTTGGGTGAGGAAGAATTGTTTTTTCCTGCATTTTTAATTGAAATATGAATTCACCATGACAGTAAGGATTATGTCAAGAAAAGAAAAATAGGAAAAGAGCAAAAATTCCCGAAAGAAAGAGCTAAATGTATAAAGGGCAACGATGCCCTAATTAAATTCTTCAAATGCAAACTTTTTTTTTTTAAAAAAGGGGGCTGTCACTCTGATAGAGATAAACAGAGAATAAGTTATCCCTCATCTTAAGGAAGAGGAAAGGATCAGTTGCAGAACATCATATAGTCTTGTGAAATTCATGACAAATATTCATTATTATTTCGTATAATAGAATTTACTGATTCTGTGTTAAGATATAGAACAAATCTGCTAGCTATGAAAGGTTTTAGAAATGTTCTACCCATTTAGCTTGATTTCATTGTTTATAATAAATCAGAAGAGAAAAAATATGATATGCAATGGCAGACAAAAATACAACAATGTGTTATATATTGCCATGATTCATGAAGGAACCCTAGATATATATGAACATAAAAGATGAATAATCAATATGTGGAGGCAAAAATTTGTATATCTTTTAATGAACCCTAATATTTTCATACATGAAATGCATTAGTAAACAACTTTACTAGCCCTATATATCCCAATATGAATAATTCGTCAGTCAAGATTCCAATGACTTTGGCGTGGACAGAGGAGCAGCTACACCCTATGCGACTGACATGACTAATTCATCTAGGCTTCCTCCCTCAGAAAACAACAACTAGAAGATGAATGGTCTAGAGCCATGTGAGCAGTCTATCATCAGCTGCAGGCAATTACCGTGATATCAGAGGCCTATTATTTGTGGATTTATTTGATCATGGATGAGATGTCAGGGATGTAACTAGTTTCATAGAAATATTTTTCTGAAATGGGAATAGTTATAGATCACTGGGGATGCCGTACTGTTTCATATTTTGATGAAAAAACGAGATTATTATGCCTTTTATGTATATATATATATATATATATATATATATATATATATATATATATATATATATATATATATATATATATATATATGTATGTATGTATTTCTACCTCATACTTGGGATCGAACACTGGCCCCTTCTAATGAAGGGCCAGGACGATACCAACCATGCCACGAGAGGCCATAAAAGAAGTCGGAACTTAACTGCTAATCTGCAGTTCATAATTTACCTAGTGAGACCTCAGTCTCTTACCAGCGAGTTTTCCCCGACTTCCCTGCCCACCACGTGACACAATTGATAGTAATTCATTCAAATTACCCCTAATGAGTCAATATGGATAAAATATCAACACAACATCGTGTTCAAATAGAAATACATTTTT
>NC_090729.1:14081298-14103798 GCF_036898095.1 Palaemon carinicauda | reverse complement strand
CTATATGAGAAAAACACCTGCTTCATTGATTTTCATATGTAAGGCAGTGTGACTCCCTCCCTCTCATTCCCTAGTGTAGGAGTGAAACAATTCATTGTTTTAATCAGGATTACTATTATTTCTTCCCTTTACACCATATATTTCCGTGATCAGTTCAGGTGTGTTTTCTTTTCTAAAATGTAATATTGTCAATAAAAGTATTATTGATGTTATTTTTACACTTTTCACAAGACTTTTCACTGCTCAGTAGAGGTATAATATCCTTTGTAATGTGTCATATTATGAATAGATTTAATATTGCAATTATTTCTTTGCTAAAACAATCCATTTTCAATCAGAAGACGGTCAAGTCATTACCAAATTATGCATTCATGTTTCTTTTGTCAATATGATATAAAATTAAAGTAAGAAGAGCAACAGACAGATCTGCTTTTTATGTTTTAATAATACGAATAATCTTGATGATACAATCATTACCATATTTCATTTTCCTACTGACTAACATGGCGTATTATTAACAGTACTGTATTATTGTACACACTGCATAAATTCCCAGGAAAACTAGTCTTTAATATTTTTCAGGTCCATAATAGCCTAAAACTAGGGTATGATTGTTTTTTTTTTTTTCCCGACCAAAATATTTGTGGTCCATATAGGGCTAGAACTATATATTGAGAAAAAATAGGATTTATTGTATATTTTAATTTAGTGGAGCAAAGTCGAAAGGAATAAAATTTCAAGACTTATCCCAAAAGACCGACCAGTGAAGGTGAATAATTTTTTTTTGTTCCAACGAACCAATTAGATTACAATGTTAGTAATGTTTTCTAAGATCATAACAGATATTTATTTTTTTTTTTACAATTTCTCTTTTATTTAGCGTAATGAAAATTGAATAGAGTGAGAAAGGATAAAGGTGATTCAACAAAGATTTAAATTTTCCATTTTTTTTTTAAATGTGTTTAAACCATTCTTCTACACAATATCTACAGTTTCAAAAAAAAAAAAAAGTCAACAAAAAAAATTAAAAAGCCTACACATATCAATTTCAATCACTTTGCACCATTCTCAAATGCTCTAAAGGCCTTTTTTCTAATTTTTAAAGCTTAATAAACAAATAAAGATACCAGAAACACCAATGACAATGAAAATCCTGTCTGTCAAATCCTAGATATCTTCAAAAATGACACAAAGAAAATCACAAACTTTCATGCCAATATTTGGTCCAGGAAAGTAAATAAACAAATGCAACGGAAAGTTAAAGCTTAAAACAGTATTTCGGGGAGATGGGGCTTTTTCTGATGGTGAAATCCTCATCTGCAAAAAGAGTGGCAGGATGCTAGTGCTGGCAATCCTGCTGCAAGATGTAACTATATTCGATTTGGGGTAAAGGAGACTATTTAGCTGTGTAAGCAGCTCCTATACAAGATGGACACTCCTAAATCAAACTGTTAATCTCTACACGTGGGTAGTGCCATAGCCTTCGCACCATGGTCTTTCACTGTCTTGGATTATGGTTTTCTTGCTTGAGGGTACACTTATGCAAAATATTCTATTTGTTTCCTTACTTCGTTTCCTTACTGGGCTATTTTCCCTATGGGACCCCTGTGGTTTATAGCATCCTACTTTTCCAACTAGAGTTGTACCTTAGTTAATAATAATAATAATAATAATAATAATAATAATAATAAGAATGGAGAGTACGATTCTCTTATCCTATTCAGCCTACTCGATGCTTTAGACAGCCAAAAGGCTGAACCGGTTTCATTTGCAGAACTGCATCGCAAATCTATTTCACCGTTCTTGTCGCTGTATAAATACTTCACAGAAATATTCCTCAATGTCGGTTAGGTATAGGTTTTCATGATTATAGATTCCTCCAATTAAAAATGTTCACTAAGGGACATAAAACATTCTTGGTGTCTGATAATCATGGCTCATCTATTACCTTATTTTGCGTCTTTCTGAAGGAGGATTTTTAAGAAACTTTTCGAACAATTATTATTATTATTATTATTATTATTATTAGCCAAGCAACAACCTTAGTTGGAAAAGCAAGATGCTATAAGGCCAAGGGCTCCAACAGGGAAAAATAGCCCAGTGAGGAAAGGATATAAGGAAATAAATAAATGATGAGAATAAATTAACAATATATCATTCTTAAAACAGTAACAGCGTCAAAACAGATATGTCCTATATAAACTATTAACAACGTTAAAAACAGATATGTCATATATAAACAACAAAAAGACTCATGTCTGCCTGGTCAACATAAAAACATTTGCTTCAACTTTGAACTTTTGAAGTTCTACTGATTCAGTTACCTGATTATGAAGATCATTCCACAACTTGGTAACAGCTGGAATAAAACTTCTAGAATACTGTGTAGTATTGAGCCTCATGATGG
Source organism: Palaemon carinicauda (assembly GCF_036898095.1). NCBI lineage: Eukaryota > Metazoa > Arthropoda > Malacostraca > Decapoda > Palaemonidae > Palaemon > Palaemon carinicauda. Next base: position 14,101,391 of record NC_090729.1, on the reverse strand, counting down.
AGAAGGCCTGGTTATTAGAATTAACTGCCTGCCTAGTATTGCGAACAGGATAGAATTGTCCAGGGAGATCTGAATGTAAAGGATAGTCAGAGTTATGAAAAATCTTATGCAACATGAATAATGAACTAATTGAACGACGGTGCCAAAGATTAATATCTAGATCAGGAATAAGAAATTGAATAGACCGTAAGTTTCTGTCCAACAAATTAAGATGAGAATCAGCAGCTGAACACCAGACAGGAGAACAATACTCAAAACCAGGTAGAATGAAAGAATAAAAAACTTCTTCAGAATAGATTGATCACCGAATATCTTAAAAGACTTTCTCAATAAGCCAATTTTTTTGTGCAATTGAAGAAGATACAGACCTAATATGTTTCTCAAAAGTAAATTTGCTGTCGAGAATCACACCTAAAATTTTAAAAGAGTCATACAAATTTAAAGAAACATTATCAATACTGAGATCCGGATGTTGAGCCACCGTCCTTGACCTACTTACAATCATACTTTTAGTTTTATTAGGATTCAACTTCATACCCCATAATTTGCACCATGCACTAATTTTAGCTAAATCTCTATTAAGGGATTCACCAACTCCAGATCTACATTCAGGGGATGGAATTGATGCAAAGAGAGTAGCATCATCTGCATATGCAACAAGGTTGTTTTCTAGGTCAAACCACATGTTATGTGCATATAGTATGAAAAGTAATGGGCCAAGAACATTACCCTGTGGATCACCGGATATCACATTCCTATACTCACTATGGTGCCCATCAACAACAACTCTTTGAGATCTATTACATAAAAAATCAATAATAATGCTAAAAAACGACCCACCCACTCCCAACTGTTTCAGTTTGAAAACAAGGGCCTCATGATTAACACGGTCAAAGGCAGCACTAAAATCAAGGCCAATCATACGAACTTCCTGACCATAATCAAGGGATTTCTGTACAGCATTGGAGATTGTAAGAAGGGCATCACATGCTCCAAGGACTTTACGAAAACCAAATTACAAACTAGGGAGTAGATGATTACCTTCAGCAAACCTATTAAAACGTTTTGCCAGAAGACGTTCCAAAACTTTAGATAATATGGGAGTTATGGAAATTGGGCGGTAATCAGTGGGACTTGAGCTACCACAAACACATCTACAAAGAGGAGTAACATTACCAATTCCCCAAAAAGTGATAAAAGTTCCTCTTCTTGCTAACTTGCGCAAAATAACAGATAACTTTTGAGCTAAGAAATCTGCTGTCTTTATAAAAAACAAAGGAAAAATACTATTTGGGTCTACACATCCATAAGCATCAAGGTCCATCAACAGAGCTTTAATCTCACGAGATCGAAAAGCTAAACTAGTTAGTTTAGCCTCAGGAAAACAGGAAAGAGGAAGTTCAAGTTTTTCATTACTCTGTTTACTGTCAAAAACATCAGCCAAAAGGGTTGCCTTTTCCTTTGGACAGTGAGTGACTGAGCCATCTGGGTTAAGTAAAGGAGGAACTGTTGCATCTACACTAAAGAGTGCAGATTTAAGGGTAGACCACCATTTATGTTCCTGAGTTGTATCAGAAAGGGTTTATTTTATGGTTAAATTGTACTCCTTTTCAGTTGAGGCATAAACTCTCTGAGTAAAAGCTAGAAGCCGAGTATAGTTGTTCCAGGTCAAATCTGATCTGCTACCTTTCCAAAGATGATAGGGAAAAAAAAAACAAATAAATAAAATCTATCGTTGTAATTTAAACCAATGACTAAAATTCCTGATATGTAAATTCCATTGCATATTTATAACTAGGCTTCCTGCCATAATATTAAAGGGGAAAGAGATGAATTTAAAAATGATCTGTTTTCAAGAAATATTGCAATTGATACAACCAAGAAATATAAAAAAGAAAAACATCGCCAATTACATTTCGATCTTTTTAATGTGAGAAGGGCACTGGGCTCTTGGACATAGAATGACTCTCCTACCCGTTAAAAAAAGGCAAAAAAAATAACTAAAGAAATTAAAGAATAGAGACAATAGAGCAAAGAGATAGCGGACAAATAGTCCTTTTGTAAGAAGTGAAAATAAAGATAGTTTCCCTGCTCTGAAAGCAAGCAATGATGAACTAGGTGGAATAATAACAGATGGAAATAACGTCAATGACTTGAATAAGGATCATTACTAGGACGAGGGTGATGAAACGAAAGGAATCATTACATGAACAAAGGAGGCAATTAACGAAGATGCATGCAAGATGAAATAAAAAAGGGGGAACGTTACGTTCAAAACTCTACGGCAAACTTAAATTCCAAAGAATATATCTTTTTTGATCAGCCAAAAGGTTCACTTAATATTTTTCGTGGGAGCCATTTTAATAAAAGTAAGATTCTCATTAGTATACCTTCATACAACAGAACACAGTATTCTAGGTATTATGATTATAATTTGGATTTGTAAATATAAATAGTCTTTATATAGGACTTATAGTAATGCATCTCACCGATATGATAAAAGCTACCTCCAATCAAATCAAAACAATTTACAACAGTCAATCAACGCGGCATCAGTTTTCATTTTTCAATATCCAATGGGTTTTATCATTTCTTTCTTCTGAGAAATGTGTAAGAAAATATATCTGTTTTCATAATTCCATTGATTGAATAGAAAAAAAGTTATGGAAAAATATAATGATTGATTAGTCATATTGAGAATCAGGATTCAAACGTTGTTCCCAAAAACAATGCTTTAACCGACGTCTTGTTCATAAAAGTTGTATTCGGAACTTTGTATTCTTTCCTAAATTCTAGTAATCATGAAATACTTCTGGAACATATTAATATACACTATAATTTCTTACGAAAGATCAAAAATTACGATGAAAAGGCTTAAGAAATTAAACCAAATATAATCACATGAATATATATTGCTTAAGGTGAATTATACTTAGCGTTTCAGAAAATGTGATTTTTCCCCATTATGAGAGTCCTGCTTTACAAATTCAATGGTTTATCGTTAATCTTTATTAAAAAATGTTTAATCTCCATTTCTAAAAAATATTAGCAATAGAAAACAAGAAATGTAATCAGAAACCTAAAAACTAAATCGAAAGACCTCATCCTATTCAATATATTTGGGGAAAAAAGATTACTTAGAGGTTTGACCTGGGTAAATTTATGGCTTTGCAACGTTAAGTGTTTAAAAACTCTTTAATAGAAGTGAGAAGGGTATAACGTCTTTGAAAGCACTGGTGCATAGTGAATATACAGTAGTCTTTACGAGGATCTGAAACTATTAAAAAATAATTATATTGAGGGAGAGAGTTATGAGGTCTTTTGACTGGCCAGAGAGTATTGAATAGAATCCTTCTCTCTAGCTACGGTTAATTTTTCCGGTACCTAAACACACACACATACACACGCACACACACACACACAGCAAATTGTCTGGCCTATTCTTTACTTATTCTCCCCTGTCCTCTCTAATCTAACAACACTGAGATTACCAAACAATTCTTCTTCACCAAAAGGGTTACTGCACTGTAATTGTTCAGTGGCCACTTTCCTCTTGTTAAAGGTAGAAGAGACTCTTTAGCTATGGTAAACAGCACGTCTAGGAGAAGGACATTTCAAAATCGAACCATGATTATCTAGTCTTGGGTAGTGCCACAGCCTCCGTACCATGGTCTTTCACTATCTTGGGTTAGAGTTCTCTTGCTTGAGGGTACACTGTTCTGTCTTGTTTCTCTTCCTTTTGTTTTGTTAAATATTTTATAGTTTATATAAGAGATATTTATTCTAATGTTGTTACTCTTTTTAAACATTTTATTTTTCCTTGTTTCCTTTCCTCACTGGGCTATTTTCCATCTTGGAGCCCCTGGGCTTATAACATCCTGCATATTCAACTAGGGTTGCAGCTTAGCAAGTAATAATAATGATAATAATAATCAAAGTAACATGGATAAAAAACAATGACTAACGATTGACGTCATTGATGACCGTGTTAGATTGACAGAATCCCCCAGTAAGTAAAATGAAAGGTGAGAAGTTCGTAAAGAACGGGAGAAAAATAGTCAAGCATTGCGATATACAAAAAGACATCAAGTCAGAAGTGGATCATAAAATATATGTATTGAAATTAAAGCCAACGTGAAAATAGGGTGAAGAAAAGAATTGGGAAAAACCCAATAAGGACTTATAAGAAAGGACATGGTCCAGTTTCCTTCGAAGGGAGAAAATTTAGCAGCAATACCTACACATCATTTTTTTTTTATTTACTGTGATTCTGCTATCATCGCCCAGCAACAATAGTGGTGTATCTACTGAAAATAGATAAAGTTACAATCCATTATAAAATGTAATAAAACATAAATTGTTCCCATTCAAGAATAGACTTCATGTGACATGGCAACTTTCCTGTATTTGATCAGGTATTCAAATATCATTTGGAATCCATTCATCAATGTCAAGGCAATTATAACAATTCTCATATACCAAAAAAATAAATAGAAATGAAATAAAATACTAGATATGCCCACCTCAAATGTTTAAGTAACTCCAACTTCTAGATGTAGTAAGCTAACCTTGTTATATTGACCTATAAGAAGGTAAAGTTGGGTGCATTGACTTACAAGATAAATATCTTTATCTTTTAACATGTAACTTTGATGAAAATTAGACATAAGTCTTGAATGAAGAATTCAGAAAAAAAAATACTTTTAATGTTATCAATAGATTAGAAAAAACCAAGATTTAGATGTCATTCCAGTAGGAATACTTATAAAGAAAATTAGATTATAATTGTAGATAATTTTATATAAGCCTATCATGGTGTAAAGGTAAGATAATAATATTAAAAAAAAAAAAAAAGGTTTTGGAAAGCCTAATATAAATAGAAACCAACAACTACCTTTTTTAGAAAATTAATTTTTTAAAACGGGTATTGCCCATTATAATATATTTAAAGCGATATATTACAATGAGTAGACGTAAGATATAAGAAAGTTGTAATTCATAAATGTGATTGATACAAGGCTTTGGACCTGGTGAATATTCCAACAATGTTGAAAGTTCTTGTCTGATAGGTTATAGTGAGAATTGCATCAATCTTATTGATACGCTTCATACAAAGTATGGCCATGTTGATTGATATTGTACTTGTAGAATTTTTCCTATAACTATATTATACTATACTATATCATATTTATCACGAACCATTCTATGTTGTTATCAGAAAAGGTTATTCCTAGTACGTCTGATTCTGGCTGATATCTAAACTGCGAAGATTGTAACGCATGTGTTTCACACACGCTTGTTCACTGTAATGGCATTTGCTTCTTTTTATGTCTCGCTCCCACCGCACTGATAATTGAACCTGTTTAAGCTTGCCTTATCATACATTAGTTTGTTTGATTTTATTCCTTGACGTTCTTGCTCGTAGGTACATGCATATAAGAATGTTCTATGTTCAATAAAGTTTAGTTTCAATCCTCTCACCTATCTGTTATAACCTAACACCCCATTCGCACAAGATTATTCGATAACCTGATGATTATAATATTATCATTACATCTAAGGACAACTTATTCAATATAATTTTAAAAACCCTTTTGGAGATGAAAGAGAGCGGAAAAGGTTCAGTGTTTCTCTCCTCCATTCCCAGAGAAGAAAATGTGTACGACAAGTGTCTGGAAATTAAAAAGTTTGTCATTAAGAGCAGCGAAAATCTCTCCAAAGTTTGTCAACCTACTGACTCTGACTTACTTTGTGGAAGCCTCGAACATTCGCAAGTCAAGTAAGGTAATGGAATAGATGCTTTCATCATCTTTCTTTTCTCAACAAGAACAGCATTCTCAAATTAAAGAGAAAATTCTGGATATTCTAATCTTTTATCTTTCGTTTGAAAAAAATAACTTTCAAGAAATATCTCTTACGAGTCTGGGCGTATGCTATTTTCTGTAAATACCCATCATAATTATGATTAGAAATTATTTATATCCAGCTAACAACACAGGATCCGTTGCCCACTAATATGCCGTAAGTGGAAAGTAATTAAATTTAACTATATCGAAACTACTTGTTCTTTTTACACTTTCATTGATTACTTTTTGCTGAAACCACATACCTAAAAATATCACCTGCCTTTAACAAATGGATTATAAGAAGATGAATTATATCCTGGTAAAACTTTTTGTCAGGGTAACTAATCCATTCTCATATCATTTGGTAGACGAGGCCAGGGAGGGACTAACATTTGTTTCTGCCCAAATTAGACTTGACTTGAGATGATGGCTTAATGCCATTCACACTGCACCGTCACATCACGTCATGTCACCATTCCGTCAACCGTGCTAGTTATTTACACTATTCATCATGCCATCGTCTCATCACATCTCGTCGTCATTCCGCCAAAATGTCTTCCATGTAAATAAATAGACCTGTTCACACTAAGAGGTTTGTACCACCCGTGTGTCCCACGGGAGTCCATAGTAACGACATTTCTCTTTTTTGTATATATTATCCTTTGTATCTTCACTCTCCCCTCGCACCAGCAGCAACTTGTTTTAATATGTCTGCATATTCCATTGTTAACTGTTAACATAACCGGTTGCCGGTTGACAAGAAATATCATGTCTGTATTTTGTGACCTTATTACCGGAACCTTGTCTGTATATATACTCAATGTGTCATATTAAAGTTGCTCAGTTGCTTTCATCCCTCTTTTGAGTCACAACCTATTCTTGTCTCGTCACAGGTTCGTCACCGTCACAGCGCCATCATATCACAACACCGTTACATCATGGATTCTTTCCAAGAATATTTTGACGTGACGTGATGTGATGTGACGTGACGGTGCAGAGTGAATCAACCTTTACAAAGGTATCAGCAGAACTGGTGGTTGATGAGTTAATCTCTTAATGGAGAGCTATTTGACTAGATGTACTGGTGACTTTTCACTTATTGTGTTAGTGAGTTTTAAAGATATTCATTAGTCTCAATGAGAATCAATTACTCGATTTGCAGCAGTTCACCGACTCACTTTCAGACAATTCTTATGGGCTGGCAATAGTCAATTAGCCCTTTTCGATTTTGGAGACGACATCCCTTCTCTTATTCAATAGGAAACAATGAGACAGATTATAGGGCTGTGATGTGTACCTTTGTGGATGTGTTTGCCATGAAATTCCATCCAAACTTCCAGAACGTTCGTCGGATTTTACTCAGGTAAGAGATTCAGCCAATCGGCAGTAAGTAATGTGATGAGGACTATCTCATTTATAAAAATATTTGTAGACTGACACTCAAAATGACTTTGAGGTGTCTTATTAGTCATCACCTTTTTTTTTTTTTTTTTTACTTTACATCCGTTTAAATAGATTTTCTTTTATTCCATTTTAATTCTGCATTCTGCTCAACTGTTCCTACATACTAAAATATCGCTGTAACAATTAATCTTTCCTCCATGTTTTACAATAAAGACTTATTAAAAATCTATACTTATGATAATGAGTTTTCTATATAGATATTTTACGTTATATGAGACTTTTCAGTGATATTTTACTTTCCTGGTATTGCTCGTGTAATCCTTTCGAATAATTTCCATTCTTTTCCCTTTCTCAAAAAGAATAGTACATAGATTTTTTATTTATAGCCACTCTTGAAAGCGACATTATATGATCCGACTGGTAAAGCTTTCTCTCTCTGTCTTTATAGATAAACACCCTGTTTGATAAGGTCTCTTTGCCTTTTATGAAACTAGATATACTGTAATCTCAATCTTTCTGGCGAGTGATGTTGAAGTTCCTGGATTTCAAAGTTGTGTTTGGTCATGTCGTACTCGTCATTTTGACGAAATTTTTCATTTTCCTTTAGAATCAAGATTAAAATAAGATAAAAGTGTATTATACATATCAGGAAGGCCTCTCTCTCTCTCTCTCTCTCTCTCTCTCTCTCTCTCTCTCTCTCTCTCTCTCTCTCTCTCTCTCTCTCTCTCTCTGAGTATTTCATTCCTTGTAAATATGATTTCACTCTTAGTTAAAGATATTTCCTTTTCAGTGAATAATATATAATTCTTGGTTAACAGTATTTCCTTTTTAAAATGTAATTTTGAATGAATAGTCCTTGCCTTTGCTGCAACACAGGTAACATAGGTGAGGTGGAAGAGAACATCATTGTCTGATATGTGTATTAGATAAAAACAGTATACATATCATATCATTTGCAGCAACGACTCGTGCTCTCAATTTTATTCGTTATTAAAAGGTCATTGTTCACAGCTGAATAAAAGTGTGAAAGGAAAACGTACCTAGTGATATAACTTTCACACATACGAGGCCCATTTCAAACAACTGTATTATTCGATGTTATTACTTCACAAAAACAAGCAATTATTCTTACAAATATATATTTTATATTGCGTAAATAGGCGTAGGAGGAGATGATGGTGATGGTGTTTTCCATCACTTCTTATGTATATTTTTTTCGCTGTTGGAGCTCCGGGGCTTATGTCCTCTTTTTCCAACTGGGAGTGTAGCTATATTAGAAATAGCATACACACTATACAGTACATTCATATAGAAATATATAGAATATATGTATATATATATATATATATATATATATATATATATATATATATATATATTATATATATATATGTATATATATATATATATATATATATATATATATATATATATATGTGTGTGTGTGTGTGTGTGTGTGTGTGTCTGTGTGTGTGTTTATGTGTGTTTGTGTGGGGTTGTGTATATACAATTAAATATATTGATTTTACGGGAAAAGTTTATCTTCTGAGGTATCGCAATTTAAAAGGTATCGGTTGCTTTCAAGTGAATTTTATTCAGAAACTGTCTATTAAGATTCTCTCTCTCTCTCTCTCTCTCTCTCTCTCTCTCTCTCTCTCTCTCTCTCTCTCTCTCTCTCTCCTCTCTCTCTCTCTCTCTCTCTCTCTCTCTCTTTGTTCTGCCAACTGCTTTTAAGGTTTAGATAACTGGGGTTCTGGGTGTCTGAGAAAGGATTACTAGAACTGTAACGAAAGGATCTGGATGGGAAGACCGGATATTGTTCTAATCCTCTTATACCTGGTCTTCTTTTATTCAATTCTGTGTGAGGAGCTTGTCTTAAAGGCTTAGAGGAGAAGGTCATTTTCAAGAACCAAAAATAAGCAAGAACATGTTAAATGACAAATACCCTAATCTCTAGACTTTTCTATCGACTTACAAGAAAGTATAAAAAAGAATAAATATTGACATCCTTTTTTTAGAAAAATATATCTCTGGATTAGTTTGTGAAAGGAAATATATTTTGTGTATTATCGAATATATCTAATTGAAATATTATTTCAGCATGGATAAACCTAAGTAACATAATTATAGCGTAACCATTCCCCTCTCCCACCTCTCTCTCTCTCTCTCTCTCTCTCTCTCTCTCTCTCTCTCTCTCTCTCTCTCTCTCTCTCTTTCCGGAGCAATTCAAGTTTCCGTGAAAAGAACGAATCTTTAAAATCAATTTAAAAAAAAATAATTCCATGTATTTTTCTGCTTATTGCTTTACACTAGTGACCTCTAACACGTTCACAAGAATTAGTTTGACCAGTTTTAATTAACTTTATATTTCCTCTTCCATTTATTTTATAATCTTTGAACTCCAGTACAGTTATTTATTTCATACCTCTAGAGGTATTCTGAATTCATTATTAATTACGATGTCAACTGATCAATCCTCCTAAAATTAGTTGCCAAAGGCCAAAAGACCTTATACCATCTGAATCGAACTAAAGTCTGCTGAGGATTTTTATGACGTTTGCGGAGAAAAAATACCTTACATAAACAGGATTTTATCCACAATATTCAGTTATGTTCTCAGATTTTGCAATAGTGAATTTATTTTTATATAATTATGACATTTTATGTATTGGTTTGCTCTATTTCATTACTTTTCTTTCAATTATATTTTGGATAAATTTGAAAATGAAAGTTTATTAGTTTTACTGTCTAGTTCCCCTTAATAGTCAGAATACATAAAATTCGTTTGTAGGGATTTGTTTAGATTTTTAAGATGGCAATAATGCAGATGATGTTCACAATGTCTGACAACTAAGTACTGGCGATTTGTTGTAGGAACTTCAGTTGGTTTTTCATCATTAATTGATGTTTGCTCAAAACACTTTACGGAATTTGACGTCGATTAAATGCTAATTTGCTGAAACCTGGGTAGATTTCTCGATAGAGTTTTAATATTATTCTCTCCTCATCTGAAGTTTGGTCAAGTTACACTATAATTTAAAAACTTTTTTACTAAACCTTATCATTTAAGTACTTACACAGAAATTACGAAAGCATAACTGAGATAAACGACAAATACTTGCAAACAGCCTACCAACCGTGTGTCACATGATCGTACATAGTTCATTTGGTGTATATATTATGCTTGTACCTTCGCTCTTCCCTCGCACTAAAATGAACCAGATTAAACATGTCTGCTATTCTCCTCTGTAACAGCGTCTGTTTTTCAAACATGAAAATTCTTGTTGCTTTGAGCTTTTGTATATAAAGGAGAGTGTTCTTTAATTAATTTATTCAGTTCCTTTCACATTGTCTTTGAGTCACAACCTTCTCTCGCCTCATCACATTAGTGACCCCGGAAGTGGACTCGCTCCTCCCGCCCGCCTTCCACCCCACCTCGCCCCTCCATCGTTGGTACTATGGCAGACTCTACGGAAGTTGGCGCTGCGGCTGCTCCATTGAAACTTTCATCGTTCACCAGCGGAGAGGCGTTTGCTTGGTTTCAGTGCGCAGAAGTCCAGTTTCGCATCAAGGACGTGACTCGCTCAACCACCAAAGCAGATTATATTCTCGCGACGATACCCGAGGACACCTTCCCGGAAATATCCGACTGGCTTTGTGAACAAGGAGACACCCCAATAGCGTTTCACGCCCTCAAAACATACCTTCTGCAGCAGTACTCGCCGTCGCCAGCCACCCGTATAGCAAAGCTTTTCCAGCTCTCGCAACAGCCGTTGGGGGACCAAAGGGCTTCGCTTGCCCTCAGGGAAATGACGAGTATCGCTCGCCTGCAACCTGCCGCAGACGGCTCTCCTCGTGAGATAAACCTACTTCATGCCCTTTGGATACGCCGTTTACACGGACCTATACGCGCTGCCATACCCGATGTCGATAGTTTACCCATAAAGGACTTGATGACCAAAGCCGACGCCCTTATGGACAGCCACTTCAAGACCTCCATCAACGCCTCCACCTGACGAAGAGGACGTGTATTCAACGTCAACCAAAGCTGACGTGAATGCCATAGGGCATGCACGCCTACCCCGTGACGTGTCGAAGCGGTGACAAAGCCACCCACCACCCACCACTCGCAACCAACGACTTCTAATGCCACTTACTACCTCCCATCCGCCGCAGTTTTGCTACTACCACTTCAGATTCGGGCAACCGCAAAAAAATGTGCCAAGGATTGTCAGTGGCAAAAAAACGTGTAAGTAGGCCATCGCTCGTAGCGGTGGTCTCCCGTGTTTCTAATTTTTTTTTTTACATGATGCAGGAACAGGCGTGCGATATTTGGTAGAAACGGGTGCTTGTTGTTCTCTTTTGCCAAGGGAACTCTTCAGGAAACGACGCAGTCTGTCTACGGCTGCCGACGTCCGCTTGGTAGCTGCCAACGGAGCTGCGATACACACCTACGGATACGATAGCTTCACATTATCGTTCAGAAACGGTAGATTTAATTGGAAGTTTCTCGTTGCTGACGTCACATTGCCAATCCTCGGTGTGGATTTCCTCTCTCATTTCCACCTTCAATTCGATGTCGCCCACCGACGATTGGTCAACGCAGACTCGTACTTGTCAACACCTCTTCAACCCGCACCCTCCAACCTCGCTCTCCACATCAGCGCACCCACGGATGCCTACGCCCACCTCCTGACGTCGTACCCGGAAGTTTTCCGTCCAGAATTTCGCCAAACACCCACGGCTCCTGCCAAGCACAGTATTTATAACCATATCAAGACGACGGGAGCCCCAGTTTTCGTAAAATTCAGACGTCTGGCACCGGAACAATTGGCAGCCGCTAAACAGACGTTCGCCGAAATGGAGGAAATGGGCAAAGGCCTCCAGCCCATGGTCATCACCCTTACACATCGTTCTGAAGAAAGACGGCTCCCACCTTCCATGCGGGGATTACAGGCGCCTCAACATGCAAACAGAACCGAATCACTACCCCCTCCTAAACATTGCCGACTAGACCTCCTACCTGCACAAAGCGAAGGTTTTCTCTACGCTCGAACTCCTGAAGGGGTATTATCAGGTGCCTATGAACCCAGAAGACATCCCCAAGACCGCCTTCACCACTCCGTTTGATACATACACCTTCAATTACTCCTGTTTAAGCCTTCGTAATGCTGGGGCCACGTTTCAACGTCTCCTGGATGACATCTTTGTGGACCTCCCCTTTTGTGTATGTTATGTGGACGATATACTTGTGTTCTCCTCCTCAAAAGAGGAACACCTCCGTCACCTGCGCATCGTGCTCGACCGCCTGCAACAAAACGGCCTTGTAGTCCGGTACGACAAGTGTACCTTTGGCGCCAACAAAGTGTTGTTCTTAGGGCACCGCATCACTCCTTAAGGAGTCCATCCCCTCCCTGAGAAGGTAGCAGCCGTTCAGGACTTCCCCGCGCCCTCGACCGTCAAAGCTCTGCAAGAATTTTTGGGCATGATCAACTATTATCACCGTTTTCTGCCAGCCATTGCCGCCACTCTTGTTCCCCTCTACGCCTCCCTCAAGGGCAAACCAAAGGACCTGAAGTAGGGTCCCCTTCAAGAAGCGGCCTTCTGCAATGCGAAGAGGGCCCTATCAACCGCTGTGGCTCTCACTTTTCCTATCCCACATGCCCCTCTCCTTCTCTCCACCGATGCCAGCGACGTCGTTATTGGTGCAGTACTCTAGCAGGTGGTCAAAGGCTCGCCCCCCCCCCCCCCCCCCCATTGGCGTTCTTCAGCAGAAAACTGTCCAAGGCAGAATCGGGTTATTCTACCTTCGATCGCGAATTCCTGGCGGTGCACTTGGCTGTCCGTCACTTTCGCCATTTCTTTGAAGGTACGCCCTTCGTCATCCGCACAGACCATATGCCCCTGGTGCACGCCTTCACTTGATAGTCTGAAGCCTGGTCCGCCCGTCAACGCCGACATCTCTCCGCCATGGCTGAATACAATTGCACCCTTCAATACGTCCCTGGGAAAATGAATCCCGTTGCCGATGCCCTGTCAAGAAACACGTTGGCTGCCATTCAACTGGGATTGGATTACAACGCCCTGGCTGAAGCCCAATGACAGGATCCAGATTATCAAGCATGTAGGACATCCTGCACATTCCTCCGTTGGGAAGAGTTCCCCCTTGAAGACTTCAACACCACCCTCCTCTGTGACGTCAGTACTGGTAGACCGCGACCTTGGATCCCTGCTCCCATCCGCCTGCAGGTGTTTGATTTCATTCACGGCCTTTCACATCCCTCGTGCCGTTCCACTGCACAGCTGCTGAAGACGAAGCTCATTTGGCACAGCATTCTAAGGATGCTAAGGATTGGGTCCGCGCCTGTACTTCTTGCCAAACTTCCAAGGTACATCGACATACGGATTCAGGAGTGGACACCTTCCCTTAGCCTCAGCGTCATTTCGCACACATTCACGTCGACGTTGTAGGTCCCCTACCCACATCACAAGGACATCGTTACCTGTTTACTGTCATCGACCGCTCCACTCATTTGCCTGAAGCCATTCCCATTGAAACTGCAACGTCCGCCTCATGTACAGTATGTAATTTCTAGGGGGGGAGCCATGTACCAACCGTGTGTCACACGATCGTACATAGTTCATTTTGTGTATATATTATGCGTGTACCTTCGCTCTTCCCTCGCAATAAAATGAACCAGATTAAACATGTCTGCTATTCTCCTCTGTAACAGTGTCTGTTTTTCTAACATGAAAATTCTTGTTACTTTGATCTTTTGTATATAAAGGAGAGTGTTGCTTTCACATTGTCTTTCAGTCACAACCATCTCTCGGCTCGTCACAACAGCCTCCATTCTGTACGATAGGATAGACGACACTCGACAAATACTGAAATAACCGTTTCATCAATATTCGAGATACCTCAATCATCAAAAGCCGTTTTTGAACTATTTGGTGAACTTTGCTATTCTTTTTAAGTGTTTCTTGTTTTCTTATTTCAGCTCATTATTGAGGGATAGAAATCAGAAACAGAAATCCATATTAAAAATAACACTGCTCATAGTGCTTAAAAAGTAAGAAGGAAAAACCCTGAAACCTGTCCTGTTTTTCGACGAGGTTCTGCGATTCATATTACCAAATGAAAGAACACATACGTATACAATTTTCTTTATGAATATGGTGTGAGGGAAAGCAGAAGATTAATGATATTAAAATAAATGTTTAATAATAATTCACAATAGAATATGAGTAGGATATTGACCACCATACGTAAGACATCATATGACTAATAATAATCTACGACCAACTTTTTTCTTAATAATATAAAAGAAAGCAAACCATCATAAAGTTGTAAGGTGAATGTGGCTGGAGGAAACGCTCCACTCAGAGCATTCAACTTTCTTGAAATGGCCTTTGTTAACTTGTTAACATATCAAAGGGAAGGGGCATATAATTTGTGTTTTGGGCCAAGAATTTGGGGTAAGCTCTCATTGTAGTTATAAAAAATTAGAATCTACAAACACTATTTCAGGAAACGTTGAACTATTCTTGACAATTTCATTCCAAAAACATGTTGCCTCCTTTACTTGAAGTACTTAAACAAAACCTTTTTCTTTCAGAGAAATGAAATGTGCGATAATTGTTATGGAAGGAGCTAGACGAAGATTATATATTAAATCATAAGATTTTTTCTCTTCCTGGACAGCAAAATAGATTCAAAGAAAGAGACGATATGATTCAAAATGACTTGGTCATGAAATGATATAAAGTAGAGTACTGTAATATCAATGAAGAGTTTAACATTCTTGCATCGATATAATAGGAACATCTTATGTTGTCTGCGAACATTTGTCATAGAGCTCACAGAGAGCCATTTTGCATTTCATGTCGAATGAACGTGTACTCGACACCAAAAAAATTTAGAAATTATGATCCTGGTGAAGAGAAGGAGTATGTACAATATAATACCAGAAGATGCAACGTGATGATATACACGTCATCGTATCATTAAAGCTATATAAGACTAAATATCTCATTTTTAAACAGACGATATTGCTTAAAATGTCAATGATGATCGCATGTCTCCCTAATATTAGTTATGGAAGAAATCTTAAAATTTTATATATTTTACTTATGATGTAAGAACTTCTTAGTGATTTATAATTTTCTTCAATGACGGGATTAAACATGAAGGAAGTAGCAGATGAGCCTTTGAAGAAAATCCAAATCATGAAAGAAAGAAAACGAAAGCTATGAAGAGGTTCTAATATTCGATGGAAGATGTAGAGTGTGACATTAAAAGGAGGAGGAATTGATACAAGGACAGCTTCTGAACAACTAACTTAATTTGGAGTAAACATGTTTACAATCAACAGTTTATGTCAGAAAGGTTATCATTGGCATACAAGTATACAACATAACAATAAAACGACCATAGAATTTATCTTTATGAGCAGTTATTTTCAAAAATTAACACACTGAATATCTTTTAGCATTTATGAATTTAAGTAAGAGCAAGTCGTTCAGTTTTGGAAAAATGAAAAAGGGAGGAATGACTCTGTGAGTACATCATAGTGAGCAAATATGGAATGTAATGAATAGGTGAGTATGGCGATTTGTTTGAGCAGGATTTTTTTAGGAGTGATACGGAGAGTCTCTATTTGTGAGTAAATATTTTGAGGATTGATGCGGAGAATCTATGTTTGTGAGTAGATATTTTGAGGAGTGATGCGGAAAATCTGTATTTGTGATTAGATATTTCGAGGGTGATGTGGAGAGTCTATAATTGTGAGTAGATATTTTGAGGATTGATGCGAAGAATTTATGTTTGTGAGTAGATATTTCTAGGATTGATGCGGAGTGTCTATGTTTGTGAGTAGATATTTTAAGGAGTGGTGCAGAAAATCTATGTTTATGATTAGTTATTTTGAGGAGTGATGCAGAGAGTCATGTTTATGAGTAGGTATTTTGAGGATTGATGCAGAGAGCCAAGTTTGAGAGTAGATATTTTGAGGAGTGATGCGGTGATTATGTTTTTTTGTAGATATTTTGAGGATTCATGCGGAGAGTCATGTTTATAAGTAGATATTTTCAGGATTGATGAGGAGAGCCTATGTTTGAGAGTAGATATTTTGAGGAGTGATGCGGAGAGGAATGTTTATGACTAGATATTTTGAGGATTGATGCGGAGAGCCTATGTTTGAGAGTAGATATTTTGAGGAGTGATGGAGTGATTCTGTTTTCGAGTAGATATTTTGAGGATTCATGCGGAGAGTCATGTTTATAAGTAGATATTTTGAGGATTGATGAGGAGAGCCTATGTTTGAGAGTAGATATTTTGAGGAGTGATGCGGAGAGTAATGTTTATGAGTAGATATTTTGAGGATTGATGCGGAGAGCCTATTTTTGAGAGTAGATATGTTTAGGAGTAATGCGGTGATTCGGGTTTTGAGTAGATATTTTGAGGAGTAATGCGGAGAGTCATGTTTGAGTAGATATTTTGAGGATTGATGCGGAGACCTATGTTTGACAGTATATATTTTGACAAGTGATGCGGAGAACCTTTGTTTGTGAGTAGATATTTTGAGTAGTGATGCAGAGATTCAATGTTTGTGAGTAGACATTTTGTGGAGTGACCCGGTGAATATAGCCATCTCTGTGAGAAGATATGTTGAGGAATTGCAATGTGAGTTAATCATTCGGATCAGCTATATAGAGGGAAGAATGCATCAAGTCCAATCTTATGAGCAGATATGTGGAAAAAGGATCAAGTGAGTCTATCATTATGAGCTGAGAGTATAGGGAATGACTAATTCAGTCTACCTTTCGAGCAGATTTATAAAGAAGTCAGCCGGCTAGTCCATCTTTGGAGGCGTAATATTAAATGAAATGACCAGTTTTTATGGCCAACGTTTTAAGCAGATACACTGAGGAATAACCTGATACCTCTATTCTTGTAAGCAGATAAAAGGAAGAATGACCAAGTGTTAGCAAATATACAGACTTGGGGAACTAATTTTTTCTGACCAGATATATGTAAGAATAATTCGGTGAATCCATTCTTGTGAGCATATACTGTATATCCAGGAATGCCATGATGGATCAATCTTTGTGAGCAGATATACCGAGATATGACCTGACAAGTCGATCATTATGAAAAATTTGACAATCATTGATAATTTTACAATCGATCTTTAATATTCTTTCGGTTTACGGGATTTTACCCGTTAAAGTGTCATAATATTAAAATAATTATAAAATTAACAGAAATGGAATACCGGACAAGGTTAGCATTCTTTAACGTATTTAATAAATGTAACTATCGACTAATCGCTAAACAAAAGTAAGAAACATTATAAAGCGATTATCTTTGATATAGCATATATGCAAAGATCTCAGAAATCTCGCACTTATAAGACATGAAATGGATGTTTTTTCTTGTTGATGACACAAATCCTCTGATTTTGCGACATCACTGTTTCTAATTGATGGAAAAACAATAAAATTCGTTATTTCTCTAGAGTTATGAAATTTCTAAACGATCAACAAATTACAGCCTTGGCTTTCTGACCATAATCAATTTTTTCTTATCTCCTTACGAAACTACAAAAACTTACATCTTTAGTCAAGTTAAAATACGACAGAGTTTATATTAAATAGGAAGAACGAGATGTATCCAAATTTAACAATATTGCAGTCGAATTAATGACGGACGTAATAATAACAGAAAGTAGAATGTACCTTGAAATTTTATTTACAGATATATATTGCTAAATGTTTCCTTATTCGTTTTTTTCAGTAACAACTTAACACAAGAACCAAATATCAAACTAAGAACAAAATAATTATAAACTGAAGAAAAATAAAAATAAAAAATTTCTGTAGTACCGTGCTTCTTGATATATAACAAAAGATAATTCCTTCCAACATTCCTAGGACGAAAACTTTAATCTTGGTTTACGTAAGATATGTTCTAGTGGAAGCAGTGATATCCCTTTTTTTTACAACTACAGAAAAGAAATTAGCTTTGTTTGGGAGAATAAGATGAAAGAGAAGTCTTCATGGATATTTGCCAATTACTTAAACTTTTCCAAGGCCGTCCCACTTCTGTAATTTGCATAAAAGTTAATAAGTTAATTTGTGTCTTACCTTTCGTAAAATTTATTGGCAAAGTTTGATACCGCAAATATCAGTCCTGAGTTAAATTGGATATGTGAAAAGCTTAAGAAGATGAATTTCTGTTAAAATCATTACAGCATTCTCGAATCATTAAGTAACATTGAATTACTTTTTAATTAGCTTATTTACATCTAAATTTATCAAAGATGATAATGCTTACAATAAGAACAAATAGCAAATTTTCATTTTGTAAATTTCCTGCTGCGATTTTGAAAAACCCCTTTCTTCAAGAAACCATTAAATATTGCATAACATTCTTGTAAAACAGAAAAGAAAAGAACTGTAAGAATAAAAGAAAAGGTGGAAGTTCCCTTTTGCAAACGTCATGATCATCGACTTCTGCTTTGTCAATATTGATTTAAATATTTTCTTAAAAGAGATAACCAAACAAAAGGTTTTCTGAGTAAAAAAAAAAAAAAATTCTATTTTAGGAACGCATACCATTATATGTCATTGTCGCCTTTCCACTTTTACAGTTTTGTGATAATATTTGTACTATAGGTAATCTAATGATATAAGAGCTTACTTGATAATCCTCTCGAAGCATTTCTACCAGATCAAACCCTGGCGTCCAACCAAAAAAAAAAAGAAAAAAAAAATAACCGCAATTTCCTGTTTTATTCATGGATCAGAG
Source organism: Palaemon carinicauda (assembly GCF_036898095.1). Taxonomy (NCBI): domain Eukaryota; kingdom Metazoa; phylum Arthropoda; class Malacostraca; order Decapoda; family Palaemonidae; genus Palaemon; species Palaemon carinicauda. The sequence continues at coordinate 14,082,329 of NC_090729.1, read as the reverse complement.
CTCTGTCTATCGTATTTAGTTTCACAACAGAGTCTTGTCAGAGGTCTGTGACTAGATTTAAAAAAAAAAAACTGGGGTATAAAATTTCATGATATTTGACACGGATGTAGTATTAAGAGTACATATATATTTTTCATTCATATTACTATTCCAAACTACCGTTATTAAAGAATAAGACTCTCTCTCTCTCTCTCTCTCTCTCTCTCTCTCTCTCTCTCTCTCTCTCTCTCTCTCTCTCTCTCTCTCTCTCTCTCTCTCTCTCTCTCTCTCTTTTTAAGATTTTACTAAATTGAATTCCGCAACCTAAGTGGTTCATCAGAGAAATATCCAACGCTATGAGACATAGAAAAAAGGAAACATAAATCAGTGGGTCCACAGCCTTCAATTTAAGAAATTTCCAAGCACAGGCAGCTAAGCCGGAAATTAGATAAACTAGTAAGAAAGGCCAGGGTCAATGAAGAGAAAAGAGTGGCTTCAGCTAGGAAAGAAAACCCCAAAGAATTTTTTGCATATGTAAACAGTAGAAAACCAATCAAAAACAATATTAGCCCATTAGAAGTCTCGGAAGGTAATCTTATAACAAGTGATGTCGAAAAAACCGAATAGACGAATGCATATTTCACAATTATATTCACTAACGAAGAATCAATGACCCTCCCCGAACCAGCTATTAAATATGAAGTGCCAAAACCATTAAATAAAATCACCTTTACAATGGAGGATGTCATAAAGAAAATAAAAGGACTCAGTAAGTCTAAGGCACCTAATCCAGATGATATTCATCTAAGAGAGATTATAGAACTAGAAGAAGAGCTAACCTCACATCTTTACAGAATGTGGCGAATAGCAGCCAATGAAAGAAAGGCACCATAAGGATGGAGAGTAGGCAAGGTGCATTCCATTTACAAGAAAAAACCTAAAGAAGAACTTGCTAATTACGGACCTGTTTGTCTAACCTCAGTGCCATGCAAAAATTTTTAATCAATAATTGTAGATTAATTAGTAGAACATATATACTGTAGAAAAACAAT
>NC_090729.1:14051298-14073798 GCF_036898095.1 Palaemon carinicauda | reverse complement strand
CTGGAAAATAGCTGTGAGTGGAATTAATAAGAATATATGGCATTCATTAATCGGTAAAAGCTTTCTATCGTCTACCATGAATGAAGCTTTGAAATATGGTTGACTTTCCGTACTATAATACTTTTTCGTGAGCCGACTTTTGAGCGCAAGAAAAATTAGCGCCGACAAATGAACGCAAGACAAATGAGCGTTAGACAATTGAGCGCCGACATCTAAGTCCCATAAATGTAAGTAAATGCATTTGAAAAATTAAAAAAAAAAGGTTTTTTGTTTGTTGTCTTACTATTATAATCGTTTGGTTGTTATCGCTAAAACTGGTTTTTGGTGCTTTTTGCGGAAACTATGTATTCGTTATTTGACTGTCACAATCGTTTGGCTGAAATTATTATTATTATTATTATTATTATTATTATTATTATTATTATTATTATTATTATAATTATTATTATTATTATTATTGTTGTTGTTTTTATTATTATTATTATTATTATTATTATTATTATTACTTGTTAAGCTACCACCCTATTTGGAAAAAAAAAACAGGATGCTATAAGCCCAAGGGTTCTAACAGGAAAAATTGCCCAGTTAGGAAAAGAGATATGGAAAAAACTATAGGAGAAGTTCAATAACAATAACATCATAAAAATTAATCTTTCACATGTAAACTACAAAAACTTTAATAATAAGAAGATGATAAAAACTTAAAAAATTAAAAGAGGAAGAGAAACAAGACTGAATAGTTTGGCAGACTGTACCCTTAAGCAAGTTATCGTTAAAATTAGCCCGTGACCTTTTCTCGGAATCAAAATATTTATTTGTTAACATCATACTGTTTAGGAAATTTTAACAAATTTTTTTTTTAAATGGAAAGTGGTTTTGTTTTATTCGAGATCGAGGAACCCGCGCAGTAGAAAAGGTAACATCGTCTCAAGGCAACAAAAAGCTATTTCATAAAGGGTACTGAAACAGACTAAACATAGGACTTAATTAAGAGAGGTAAAGACTCATGGCGATCTGTAAATACTAGACATAGGACTTAAGAGAGGCAAAGCGTCATGGCGATGTGTAAATAGAAAGTGCAAACGAAGGAGACATGTTTCATGGGATGAATGTGCATCTAATGATCATGATTATGTACCGGATCTCACAAAGTCAGCGGCTACTGTATCAATGACACCACCTCGAGAATGTTTGGAGAAAAATCCACGATTTAGATTTGACCGAATTATAGGCTACTGTGGCAGGGAAGAAACACGACAGTACACAAAAAGGCCTGTGGTATTGGCATTCGTTCCTCCAAGTGATGTTATTAATGTATTTTAATCTTTACAAGATTTAATTCCTGACGAGGTTAATGATTTGTTCTTTTACTTTGAAGACACTTTGTTAGAAAGGCCTTGCAGCAGAGGAAGATGAGGAGATGCTATGTTCCCCTCAGCTGTCTGGAGTGTATATGAACATATTGTCAGTGAACATTCGCATACTTATAAATCGTTAAAGGTGTGGGATCGGGCACTGCACACACAATTGGCCGAGTGCATTCTACAATTTTCAAATTCGTAGACATTTTAAGAGTTGAACAGAATCATATATCAAATAAAGTTACCAAAATAGATACTGGGCAGCATGAAAATGTAAAGTAGAGTGAAAATTTAAGAGTCAATAAGGCTTTATCACAATTTGTTACCGAACATTTTACAACACACCGACTTAGATATCTTCATTCAATATCTTTTAGTATTAGCCTGGAGTGTATATGAACATATTGTCAGTGAACATTCGCATACTTATAAATCGTTAAAGGTGTGGGATCGGGCACTGCACACACAATTGGCCGAGTGCATTCTACAATTTTCAAATTCGTAGACATTTTAAGAGTTGAACAGAATCATATATCAAATAAAGTTACCAAAATAGATACTGGGCAGCATGAAAATGTAAAGTAGAGTGAAAATTTAAGAGTCAATAAGGCTTTATCACAATTTGTTACCGAACATTTTACAACACACCGACTTAGATATCTTCATTCAATATCTTTTAGTATTAGCCTGCAGAAATAAAAATTTGGTTTCAATAAACTGTTTTTAAAATTATTTTGTTTAGATATAGTTTTTTTTCACATTCCAGAACATATAAAGATTCAAACTGTAAATTTTTTTGTGATACTGAAGTTTGGATCTATTAAACTATTAATAACAGCATTTTGTTCAGATATGATTTTATTTACTGTTCAAAGCAAATAAAGTTTAAATCTGTAAATTTCCTTATATCACTCAAATATCGGCGCTAATATATTACTGAACTCAATTGTCGACGCTTGTATGTCTTACGCTTAAAAGTCGGTGAGCCCTATAATATACCACTTAAGCTTAAGAGACTAATCTATAGTACATACCAGAACAACAAATGTAAAGGAAAAACACAGGGAGCTGGGCAAGATTGATTCAATGTAGGATCAAGTGTACTACAAGGTAGAGTACTGTCCCCATTGCCTTTCATACTTAACATGGATAAATGTATGTGAGAAATATATGGAGACGACGAAAGGCCTATTACTTTACCATATGCAGAGGATAAGGCAGTTGTAACAGATAATGAAGAAGATCTCTAAAGACCGCTGTCAAAGTGGAATGAGCTTTTATCGACTATTGGCATGAAAATAAATAAGGAAAAACCAGAGGTAAAGGTCGCGCTGAGAGATTAAGATGAAATAAACATCGCTATAGATAACCAAGAACTCAAACACTGTAGGCAGTTAAAATATCTTAGAGTAATGTTCAGTCAGGAGAAAAACTCAACAATTTGAAATATAGTTTTAAAATAATAATATTTACCACTAAAAAATTCATGTTATAGCCACTTTTAAAAGATGACAACATCTCCAAGAGAGTCAAATTCATTAACTACACATCAATACTAAGACCAATTTTAATGTAAGGACATGAGACATGGGTCCTAATCACCAAAACCAAAAGTCAACCGCAGGCAGCAGAAATAAAAGTCCTTCGCTTAAATACATCGTGTCAAGAGACTTAACAAAATGAGAAATGATGATATCAGAGAAGAGCTTGGCATTAAATGTATTCCGCACCTGAAGGAAAACGTCAACTACGATGGTATGGGTTGTAAGTTTAAGCTATTTACTGAGAAAGCCACTGCTTTTCTGATGAGCATCTATTCTGGTGATACTGGAACTGAAAACAGACACCTTAACCTTCACATTTACGTTCCCTTTATATGTACCCCGATCGAGTTACCTATTCTGTTTACCTATCGTTCATGATAGATTTTTGAAAGAGATCGAAATTCCTAATGAGTTTTCATTTGGAGGAAAAATAACTTTCGTAACTGTTCTCATTATAAAGGACACCTGATCCTTGGAAAGCGTTAGAACACTAATACTTTTCTTTTAAATTCTTTGTCTTTTCGGCTCATATAATTTTTATCGAAAGTATTTCAGGAATGGTGTGTCTCTCTTTCCAGATATTTTTTTTTTTAATTTTAGATAAGTAAGAAATCAAAAAAATTTGTAGTTCGGGAAATAGAATCCATTTTCTCTGCAGGTTTCTCTCATAACAGTTCGGTTCTCATTCTCACTAGTGCAGCACCACAAATTCTTGATTATAAAACTTTTTTTCTACAAAGGACTTGGAGAGAAAGACAAGAGTGAAAGAAGGTTTTCAGAAATATCCAAGTCTATTGAAGGATTTTACGAAATAAAACCAAAAACAGTCTTTAAATATAATCTTGAAATTCAATTGGATATATCCTTTGACCTCACTGACTAGTGATAAATGACTGATTAGTCATACATCAATTAATTTTCTCTTTTAAATGAGGTTTAAATCTCTCTCTCTCTCTCTCTCTCTCTCTCTCTCTCTCTCTCTCTCTCTCTCTCTCTCTCTCTCTCTCTCTCTCTCTCTCTCTCTCATTCCGTGTAGCATAATATGCAGGAATGGTTTAGATTTTTAGTTTATTTTCTTTAATTCTCTAGAATAAATAGGAATTGGAAAAAAAATGCGCCATGCAAGAAATCCTACAGACTGTTATCAACCAAAATTTTATAAGGGAAAATGTATTGGAACCTACTTAATATGTAAAAACTAGATACTTCTGAACTTCCTTTTTGTGCTGATAGATTTTAGCACAAAGAAAATTGTTCATGAAGACCATTCATCTTCCAAGAAATTGTGTTGCAATAAAACTCTTTTAAATAGTTTCTTTTATGATGCGATATGATGCTTAGGTGGAGAAACACTTACACTGTGACTGAATTATATGTACGCTATCATTCAAATTCATGTTTATCGAAGTTCTGAAAATTATCAATTATATTATGCATATCCGTCTACAACACGATCTCTCATGCAAATTTGAATGACTGAGGGTGGTCAGACTAATATTTGTTTATCCGAAAATAGGTTCTTTAGTTTTTTTTTTTTCACTTTATCGATTTGATTTGCTATTCATGATGTCATTTGATGCCTTCTTTGAGGAAGCATATTAACAATGTTTATATGACGGAAATTAAGAAGATATGAAGAGGTGAATAATATATTAAAAAAGAATGAATATTAGACAAATATTTTTCAGTGTTATTGAAAACATCCGTCTCATTGGTTATAGATTTTCATGAGCTTTTTTTTTTCGTTGTTGTTTCGTGTAACATTTTTATTTATATACTTCGCCAGAATTGTTTTTAGAGACTGTTTACATAAACACTTTGATTTTGTTTGTCTGTCTATATAATATATAAATATAAACTTTAGCATAAGTTTACGCTAATTGTTTCAAGCATGTAATTTGTTATTTATTTAGCTTCAAGAGTACCCAGTCACCTTAAATATTTTCTATCTATTTCATGGATATAGTGAAAATCACCTAAAATGTTTGTTTTTCTGGCCAATTTAATTTCGAATCAAACCTTTGTTATAGTGACCTTTTAAAGGGTTGCTTTCAGTCTGTTGAGTTATTCAAATAACACGCCAGTGAAGTGGACGTAACAAAACGATATCTATTTTCATGATGATATTCTTAGGATTCTCTGTTGAAATAATGTGAATATTAGTCAGTGAAAAAATAAAAAACATATCGTCCAAATCCCCGATTCTGGCCTCTACTTTGTGTTTGGAACTTGGACCATTATTGTCAGTTATTGTTACTATAAATTTACTGAGAAACGTCGAATATATTATGTGAGGTGATCTACTTTGTTGTTGAGTAATAATAACTTCTGGCCCTAAATTTTGTTTCGGAGTTTTTCATTATAGCCAAACGAAGTATATGTGTTTCAAGCATTTTTAATCGCAATTTTCTATGAATAAATTGTCCTACTAGTTGTTCCTCCGTTTTATCATTAATGTATTTTTGTTCCTTTTGTTTAATACAACGCTTTTTTTTTTCTTCTTTTACTATAGAGCCTGTTAGTGAATCGACTTTTATATATACTGATGGCTCCAAATCTGATGCTGGCGTTGGATTTGGAGTATATCGTAGTTCTTTTAACTGTAGAGGGGCACTTCCTCTTGTATTTTCCACATATGCTGCCGAACTAAATGCATTACTAACCGCTAAAGAGTAATTAGCGTTGGAGGAGGTTGGTAATTTTACCATTTTCGGGATGCAAGGAGTGTCCTTCAAGGTTTAGAAGTTTTTCATTCCAGTAACCCTTTAGTTTCAAAGATTTTTGAATGGCTTTTCATATATGGACTGAGAGGTATATCATTTAAATTTTGCTGGGTTCTGGTCCACGCAGGTGTGTTTGGAAATGAAGAGGCAAATTCACTGACTGAGAATGCTGTAGCCGAGTTGCTACCAAGAAGGTATTCCATTCCTCGAAAGGATTTTTTACCTAAAATTAAGAATTTTATTTATAATAATTGGCAACAGGATTAGTATAGTTTAGCGAAAAATGATATCCAAAAAATAAGTAATATTATATCCACTTGGCGGTTTAACGGATGCCCCGGAAGTGGGAGACTACTCTTTGTTGTCTCCGCGTTGGTCACACTCGGTTGATAAATGACTTTTTGCTGGCTGGCCAACATAAACCATATTGTGCAAATTGTTTGATCCACAAAGACAGTGTGGCATTTGTTAACTAAATGCACCAAATATAGCAGAGGAAGAAATAGATATCTGTTTGAGGCTCAAGGTGAGGATGGAAGGTTCATCCTTGCCATGATCCTTGGATATGATGTATCGTACAATGCTAAAGACATTTTCAAATTCATTGAAGAATCAGCTTTTTTAAATACTATTTAACGTTTAAAATATTTCACTCTCTCTTTATAATAAAAAATATTGGTGCCAATGGCCTTTGATATGTCAGGATGTCAGAAAACTTCAAATGATTTATCCTTAAATTGTCTAGTGCGAATTAGACGTAGTTCAACCAGGGTATGGCTATAAACATACGTGATAGCAATTATATATATATATATATATATATATATATATATATATATATATATATATATATATGTATGTATATATATATATATATATATATATATATATATATATATATATATATATATATATATATATTTATATTTCTCTTTTTTATTTTTTTTCTTACTGTGGTTTGTCTTATACAGAACTCGAATGACTTGCTTGTCACTTTTTGATTTTTCCCAACGTGGTTGGTGTTTTGGTAGCTCAATTAAATGAAATGGTAGAGCTGAAGTTTGTTGCAGTAAGGATAAAGATTTTTTCATTCTCGCGTTCGGTAATCTATCTAAAACGGTCTCTAATTAGAACTCTTCCCATGTGTTATAGCTAAAGAAGGCTTTGATAGGTATCATTACATTAATTTCCGTAAGCAACTATGTTTTCTCATTTTCATGATAATATTTCCTTCTTTTTTTTTTCTTTTTTTTTTGGCCTTTTAGCTTTTTCAGATGTTTGATAATCCGAAGATTAGTATTTTTGGAAAATCAAATTACCAATCTTTATTTTCTAATAAGTTTGTTTTTATATGCAAATACGGTGATTATTCATGAAATCAATAAAATTGTACAGTCGAATAGTTGATTGATATATTCATAAATAAAATTATTATTCTAATGTTTTAGTTACATATCCTCAATCACGGTATTATGCATTAATAAATGATACATCCACTTATCAAACAGATACATACACGGAGACTCTTCTCTCATGCATTACATTTAATTTTCTTACCATATCTACTCATTAACCAATTTTCTTTATAAGTTTTGTCCGTTTTCTCTTTCTGTCTAGTTTTTAAACTTTCTTTTCTTGAGTACAGTTATTGATATACCCCACTCCCCATTCTTTTTCTTTGCAACTCAAGTACATTATATCTTAAAGTAATAAGCAGATACTTAAAGGTTTTATGTGGCATTGAGTCTATTAGAATTGACCAATCCTCGACCCCTTGTTAATCAAAACCCCAATTTCTGTCTGTTGGCAGATTTCTCCTTTGAAAAAACCTTCCTTGTATTAACCCCAAATTTAAGCTAATCTTTTGCATGTAATGTCTTCTGTCTAACGGTATATTTTATTGACAGTCATAATTAGCAGGTCAACTACAACCTATATTACGGAAAATATGCTTTCCTCGCGCATAACGACGCGATTCATCTGACACAAAGGGAGATAGGAGTTGAAAGATCCCATTGATGCCACTTTTCATTTCCAGGATTTACAAAAATCCAACTCTTCCAAATCAATGATTTTTATATTCAAAGAATTTCTCATTCAAAGGATATAAAAGTTTAAATTGCCTTTGTCGATGATAAACATCATTTGGTTTGGTGTATAAGGCACAAATGTGTCGAGGTATAAGATTTTTTTTTTTTTTTCAAGTTGGCCATCTTGAAAGATTACGTTAGACAACTTAAATAAAATTTTCTTACTGTTTCTCAGGACATATTTTTACTGCCATTTCATTTGTATATTTATATATTTTGTACCCATACATGATAGTTTGTTGCTTTATTACGAAAGATAATATATATAAAGTTTACCGTGACTCTTCCAAACAATTTCTCTTATCTCATTCCCTTTCCAGAATGAATCAAGAGTTTTGGTTTTGTTTAATTTCGGACAACTTTGTATGCAAATGATTTTAATGTAATTTTTGTGAATTTCTTGTTGATTTGCAAAAATTAGTTAAACGATACAGATCTGTTCTTCAAAAAACAGAAACTGTTTTATTTTTCTTTTGTTTCCAGTGTCATCATTATCCCACTTTTTTATTTTTTTCTTATTTAACATTCTCTCTCTTTTCCATTCTATCATAATTTCTATTTGTCATTCTCAGCATTTCCTCTGATGTAAGATCAAAATTTATAGACGTCCTAAAATTCTTAAATTTTCCCCGAATGGGACATTGCGATTCTTCGGTTTGGATTCATGGAGAAATCTTTTACGATTATGAGTTACGAAGCCAGCGAGTGCAACCTTCCGTCAGCTTACCGGTGGCTGCATTTTTATCGTGCATTTATTATATTTTAGGGGATTGGTTTTTGGGGTATTTTTGTTTTCTATCTCTTAAGGATGTTTTTTTCCATATGAATTTTGATATGCTTCGCTGTTGTAGGATATCCCTTACACGCCATCTTTGATTTGTTTGTGAAAATCAATGATCATATCTGTTGATTACCTCCACCAAGGTGGTTATGCGATGGAGTCAGTTTAATTTTTTTTTTCTCTGTGTCTGCGGAAAGGATTAAGTCAAAATTACTTGGCTGATTTGGATGAAATTTTAACCAAAGATAGACCTTAGGTCAAGGATAACCCCATGGAATTATGGAGCTGATCCGGATCCGGATTCTAGATCTGCATTTGCACTCTTCGTGTGTCTGTGGACACTAATACGCCCTGACTACTAGCTGAATTATTATTATTATTATTTTTATTATTATTATTATTATTATTATTATTATTATTATTATTATTATTATTATTATTATTATTATTATTATTATTATTATTAAAATTAACTATGTAAATGTGTTTGTTGTAGCTCTAGTCCAACTGATTACGGTCCAATTTCTATAACTGCCACATTATCTAAAGTTTTTGAACGGCTTCTGGTAAAATGTTTTAATATGTTTGCTGAAGGTATTCAACTGTTCCTTAGTTTGCAGTTTGGGTTTCGTAAAGGTCTTGAAGCATGTGATAAACTTCTTACAATCTCCATTGCTGTACAGAAATCCATTGATTGTGGTCAGGAAGTTCGTATAATTGGCTTTGATTTTAGTGCTGCCTTTGACCGTGTTAATCATGAGGTCCTTGTTTTCAATCTTAATCAGTTGGGAGTTGGTGGGTCGTTTCTTAGCATCATTACTGAATTTTTAAAGTAATATATCTCAAGGAGTTGTTGTTGATGGGCACCAGTGGTAATTATAGGAATGTGATATCTGGTCTTCCACAGGGTAGTATTCTTGGTCCATTCCTTTTCATGCTATATACACATCACTTGGGGTTTAGCCTAGAAAACAAGCTTGTTGCATATGCAGATGAGGCTAATCTTTTTGTATCAATTCCATCCCCTGAATGTAGATCTGGGGCTGTTGAATCCCTTAATAGAGATTTAGCTAAAATTAGTGCATGTTGCAAATTATGGGGTATGAAGTTGAATTCGAACAAAACATTAAGTATGACCGTAAGTAGGTTAAGGACAGTGGCTCCTCATCATCCGGATCTCAGCATTGATAATGTTTCTTTAACTTTGTATGACTCATTCAAAATTTTAGGTGTGCTTTTCGACAGCAAATTTACTTTTGTGAAACACATTAGGTCTTGGTATTCTTCAATTGCACAAAATTTTGGGTAATTGAGAAAGTCTTTTTATATTTTTGGTGATCAATATAATCTGAAGAAGTGTTTTAATTCTTTCATTCTACCTTGTTTCGAGTATTGTTCTCCGGACTGGTCTTCAGCTGCATTAGTGAGGTCACTAGTGTAATTTTGTTGGAATTTTTTGGGGATTTTGTAAACTATACATTTTTGGAATGCTTACAAGTCAAGGAATCTCATAAACAATGTTGCCAAAATTAATTAGGTCATCTTGGCGGCCATCTTGGATGTTGAAAATGGCCGACTTCTGAAATTCAATTTTCAATTGAGAGACTTCAGCACAGCTAAGTTTGGCTATTTTTTTCTTTAATTTGCTTTGTCATAATATAAATGTAGTCTTTAAATATGATTTAAAACATGAAGTAGCAGAAATTACAATTTTTAGGCATTTTATTATGGAACATTATGGTAATAAATGTGTTACAAAACCGAAAACTACTTGTTCCATGTTGGCATTATTTTTGATAATCTACATACAATGTGAAACTAGAAACACATCAGCACCATAAATTCTAAAGTGTTAAATATTATTTACATACAATTTGTGACACTAAGTGATAGTATTACAGTAGTCTAATCAGAGGTAAGCACCAGGTGTTTCCACGCAACAATTGCAATTTCAAGTAGCAGCAGAAGTATGCAAGGTAATACATTTAAGCATTGAGTGATCATAGAAAGAATTAAAGAAACAGCAGCTAAAACTGCCACAATTTTTCTGTATTATTCTCTTTAGGCAATATATATCATGGTCTCTCAATCATCGTCTGTATCATCATCATCGTCACTCTCCGAGTCAATGAGATTAGATGAAACATCCTTTGAATCTTGGTCATTTTGGCAGTCACTTGTGCACTGACATATTTCAGTGCAAGGAAGGTTCACTGCAGCACAAGAGTACCTTTTAGTTGAGCAGTTTGTCTTGCAAAGACATCTTACCATTTCCAGAATGGCTTCTGGTGCTGGCAGAAGTTCTGTTGTAAGCGGTTGCAGTTGTCCATCCTTGGTTCTGCAATATCCGTTACCCAAAGGCTCTGGTAGGCTCTGTTGGGCAACAGAAGCTTGACCCCACACTCTGGCTTGTATCTTTGCTCGCAGTATATGTTGTTTAAGTGCACCAATGGTATGTGGCAGCTTTTCACTGTCTGCCATATTCTTGCAGAAAAGGTACCACCGGAGATCTGGGATGTTTGTGATGTCCGAATTCTTCGGCTTGTAAGCATGATAGACAAATTTCTCCAGGATAGAAATCTGTTCTTCTGTGACTTCATCTGGTTCAGAGAGCTGTTGCAGAGCTTTCCAGATCTCCTCTGGTGCCTGAAGGAAAATGTTCAGCCCTGTCACTTTACCGATTCCAGAAAACCGGCTGGTGTTGTCAGTACCAGTAAATGCATGGAACGCTGGAAGAGCTTTAGCACGGGATGCACCGAAAAATGTCCACATAGAACCTTTCTGCAGTACTCCAGATTTCATGGTAATTGATGTGCTGTTCAGGAGAGTATCATAATGTCCTATCAGAAGGACAAGCGCATCTGTGTCAGGTGAAAAAACCATGAGTTCCGTGTTGGGTGAACTGCGGCGTGACGCAAGGACTGCTTGATGGATGAGCAGTGTGACTGCTTCTTCATGATTGTTGTCTTCACACTCCATCCTTATGTTGGCTTTGGTCCTTCCTGTAAAGAAATACAAACACAACACACTGTAAGTGTTTTGTTGAAAATAGTTAAATATATTAGATATTGTATGCTAAAAATAACAAGCTTTATTGTAAGTTCATTTACCTGCTGCGGACACAATGACCACATTCGGGGAGCTCGCAGCATATTTGATGATCTTGTCAGCTAGGTACTCCGTAAGGTGTTTCTTCGTCTTGTAGTGTGAAATGAACTGGTTCATTGTAATGTTCTTGATATTTGTTTCATCTTTGATCTGGTACTCAACTGGAAGCTGACCCAGGTTTCTTCTTTCTCGGGTTCGTTGTTTCAAAGACTCAGGCTTGTAGGTGTTAAATACTACGATTATTTCATCGTAGTCACATGCAAGACCCATCACTCTGTCGTAGTACCACCTGCTAAAATCTCCTACGGTCTCCATAGTTGGTGGTTTCTTCGTGAGGTTATGGAGAATCACCATGCCATCCACAAGAGCAATCCTGTGATGATGCTTCTGGCTGGTGCCTGACTCTTGTTCTGCTCCTGCTGCTTCTAGGTTCTCTGTTTCGGCATTCTCCTCAACAAGCTTCTCAAGTCGGTGTATTAGCTTTGATTTGTCAGTGCATGGAAAAATTTCTCCATCGCTGGCAAAAAGTGCTCTTGGCACCTGAGTGAACTCATAGGTACCGATTGCTTTCTTTTGATCAATGTCTCGTGATCTTGACAGGACAAGCAGGCGTCTGTACAGGTCTTTGGTTTCTTTGAGCTCTATACTTGTGTTTTGAAGTTTGATGATTGACTTTTTGTTATTTGAGGTGAAGGTCTTTAACTTCTCTTTCTTCACAGTGGCCCACAGACGGACATCACCATTTATTCTATCTGCAACGAAGTCCTCGTACAGCTTCTTCCCAATTGAGTCTGCATGTAGGATGTCGTGAACATGTTCCTGTGGTATGCATCCACCAGTAATTATGTTGTATAGTTGATCGCCTTCACCTCTGACTGGGTTCCCATGACTCAGTATTGTAGCCTTGATGCTATCAACAGCGGCGTGGTCCCTTTGTATGCTGCTTTATGTGACCCCAGGATGTTCAGTTCTGGTGGTGTCCGTTGTGTTGAACTGGTCTTTGAACTTAATTGAGAGGCAAGACAGTTTTGCAGCAGCCATGAAGAATCTCTGCATTGCATTAGCATTGTTTGAAATTCCAGTCAACCCAGAGTGAACCTTCATTTGTCTGTTGATGTGTTCACAGGCATGGTCAGCACCTACAGATACAAATGGAATTGCACTCCTGGTGACAGACACATTGCCACTGGCAAGTTCTGACCAGGTGTTGGGGTGGTTTGTCTTGAGATCTTTCATGTCCGCAATATAGCGTGGCCAAAGTCTCTTGTACTTGATTCGATCGAAGGCAAAGAATAACTTGCTCAGTGACTCTGCAGCTTCCAGGTGCAACTCCCAATCAGCATTTCGAGAAGCCGCAATGAAGTGAAGGATAGCCTCTACTCTGCAGAGGTAGTTGGTGATGAAGGCGAACATGACATTTTTGCACTTGGTTTTCTTCCATGTCTCGAATGCTTGTTCAAAGGATTCTTTGGCCATGATATCCTGCAGTGAACTATTTGCTTGTTTGACAGATTCTTCTTTGACTGACTTGTCCTTGTGGCAACATGCTGATGTGACCTGTTCTGTTGCCTGGTCAAATGTAGCCTGGAGCTGTGGGTATTCGTTGAAGAATTCCTCAAGGATTAATTCATAGAAGGCAATGTAGGTGTAGATATGAGCTGTCAGGCAGCGTTTGTAGTGGGAGCAACTCAGAATCTGCCTTGTTGTTGCAGTACCATACAGGCCAGCCTCGATCCAAGCATCATCAATCCCTGAATTTTCAATTGAAGATCCTAAAGCTCTCAAAGCAGCCATGACAGCATGGAGGTCTCCCACTCTTGGTACTGTTGACTTCTTCAGATCTGGTCGAGCATCCAACAATTGTACCACTTTTTCGTAGAGTGCCATGTCAAAGGTGATGACAGTCGGGTGATCATCTCCTACTGTAAACTTCCTGATTGCATTTGCTTGTTTCAGCACAGTGAGGAGGGTTGACCATTCATGGGCCACTTCAGGCATGAGGGGCAGAGCTCCAATTTGTGTCAGTGGCAGGCTGTTTGATGTCAGAGAATTGTATCCGGCCCAACAAGGAATTTTACAAGGTCCTCCTGCTAACCTTGATAATACACAGGCAATGATCCAGGACATCTGCTTCCTTTGATGTATAGTGTTGATTCCTTCCTCGTTTACCACAAACTCTTTCTCTCTCTTGTTTTGCACTGGCTTGGGCTTTTCGCAGTGTTCAATTTGTAAATGGTATGGCTGAACTGTTTGGCTACTAGTATGCTTGATACTGAGGGATGGAGCAACTGTCTCTCCAAGTGCATCACATTTTTGATAGACCGCAACTATGGTACCATGTGTAGTACACTTGTCATCTGGGGTGTCCTCGGAGAAGTCAATGTTGTCTGCTGCTAAGAATACAAACGAACCTTTCTTGAGGAAGGGAGGTATATAGAGACCCCCAAAATTCTTGGTGTTTTCCACAACAGCATTGGCCAGGGCAGTCTCCAGTTGTAGTGTGCGTCCATGAGACACGCACAATCCTTGCCTGTTGAGCAGCTCCAACAACTTTTTACTCCTGGTGTCACTGTGAAGTGAAAGCGCTAGCCCGATCACTTGGGGATTCTCTTTTGTTCGGTGCTGCCTAAAGGTGCCTGACCCTGAAGGCTTGTACTGGACCTGCCTGTCTGTCTTCAACCCAAACATCATGTTTTGGCTCATAGTTAGTGCTAACCGGTCTGTGATCCCTGTTCTTGCTTCAGTTGCTAGATGTTCCACAGGCCCAGTCAGAACCCATCTCATCAGGCTGTACAATTCAGCTGGGACACATGTTGTATCACTTGATACCGGGATGTCATCATTATCTGTGACACTTTCCTTGTTGAAGTAGACAATACTCTGGCGAATGATCTGGGCTGCCTTGAAGACTGTTTTAATATTGTCCATGCTGCCAGCATCTATTATCATTGAATGAACATTATCTTCTTGACAGGCTTTTGGGTTGTATAGCACTGCTGATTCCTACGATCTTTTTGCAGTACTGATGTCAAACCTGGGAGTTCAGTCAGAATATATTCTTTTAACCATTTGCGACTGAAGGTGGGGCAATGCTGTGCCATGACATCCCCAAGCATGTTCTTGTACACTGTCTCTACGTCTCCCATTGAGATTACAGCCTTTTGTCGTGTCTTCACTTCAACCAAGTTTGTTATTTCAACCAAGCTTGCTGCTTGAAGTGGGTGGACGTATGGACCACTTCGGTCTGACACTTCTCTTAAGGAATGAAACACATTGCTTCTCCAGCATCCTTTGTGGTATTGAACATCAATTGCATGTGCATCTGTAGGGGAGATAGAAGTATTCAGTCTTGTTACCAGGGCTGGATTCCCAGACTTCTCCACAGCTGACCTTAGTTGTTTCCCTGTCTCTGACGTACAAACCCTGAAGATCTGCTCTCCTATGTCTTCTTGGCAGAAAAAGCACAAATCCTTCTCCAGGGGAGCTGTCTTGGATCTTGTGAACTTGGCCGGCCGCTCAGATGGCTGTTCAATCTCT
The DNA here is from genome assembly GCF_036898095.1 of Palaemon carinicauda. Taxonomy (NCBI): domain Eukaryota; kingdom Metazoa; phylum Arthropoda; class Malacostraca; order Decapoda; family Palaemonidae; genus Palaemon; species Palaemon carinicauda. Next base: position 14,058,654 of record NC_090729.1, on the reverse strand, counting down.
TCACTCTTTCTTTTTCTCCCACGCTTCTTGGTGGCTGAAGCCGCACTCACAGCTTGTTCATTGCGTTCCCTGGCCCTCTCGATCCGACTCCTGTTTGTTGCCTCCTGATAACAGCTTCGGTGCCATATTGCACCCTGCTCACTCAATGTATCTCTGGTAATATCTTTGAGTCTTCGCTCGATTTCCACATACTGTCCATCATTGCAAGTGGCTCTTTCTCTGACTGCATTCAAGCATGTCACATAAGAACCTAGTCGTGGTTTTAGTACCAAAGGACCTTCTTTTTTGTCACCACGTTGACAAAGAATACACAGTCTCCAGTTAATTGGATCCCCCATCCTTCACTTCTTCACATGGCTTGCTCAGAAGAGGCACAGTGTTCATTGCAGCTCAAATTAGACCTGTAAAGAAAAAAAAAATTAAAGTTTTTTTTTTTGGTCATATTTCATCATAATCAGAACAGTGTAGTATACAAAAGAATCACAAAACCTTCAGCAAGGCTTTATTCCACTGAGAACATAGCACTCAGAACAAAACTACACAAAAGAATACACAACAAAACAACACGCCACAATCGCCGAACATAGTTTACATACGCAATAAGACCAATTTGATTACAAACACAAATACTGAATTTATTCAAGCATACTTCATAGATTATAGATATAAATTTACGCATAAAATTTTACCACATACAGTTAAAACAAAATTAATAAGTAAATAAGAGAAAAATAAGATTTTGTGGTCGCCATATTAGAAATCCAAAATGGCCGCCAAAATGACCTCGAAAATTCTGGCAACATTGGTTTTTGCATTCTTCGTAATGTTAGCTTTATAAAAATGTATAGTTTATAAAATCCCCCCAAAAATCCGACGAACTTATATCTCAGAACATATCGGACCTCACTACATCCTAATTACCATTTTCTTCTGCTATCCATGGACATTGAAAAATTACATTAGGTTATTATTATCATTATTACTTGCTAAGCTACAACTCTAGTTGGAAAAGTAGGATGCTATAAGCCTAGTGAGGAATGGAAAGAGGAGAAAATAAAATATTTTAATAACAGTAAGCACATCCAAATTAACATTTCCTATATAAACGACCAACACTTCAAAAAAACAATAGGAAGAAAAACAAGATAGAATATTGCACCAGAACGTACCCCTGGGCAAAAGAACTCCATGCCAAGACAGTGGAATACCATGATGCAGAGGCTATGGCACTACCCAAGATTAGAGAACAATGGTTTGATTTCAGAGTGTCCTACTCCTAGAAGAGCTGCTTACTATAGCTAAAGAGTCTCTCCTACCCTTACCAAGAGGAAAGTGGCCACTGAACAATTACAGTGCACTAGTTAACCCAATGGGTAAAAAAGAATTTTTAGGTAATCTCAGTGTTGTCAGGTGTATAAGGGCAGAGGAAAACATATAAAGAATATGCCAGACTATCCGGTGTATGTGTACGCAAGAGAAAAATGAACCGTAACCAGAGAGATGGGTCCAATGTAGTACTGTCGGGCTAGTCAAAGGACCCCATAACTCTCTAGCTGTAGTATGTTCACGAGAAGTGTCTTTCCGAATAAGCCGCATGAGTTTTGTCACAAATGGAATCAATAGCGACTTTCTTTTGCCCTCATTAGTACAATTGGTTGCCAGAGACGAAAGTGTGCTGAACAAGTTTCTGGGAATTAAGGAAGTTGGTGTCAATAGGACATCGAAAAACTCTTCAATATTTGTCGACCATTTGCTTATTGCCTCTGACTTCCTTTGTAAAAACTTTAAACTTTCATAAGTGGAGTAAATTCGTTGAATTTAAGACTAAGATCTTTCCTTCTTCATAAATAATAGGAAACTTCACTTCGAAAAGATGATTTAAAATTTCCTTTTCTTCTTGTCTTCAGTTTACAGGGATGGCTAGGTTGCAACGACTTAAGGAATTAGCGAGTCTGAGCGGGACTTAAATCTCAGTCTGGCAGTCACTAGGCAAAAGCGCTACCTCCAGGCCATCACAACCCAACGTTTTTGTATTTGGGATTTTGAAGTAAGTTATATTAAAGTTTCTGATCTTTCCTTCTTCAAAAAGAAAACTAAACTTCCCTTCATTTGAGATTTTCTTTTCTTCTTGTCTACGGTTTCTTGCAAGTCTTGATGTTAATAGTCCATAGTCTTGACCTACTAATTAATCCGTAACTACTTATCGTTATCAATATCAGTGATGATTTAAAGGCCGTAAGGACACAGAATCCCTTGGCCTCTAATAGGATGTAGGAGAGAGGTAGTTAAGTTTATATATGACTGAACTACTTGACCTGTCGTATATTTACTCTGATTATTTTCAAACCCAATATTATGGTGTCAACTATATCAAGCTATTCTGAATCAGATGTAAATTGGTGCACGATACCAAAAAAGGACAAAATTTTTTTCAGCTTATTTTTTACTAATTCGATGTTTTGTTTACCTTCTTCCCCCTCATCCATAAATATGAAATGCTGGTATCCAAAGATGATTCATGGATATGACTCGTATGGTAAACAATTTGAAGTTTTGAAATGTTCTCACCTAGAAATGATGATATTAACCAGGGATTTTTCACGCACTTGCACTCAGTGGAGTGAAAAGGGACTTTAGACTGGATTGCATAAATCTGGTAATATCTACTAAAGGTCAAAAGAATGTATCAGGTCAATCATCCAACCATTCCGTCATGTGGGCAGCGCATCTGACTAAAACACACCAATGACGTTGCAGTAGTGACGTCATTGTTAGGAATAGCTCTCTCTCTCTCTCTCTCTCTCTCTCTCTCTCTCTCTCTCTCTCTCTCTCTCTCTCTCTCTCTCTCTCTCTCTCTCTGTATATATATATAAATATATATATATATATATATATATATATATATATATATATATATATATATATATATATATTCCCATTACTTTTTCTCTATTTAATTACCAGTCTCTTTGTGGCTACATCTTTCAGCCTGTCTGCATTCTCTGCACACATGAAAGTAGGTTTAGCACACATATCACAACATTATATTTCCTGTCCTAATTTTCTTCTTGCTAAAAGTGATATAGTAAAGGTTTCCCTATTTCATAGCTACTATACATGAATTTTAGTATTTGGATTTAGGCTCATACCACACACATGGACATTGACGTTATTCAGCGCAATGACAAAACGAAAGGTCATGGTAAGGTTAGATGAAAAAAATAAAACAATATTAGAATTGAAGTAGATTCCACTTTTAACAAAAGGAAAGTAATGGCAAGACATGACACACGAGTTAGATATTTGTCCTTTTTTTCACTCATCAAAAAAGGAAACTCTACAGCTGCTCCCCCAACACCTGCTTGACTCACACAGTTCACCACGATTTGAGTGAGCCTTGAGTCCTCAATATTGCAAAAAATTCGGACATGCTTAGTTCTCTGGTAGGTTGATGTGTTCTCATATATTATTTTGGCTTGCTTTTGCTATTATTGTTTATGTATTTTGTATATATGAAGGCTCTTTATATTCCGGTTAATTGTTCTCTCATATATAAAACTGTATCACAGCTTAAAGAGTCCTCTTTTTATTCACTTATTCACTGACTTTCTAAAGTTTAAGTCTTAACAGCATTTGGATAAATTATACGCTAATTTTACATGAATTAGTTGTCTTCACGAAAAGTGATGTTTTCTTCAGTGTCCATTTCTTTCACAGTTTTTCGTTGTTCCTTGCATATGAGAGAAAGGAGATCACGAATTGTGTTAGTTAAGGAATGTACCGATAGACTTTTAGGAAGGATCATTATGAGTGGGAAAAATGGTTCAATTAATAAGTTTTCTGGAAGAATGCAAGTGTGAAAAGAGAAGCAATAAAAATAATCGTGAATGAAAGAAGTAAGAATCAGGAACAATTGTCCATTGCATCCATAGCAGAAGTGAAAACAAACGTTCAATTTAAAATGTGAAATTGATTTATGAAACTAGCAATTGACTGAAGTAACGTTTATTCAGAAACTTTGTAATTTGCATATAACCTGTTATTTTTATGAATTCTCATATACTATCTTATAGACTGCATATCAGTCTAGTAAGATCCGTGCTACAGTATGGACAGGAGACTTGTTATGACAATGAAACAATATTCAACAGATTTTGAGGATTTAAGAACAAAGCTCTCAGAAGAATATTGAGAGTTGAATGGCAGTATAGGAGTAGAAATGAATCTGTAATAGAGATTACTAGAGTGTCATATTTGGATGAGATCATGTTGATGGGTAGATTGAGATGGTTTGGGCATGCTCTTCGCCCTTCCAAAGAGAGAATAATATACCAAACATTTAACTGGGCTCTACATGGCACTAAAAGAGTTAGAAGATCCAGGCCTACATATCTGAGTACCATTGAAGCGTGAAGTAAGTGATAAGGATTGGAGCAGTATTGATTTAAAATTTCAAGATAGACATGACTGGTGACATATAACTGAGTTTCCATGCGTTGTGAGTGTGTACAAGCGTGATGGACATTTAGAGAGGAAGGAAAGGTGGACTTTGCTATGTTTTCTGCATTGTGAGATAATGATATCAGCGACCCTTCAAATATGCTGGCTAAATATTTAGATATGGACACACTCACAAATTCTACCCTTCATATCCTATCTTACCAGAGTATGACTACTCTCTGAGCGTGACCGGATGGATATATATATATGTATATATATATATATATATATATATATATATATATATATATATATATATATATATGCATATATATATATATATATATATATATGTACATATATATATATGTACATATATATATATATATATATATATATATATATATATATATATATATATGTATATATATATATATATATATATATATATATATGTATATATATATATATATATATATACATATATATATATATATATATATATATATATATATATATATATATATATATACATATATATATATACTCTCTCATATTTGGGAAAATTTTGAAATACATATAAACTCAACAATCATTATTGTTTTTGTTAGTACATGTACAAGGATTTCTGAACAAAGCATAGCTTTTTATACAATCAAATTTATTTTACTAGATATTATGGATTTTTGAACTTTGAAGAAATGATGAAATAATATTCAAAAAGTTTACATTCGTACGTTGTATCTAGTTATTATTGGCAAAATTATTGTACACTATCAAACGATGTGCTGCTAATTTTTGTTTAAATTAGAAGAGAAGAGTTCATATTAAAAGTGTTTTAAGAATAGTGGAGTTATCACCGCCCATTGCTCGGCGCTCCCTGGTCCTAGAATGGGTGGAGAATGGAGCTTGGGCACTGATCATATTGATATATGATCAGTCCCTAGGGCATTCTCCTGCTACCTAGGGCATAGTCACTGTCCTCTGCCTCTGCCATTCATGAGAGGTCTTTAAACCTTTAAATCTGAAGTAAAATACTTGATATTGTATTAATTCCATCTTACGAGACCACATTGCAGTCCTAAATTTAGTGATATCCTTAAGATAAGATTATTCTCTCTCTCTCTCTCTCTCTCTCTCTCTCTCTCTCTCTCTCTCTCTCTCTCTCTCTCTCTCTCTCTCTCTCATACAATGATTTAAGAGAACAATTGGATAACAGTCTAAATATTTCTTCCACCTCGTAAAACAATTCTTATGAATTTCAAGATTACCCTTCCATTATAAGCTTCATTCAGGATGAGATCTATGAGATTCCTTTGCTCTAGATTAAATCAATGGCAGTTATATCAACAACACCACAATAGCTGCATAATAGTTTTACAATTTCAAACTAAGTAAACCCTACCCCCAATCTCTCTCTCTCTCTCTCTCTCTCTCTCTCTCTCTCTCTCTCTCTCTCTCTTCCCCTGCGTGGGATATTCTAGTAACTTTCCCCCAGTTATTTGATTTCTGGTAGTTGGACGGACGCTAGTCGATACCGCATTATGCAAAAGCTGAATAAGGGAGAAGGTCTTTATGGTTTAGTAACTTTGTTTAGATAAATCATTTTGTTGATTTAAAACTGATTTTGCAACAAAAATGTATAGATGTTAGGGAATCGTCTTATTAGATTTTGCCTAAACCTAAATACAGAGATATTCTGTCATACTTTCACAACTTTTTATGGTGTATTATTTGCATACTAGGTGGACTAGTTTTTATGTTCAAACATTTCCTAAAACCATCGAAACACTTGTTTGTTGATAGACAAACTAGTCTTAAATCAAACTTAAATCATTTAAATGTTAAGGAGTTAAATTAGATATCATTAAAGGGTAAAGAAGCTTCATGAGTTCAATGAAAGATAAACTAATGTGTTTTTATACAAGACTGTAATAAGATATGAAGATATTGTATTTCTAATCATATTTGTAGTGATATTGGAATATCTGTTCTTCCTTTTTTACACCACAAACTGAGTTAGGAATTTTGGCACGAGAGAGAGAGAGAGAGAGAGAGAGAGAGAGAGAGAGAGAGAGAGAGAGAGAGAGAGAGAGAGAGAGAGAGAGAATTATTATTATTATTATTATTATTATTATTATTATTATTATTATTATTATTATTAATGATTTTTCCTTAACAAATTAGAAAGAAAGCTGCTTCCAGGAAATACTTTTAGGAAAAATCAGGTTAATTTTGATTACCTCCTCTCTCCAGTCAACAGTGATGAGAGTGAAAAGATGAGTCGAAAAAAAACTTTTTTGTGTTTTTTCATTATATTTCATTGGGTTGTAGATCACATGAAAGACTGTATGTTTGGATGAGAAATCCTACCAGGTAACTATATTGATTTCTAAATACTTTTAATGAAAGCCAGAATCTATGACGAGAAATGGGTGTAAGGAAGGGAAAACTAATTACATCAAATATATATAGCTTAATTTTTTATATAATTTACAGCATTCCTTTGATGCAAATTAGTTTAAATTTTCACTTCATATATCATTTATAGAAGTTGAAATATATTCATCCAATGATATTCTAATTGATAATTCAATTGTTACGAGAGTTCCCGTCACAAAGATTTTTCAATCACCGATTTTCATACAATAAAACAGATGGTTCAAATCTTCCAGAAATACTAGTTCACATCCGATTTTTGAGTAAAAATGTTCTAGTTGCATTAGACAGGAAGTCATTATATTTAAGAGGTGTTGGGAGTGTGGTAAAGAAATGTGATTTCTCTGGCTAAAATTGAAATGCTAAATGTCCAGGAGAGAGAGAGAGAGAGAGAGAGAGAGAGAGAGAGAGAGAGAGAGAGAGAGAGAGAGGGGGGGGGGGAGTGTGGGATTACGTAGAGTATTAGGTAGATTTATT